>NW_008795495.1:2650084-2655983 GCF_000699145.1 Aptenodytes forsteri | reverse complement strand
AAAAAATAATACCTCCCCCCCCCCCCCCTGGAATTTGCAATAGCTATTTACATTAAATATACATCAACCTTCTTACAAAGGTCTGGAAAGTTTTCTATATTCAAACATTTCTGACAAGGGTTTTCACTATTTAAAGAAACTGAGTTGACACAGGATGGAAAGAAAGGTTCTTTGATGAAAGTTGGTTAAAGGATAGCAAAGGACAGACCTTACCTAGCCCCTTTTCAAAATAGAGATAAATCCACACTGAGATACTACATAGGTAGTTGGTTGGACCAGTTTTACTGAACATCTTCACCAATGACCCAGAAAAGGGACCAGACCAAGCAATCTCTAAGTTTGTAGATGATATGCTTTTGAGTAAAATGTTACACTAATGACAAGGAACTCCAAAACGACCTAAAAAATCTGAGTCAGTGGGCAAAAACATGGCAAATGAAGTTCAATGAAGATAAATGTAAAGCATCTAGGAAAAAAAAATCTAAACTATGTCTTTATGATGCTGAACACAGACCTGGAAGTCACAGCTATGGGAAAGGTCAATCCTTGAAATCATCAGCTTGGTGGGGAGGGGAAGTCCAAAAAGAAGCCTTCAAAATGTTAGTCATCTCAAAAAAAGGAAGGAAGGGTGAAACAGAAGCTCTCATTTTTCTACTGTGTAAGACATTGTTGGCTCAACATCTTGAGTACTGTGGGTAGTTCTGGCCTCTCCGTAGAAGGACATAGCGGATTTTAGGACAGTATAGAGAATTAGGAGACAGAGTAGCTGATTTATGAGGAGAGACTTGAAAGACTTGTGTTCTTCAGTTTGTTGAGGAGAAGATTGAGGGTGATACAGCTGAGATTCACAAAATCATGAAGGTGGATAAAGTGCAACCTGGTTAGTTAAGTTTATACATAGTTGAACGTTCCCCTTTCAGATAGTCCCACAATTAGAATATATCAGAATTATTATAAGACAGCATTTCAAAGTGTGATTTCAAACTTTGCAGATCCCTTGAAAGAGAATGGCAGCTTAAAATCCAGGCTTGAGGAGTTTCCCGTTATTACTGTTGTTATTATTATTGTTATTTTACAGCACTTTTCTTATTTTTCAAATTTATTCTTATTTCTCTGTTGCAAAATTCTCACTTGATGACCACTAGATAGATTTTGGTTCTTCATTAAATGCTGACTGAGTAGTCAGTGTTGAACAAAACATGGAAACCAATACAGTCCTTTATGGTCCAAAGTATCAGAATGTGAACTAATCTAGGTAATGACGTAGTTGACACTGGACAAGGCTCAAGTACAACTCTCAGAAACTTATTGGACAGTTATGTAGAAGTCAGAGCTAAGTAGAAACTCCAGATACAGTCTGATACCTTTTATCTATATATTAACACCACCATAGGTTTCTGTGATACTCCTACACTTGCTACTTTCACTTTTCTCGGTTTATAGGCATGAATCTGCTTATCTTCCTTTTATTTTAAGGATTCCCTGGCCATATATCACTCTTTTCTCCTAATGCAACTCTTCCTATAGTTTCTGTACATGGCACAAGAAAGGATATATTTACTTTCCATGGCAGAATATCCTTAGCACAGACTTTAGTAGTGTAAAAGAGGAGGAAAATGGAAACCAATTATGTTCAAGTCTCTTTGAAGTACTATGTAATAAAGCAAAAATTGTGCTATTAAAATGGACTCACTCCTGTATTAACCTAGTGTCTCATTCAGGCTCTGTTTTCAAAGTGGTTTTTTCCTCTTTGGTGCCCTGATAGACGTTTGAGATATACAGGACAGCAATATGAACTTTATGAAATGTCAGTAATTGCTGTGCATGCACATAAACTCGTTATTTTAAACAAAAAAACCTTCTTAGATTTCCCACACACACGTACAAAATAGGGAAAGAAATTAGCTCACATTAAGGTCCAGTGGCTTGCAAAATTAAAACTGTTGGAGCAGAAAAAATCCCTGATCAGATATTTTAAAATCTGAATGATAAGATCAACAATGGGCTACCAACAAATTTCAGAGGTTTGGAATAAATCATCTTGTATCCCAGGTCTCTTAATGTTAAAAAGAATATTTTAGAACTCAGTATCAAAATAAAAAACTAACAACAGTATAGGAAACAATTTATTTAACTACATTATTTTGTCCATTAAGTTAAGGCTCCTTGAGGTTTTCATAAAGACTGGACTACATCCAAAAGTTTTCCACCATTACCATTGTTTCAACATAATACGCTAAACGCATGCACGTGTACATGTGTACCAACAACACTTACACTATAAATGTCTATATTGCTACTTTTCATTAAGATCATGGAGCATGAACAGAGAAAGAAGGGAGCAAAAGTGCCTGCACTGAAAGCATTGTGAAAAGCAAATATCTGTGAATGGAAAAATATGAGGTTTTTAAGTACAGGAAATTCATTTGCAGCTTCAGAATTAATAAAGTTTGCATTTCTTTTGCAGTCCACATGTTCTTATAAATAGGACCTCCAATTACCTTATTTTATCCAAGTACCTCCCTGGATTACTAGGCTGATGGTGATATTCTTTAGCAGAATCCTGCTTTTCATTGTCATTTTCATTCAGGCTTTCTTGTGATATTAGTCATGCCATTGTTAAACAAATTTCTGCTTGTTATTGGTTTTCATATGGTTAGTTGCTACTAAACCATAAAATTAAGATCATATACGAAAAGGTAGCACTGTAGGTAAAATGGCTGGTGCGGTTGTGTGTAGAAGAGAGAAACATCCTGAAAAAATGCAAGTGACCAAAGAGATGGAAATTCTTCCCATGGGAAAGTTTTCTTTGGTTTTATGATATAGATTTTTATTACACACCAATTAAATGTCAAATTAAAAAAAAAAAAATCATATCATGCCAAATACATTATGATCTTGAATAAAACATACTAAGCTGATGTTTGAGATGACAATGCCCTGATACATAGATAGTCTCAGATAACTAAGTTGCAAAACATTACACAGTGTTTTAAAAAATCAGCAGCATACAACTTACATTTTAAGCAGAAAAATTACTTGTTATTACAACAAATGACTGAATAAAAACTTAGAAAAATACAAGTTTATCTAGTCATATTGTGGGTAAGATGCCAAAAACAAGTTTACTGTGTCTATTATTTTTGTCCTTGGCTGCTTGAAAATGAAGTTGGCAAAACAAAGCTGTCTGAAATCAAAGAGTACACAGACTTTCAAGTATTCAAATGCTATTCATCCTCCAGCTCATCTGTGACAAACCTTGGATTTGTGTGTGTGTAAGGAGGAGTGGCTTGTCATTTTTTTTGTTTTCAGGGTTTGCTTGTCCTTTTTTTTTTGCAATTCACAGCCACAAAATGATATTTTCACATTTAGAAACTGCATTTTTGAAACTTTTTAGCTTTGGTCTTACCCTTAAAATAAAGACTATACATGACTGATCTATACTTCATATGAGAAATAACTCAAGCTTGAGATAGATTCCAGCCAACATTTAAAAAAAAATGCTGATTTATGAGGTGGATAATTCAAATTGCCTTTAAAGTGTCTGTTTTACATGAAATATTCTGAAATATACATTAACCTTTGAGATGTTTTAGACTGTTGGCCAGAATCACAAGTCACCTTTGACAATAGAGGTAAGTTTTTTTTTCTGAACACCATTACCTTCTCACAGCCCAAACACTACAACAATACTTTTTTTCTTAATAGTGTCACGTTTCAAAGCGTCACACTTTGAAGCTTTATTTGGTATCTGTTTAGATATCTAATCTCTGTGTTGGATGAACTGTGTGCTCTGTATGAGCTGGAACAAAGCTGCTCAGGAAACCAACAAAAAGCTGTCATGCTAACCTGTCTGTTAGCTAACCTTTGCTGAGGAATCACTCAAAGTGTTATGTTATGAACATGGCTTGTATGGGTCACACTGCCTGTATGGTCCAGCTGCCTTGGGTATTCTGAATGACCTGACAAAGTCCTTGCAATAGTGTAACTACAACTGGTGCTGCTGCTACCCTGTAGTTCTTGTTTTCCAAAGGGTAGGCTATCACTTCTTTGCTAACTGTGTAAAGTTAATTTGACAAGACATCAGGATAGGAGGAAACAAGTTTTCATTGAGTTGTGGAGATTTTAGTCACCTGTGGATGTGAATCTTACATCTTCCAAATGCACAAAATAATTCCATTTCCTACTGCACCACCTTCAATTCTCTTTCATGCCTCCTATAAGTTCCTCTTCTCTTGCTATAGTGCCCACAGTCACCTCCCATACACTTGAACTTCTGCCTGGGCAAGTGGCCACAGAGGGCTCACTGACTCCAGGCTGCACGTGTGCCAGCAGGCCATTTGCATGCACCAGCTAGGTCAGCAGGCTTATGGCTACCTATGGAGACAATTTGTAGCCCACCTGCGAATTTTTGAAAGATTTGTTCCAATTAATTATCTTTGGCTTTTGTATTACCCTATCAAGCTTGGCTAAAATTGACCAGAATTTTGTCAATGGCCAGGAGCTGACCGGGACTGATGGATGAGTAGACCCTTATTCATCCACAAAAAACTTTTTTCGTTAGGAAACCAGCACAAGCAGCTGGGAATTGCAGAGTGTGTCAGGCAGAGGTGCATGTTGGGGTATCTTTGCCAACCCTCATAGTTTACTTTGTCTCACCTGGCAGACCAGATTTTTTTCTCTTTAAAAAGTTTTTTGTTCTGGCTTGTGCTATAATAAAAGCATCCTTTAGAGATTCCAAAGCCTTTTTGTGGTTTTGTTGCACCCACTTTAAAGAAAAATTGCAGGCCAATTCATTTGAATGCTCTGGCTGAGCTGGGTTGATAATGCATGTTAAAAAAATCTTGTTGTTATGAACTTTTGAAATCATAGCAAGAGCAAATTAAAATGTTCTACCTAATTTAAACAAAAGACAGCCTTTGAGGAAACTGCTAACCCAACTTTCTATTTTTATTTTGATTACAAAGGAAAAAGATTTTCTGCATTTATACTATCTTGATCTAGGTCTGTTTGACTATTTCCCTCTACCCCTCCTCTCTTAATACCCTTTAGTTAGTTTTGACCGAATTTCGCAGCGGAGTATAGGTTTCATGGATCACGAATCTGTGGAAATGTGTAATGTAGATTGTAAAGTTGAAGAGAGAGACCTTGTTAGTGACCCAGTTGAAGAAAAGATTGCAACCACTGCTCAACCATTGTTAGGCATCAGAGAATCCACACAAAACAGATGTGCTTTCTGTGAGCAGGAAATGTTCGCTGGAAACGTAACACCTGTAACAGGAGAGGGTATCAACTATGACACACAAATCCATAGGAAACTGTGCTTGTTTAGCTCTGGTACTCGCAAACCTATGTATGACAGTATTATTGAATCTGCTACATGTGAGACTGTGCATGTGTATATCCCTTCAGCTAGAGGAAAGCAAGCCTTGTTATTTCCTAAAGCTATAGTGGCAAAAATGCATTGGGCACTGCATATATGGCTAAAGACACGTTTTGCTTTGCAGAGCTAGCAGTCCTGTGGTTACAACACTGTTACAAGTACATGTGGATTCAGTTGTAAATTTTTTTAAAAAGATATATTTCAAATTGTTTGCTGGAGATCTTATATTGCATTTCCTCTACTATTCTTTCTAACTCCACAGCAACTACGCAACTTTATATAGCAAGATTTACTGTCTCTCAAGTCAGATTACTGAATGTTCCTGTTCCATAAAATACTGTGCCTACAACTGCACTGTGGAAAAGAAAGCTAAAAGGCTGAGAGGAGCTTCTATCTCTGTTATATTCCTCTCCATTTTAAAAATGCATAGGTAAAGTAGTATCACATAATTCTTAGTCTTTGATGATGTTTAACAGAAAATTTCTTCATTTTATGTCTGGCAATGAGGGGAGGAAG
>NW_008795495.1:2621004-2649449 GCF_000699145.1 Aptenodytes forsteri | reverse complement strand
GAGGCACTTAGGGACATGGTTTAGTGGGCATGGCGGTGTTTGCACCACCATGGTTTAGTGGGCATGGTTGATGGTTGGACTCGATGATCTTAGAGGTCTTTTCCAACCTTAATGGTTCCATGAGTCTATGATTCTATGGACATCTGAGTTGGGTAGTCATGAAGAAAAGTGGCTGCACCATTCTAGGATGTTTTGTAACGAGCATTTCTTGGAGACTTTGTTAGGGTCCTTGTGTTACTTTGCTTATTTGCCAGTTATATGCATTTAATTTACTGCATATTACTCATTGCCTTCATTTTTCCTTTGGAGGAAAAAAAGCCTCTCTCATCCTATTCACCTCTTTTTTACCTTTGACATCTGTAAGTACTTAGAGAGTCTGAGCTGCTATGTGCTGTTGAACTAACAGATCAATTAATTTAAGGATCTTTAGTATACCCTATTTTTTTTACACCACCTCAAAAATAATGTAGTGCTTCAATAACTTAATTAACTAAATCTCCGTCTCCTCAAATGCATGTCACTTGTACCAGAAGAACTGAAAAATCATCAGTCTTTTCAAGAACTGTACTTCCTTCCCACTAAGATTCTTCTGTTTTAGGACTCTGGCCCAAACATATTAGTTAATACTACCAAGAGATTAGATGAAATGGAATTAGAGAATGATCCAAATATTATCTGTGAATATTTCAGATTGCTTTTGTTTGATAAAAATCAACCTCTGCATTGGTGGATCATCCCAGACAGCAGAGAAGGGTTTGGGAGCCCTTTGAAAGATCCTTTCTCCGAGTGCTTAGCCAGAACAGTAATATCACAGTCTAATTCAGCATACTGTAATAACCATATCTGAGCCCTCTAGAGGTTTATGTTTGAGACTAGATTTCTAAAAAATACCAATCCAAAAGTATATATTTTTCAGTGGTGTGAAGGTACTATGGAAATATGAAAAATTTCCCCATGTGAAACACTGGTGGAAATCATGATAAATAAATACTGTGTCAGGTTAGAAAAAATGTTGTAGTTTCATGTTGTTGGTTTGCAAATTGAATTTTTACATAAAATTTACACTAAATGGAACCTCATTATACAGTGATGAGGTCCAGTATGATCCAAATCATTAAAATCACTGTACTGCTTAATGATTCACTAAGTGGTACTGCAGTGCCATAAATTTAGCACTAGTTTCATGATTCAAAACACCAGACTGAGACACCAGCAAATCGTATGTGGATCATTAAATTTACAATGAATGTCAGAGATGAAATAAGGGGGAAAAAACACTTTGAGAGATAGGGATAATATGTGCTCTAAGGTGACATCCATCAAGATAAATGATCTTATACCACTTGTGCTTGGATAATAATGGGGGGTTGTTTTTTTGTTATTCTTCATTTCATAATTTCTAAAGGGGTTGGAAGTCTAAACCCTTTAAGAATTAGAGTAGCTGTCATTTTCTGAGTATCTTGTGATCTATTTTATTTGTATTTATACAATATACATATGCTGCTACATTCTTCTCTGACCCCATTGGGCCAGATTCCCCCCTTAGCAGGATCAAAGTATGTCAGCTTTGTAAATTTTAAAATAGTGGATTACAATAGTGTAAATAGTACACTCTTAGTAGTATCAGAACCCCAGAATTTTTTTTTTGGTAGCTTTATATATATATAATAGCTTTCTATTATAATAAAAGGTCAAATAAAGAAGACGTTCCTTTGTAATAATAATAATAATAATAATAATAATAATAATAGAATTATCCTTTTATATTTCATTTGTACACACATTCTAACTTACATATGTAAATATAAAAAATATTATCCAAAGGAGCAATATAGTCTTATTCAAGGTGCAAGCATGGAATACTTTAATCTTTCGTTCTTAGGAGACTGAATATTTCATTTTTGCTTTGGTTGAATATTTCATTGTTTTAACTCTCCTCCAACAGTTATTCCCCATCATGAATCAGACATCATCAAAACAGTAGACAACATGTAAGCTGCATTTTTCAGAACCAACATATCCTAAGTGAGGTTTGAGGAGTAGTGTACAGATTTCAAAATAAAAATTATGCATAGATTTTCAGAAAAAAGATGTCAACCACATCAGTGTGACAATGGGAGAATTTACAGTTTTATCCAGAAAGATGTAAATTGAATAGAATGAAAAATATATTCTTGAAGGTATTTTACTATCTGTGAGATCTAATGATACTGTATGGAGAAGTAAGAATTCTGAAATTGCTTATCTAGGCAGAAGAAAGTATAGGGAGGTTTTCCAAATTTCGTCCCCTTGCCCTATTCAAAATTCCATCTTACTTCATTGCATTGAGATGCCAAATGCAGCAAAAGGTAGGGCATAAATGCTGCGAAATACAGCACTTCACCAACAAAACCAGAAAAAGTAAGAAGTACAGAATACAAAAATATATAACAGAATTATTATTTGAGAAAATATATTCTGTTTTTTTAATGTCAACCTAGTTAGCATAAAGCATGTGAAAGATATATGGTACTTGTTTCCTCATTTTCTTTCTTTGTGAAAGTAAATAAAACTAAGCTATTTGCCATGAGTCAGAAATGTAAAAAATAGATATTCTTTTACAAAAACTTGGCTATGCAATGACTTTGACCTTGAACCCACTTACAATCTAAATTGCTATTATGTGCAGTTAGTAAAAAGAACAGTTAGGAAAATATAGGAAAAGCCCGTGGTACCAGTCTCCCTCTCTTTTTGTGTCTCTCAGTAACGTGGCTCCTGGTAAGTGCTTCTGTCCACCATTTTTGCTGTTCTAGCTTCATGAGCAAACTGTTTTTCCGTTGCCTGCCCTGACCACCTCTTTTTTCTTTGAAAATGTAAGGTTTCTGCTATTCTTGCTGACTCCTCAGCTCCTTTTTTAACCTTGCTCTATTGAATTTTCATCAATCCACAGGGCTATCAAATTCAGTCCACACTTTGCATGACGGAAACAGTGATTCATGTTATTACAATAAGGCAAGTTTAGGCTGCATAATAATTCCTTTTGGATCAAATATCAAAGTGGAGAAGAAGGAAAGTTTTTGGGTTCATATACCCTTCTTTTGCACATATGAGAGCTTAAGCAGCGGAAAAGTGTTCAAGGGCTAAGCAGGTCTTGAAAGAGTTTGAAATAATATTTTACACACCCATTTTAAATCACTGACAGCCATAGGATTTTACTAAAAAGATTCTGTTTACAAATATAGTATCTGTTGTAAGGAGGTTGCAGGCTGTTTGCATTGCGAAATTGTATTTAAAAACAATTCATGTCAGCCAACCTGGATTATTTTTTTTTTCTCCACACTAGTCTGGTAAAAGTGGAAAGTGAGATGAAAGGAAAATGAATTAATTTTCTTTCAGACACAGGAAATGCTACTAAATTTGGATATGTGAAAATATTGAACTTTCACTGGGGAAAAAAATAAATGATTTGAGGCCCTAGTGATCACACAGAGGATCCAGACAATTTGACAGGTATGAATTTATCTCACTTGTGAATGAATAACCTTTGGTAACTCACTTGAGACTTAAATATTCTGAACACATTTTCTCTGGAACACTTCAAAAGACACAGTTCATTTCTGTCTCTACCAAACAGCCCCTTTGGTTACTTTCAGTTTACTGAGTTTTTTGCTTTGCAAGTTTGGAAAATTAACATAATAAAAGCCTACCAGTGAGTTTTAGTCACGTAGGAATGAAACTAGATTAACTCTTTGATTATTCTAAAGTCTACACAATCTTTTTTTGTGTCAGCTGAGAGAGGCTTCATTGATCTCCTCTAAATCTTGCTTCAGCTGTACATGGAAATTCACCTCACTTTGAAAATACAGGCATACATTTTCAAAGCAGTACTTCAATATATTCAGTAAGTGACTTCAACGTAAGCCACCTTTTGTGCAGCTGAAAGGGGGACAATTAGTTGTGGCTCAATAGGATAAAACTACTGCCTGGGGACTTGTCTCATGGTGCACCAAGGTGCACCTCCAAGAGATGCTGCATACCCTCAGAAGCAGAGAGCTGCAGATATAAATGAGAGTGGAGGGCAGGGAGTGTACCCCAGCTGATGCTCAGAGCTGTGCATGTCTGGGTTATAAGGGATCACAGCTTTCTGAGTGTGCTTTGTAGGTGGGTGATGTCCATTAAACTTGTAGAGAAAGGTTACTTTGCTAATGGATTATCTCCATTCACTAGTAACTGACTATCAGCTGGCAACCATGACACATACAGAGGGATTCAGTTTCCCATCTCGAACATGCTTTTTGAAATTTAATGGCAAAAAATATATAAAAGAATCAGGAAATTAAAGCTTGAAGAGACAAACAAAAAGTGACAACGAATATGAAAGTCACCAGTGTTTTAAACTTTGATTTGTGCTTATCAAGTTTAAATGTTGCTGTGCTTATGTTAAACTTCTGATGTAATGCAAATTTCTAAATAGTCTTGTGCAATATATGGAAACAGTAATGATTCCAAAGTTTTCAGAAGGTTGAAAGAGTTATTCAGAACATTTTATTCCTTCATAATCTTCTGCTGACCAGGCATATGGAACTGAGAAATCACAAGATCACAGAATGGCTGAGGTTGGAAGGCATCTCTGGAGATCGTCTAGTCCAACTCCCTGCTCAAGGCAGTCAGCTGAAGCAGGTTGCTCAGGGCTGTGTCCAGTCAGGTTTTCAGTATCTTCAAGGATGGAGACTCCACAGCCTCTCTGGGCAAGTTCGGATGGAGACTCTACAGCCTCTCTGGGCAAGTTGCTCCAGTGTTTGACCTCCCTCACAGTAAAAAAGTTTTTTTTTATGTTTGAGTGGAATTTCCTGCATTTCAGTTCATGCCATTTGTCTCTTGTGCTTTCACTGAATACCACTGGGAAGAGTCTGGCTCCATCTTCTTTACTCACCCCCATCACATATTTATTACACACATTGATAAGATCCCCCTGAGCCTTCTCTTCTCCAGGCCGAACAGTCCCAGCTCTCTCAGCCTCTTCTTGTATGTCAAACATGCCAGAGATATGAAGATATCTGACAATAGAACCCCAAGTATTCCCGTTTAAAGAAAAAGGGAAAACCTGAAAATTCCCAGGTAAACTGAAGACCATTTTAAAGATTTTGGGGAAAGTATGTGATAGGAAGAAGAAATGTTCTAAGACTGATAATAAACTGAGTCAAATTTAGCCTTTTCAAAACTCAGAAATAATTTGACTTTGGCTTCTACTAGAGATGGCCAGACTGGTTTCAAGAAAGACTTAGAGGGGTAGTCCTAAATCATTTTTAAAAAATTAAAAACCAACTTCACTTGTCTTTCAGCTGTAAAAGCCTCCCAGGCCTTCCCAAGTGAAACTGACATCACATATTCCCATCTCTGCAACCTCCTTTTCTTGCCCTCTTAGCTTTTGTGGTCTGTCCTGCATCCCCACGCAACAGCACTAGACCCAGTATAAGCTCAGTTTCCTCAAACGGTACAGGATAACAAGTCTGGGAGGAGTGAGTTGCTACTGCACACAGGAACAAATCACACCGGCCCACTTGCTTCATGGTCATGATTTGTGTACAGCACGTATGATTTTTGAGGTTATTTTCTCTTTAAAGAAGAACAAGCTTCTTTGCGTATGTCAGGGGGCAAGACCTAGATGACTGACAGGCACATTAGAGTTGCTGCTGTGTGGTAACTCAGTAAAGTAGTATTAGGTGGGCCTGACCATGGGACTCTGAGAAGAGATCCCCCAAAATTCTGTAACTGATTGCGCTCAGGTCTGTCCCCAGCTACAGGGTTTTAAATCTCGTGGGTTTCTTTTATATACTGAGTTCATCCTGACCAGCTAGCAAGCAAGAATACTTCTCTATACTTCTGATTCCTGTGATCACAGGATTATCATTTGTTCCCACAGTTAGAAACACAGACCAGGGCTGATGCTTAGCTTTGGATTCTAAAAATCTAAATTTAGGTTTCTAAATGCAAGCACCAACATGTGAGTTAGGTATCTAAGCTTCCATCTAGTCAATACAATTAATAGATTCTGGAGAGCTCTTAAAATCACCCCAAAGAAGCTAATGACATTTAGTCAGATGTACAGTCCTCTTGCTTGTATTGACTAACATTCAGCTGACCGTAATGGGAACTTAGACACTTAGTTTACATATAGGCACTGACATTTAGATAGTTAGGTTTTGCAGCCTGCAAAATACCTGAATACCTCTTGGGGATGTTGATCCACTGTGTTCATTGTTGTCTACTTCACGCTCTGGAAATGCACCAGCCTTGTAGGTTTCTTCCCACATGGTATGACCCACTTAGAGAATATATACATGGTTTCCCCTCCCTCTCTCCAAAATTCCTCCTTTGTCTGCATCTAAGGAGATCTATTCTGTAGATCTGAAGGAAGTACACTGATGGCAGTTCTTTTTTATATACACTTATGAGACTAAGTGTGACAATTTATTCATTGTAATGTTGTCCTGATTGGGCAGCAATGGCCCAAGCAGAGAGGTTTTACTTCTGTGAGTGATACGCATCAGTGCTGATGTTCCTGTTGTCACCCGAGTAATACATCTGCTACAGGTCTGACCTTCTTCTGAAACCACATTAATGAGACAAGTATGAGCTAGGTGACTGATAATAGCTGATGCACGTGCTTCCTAGATCTGATGCTCTCTCTGCTTCATCTTTTCTTCTGTAAAGTACTAAAGCTAAAAAGAAAACATGTCCCTCATCTAAGAAGCATTATAAGCTTTCCTCGAAAACAATAGATTAATTTAAACAGGTTAAATCAACAACAGAAATATATATCTTCAACCAGCATTATGACACAATTTTTTTGTATTTAGAGTGCATTATAAAGAGTCAGATAGCATACAATATCTTAACTAGTACAAAAAATGACATATCAATCACTTTTATTGTGCGCCATCTTCATATGACATTTCAGCTCTTTGTTTAGATAAGAATCATTGTACACAACTCTGTAGAGCATTGTTTCTTCAGCCTACCCATGTCTAAAGCATTGTTATATTTAATAGGAGAATTTCTACTTACAATATCATTACGTGGTATGTATATAATTAGACTAACACTGCATTAGGCATTGATTGACAGGACAAGATGGGATGAAATGTAACATGAATAGACTTCATAGTAAATATCAATGTTTGGTTTATAACTGTAAAGAGATTTTAAAAACTACCTTAGTTAAAAATGGTAATTGTGAATTATAGTAATTACAGTATTACACTACAACTGGTTCACTAACTGGACTGCATCCACAGCATGAAACTAGTATATCAAGATATGGAATTACTTCGCTTTCACAGGATACACTTATTTATTCATTTCTGTGTTAAAGAGTTTTCCATATAAACACTCATTCTCCAAATGCAACACATAATTTTAAAATTATATCTTACAGAAATTTATACAAAAGCATTGAAAATGGGAACTCCTGTGAACCCTTTTAATGTCAAAAGAATCTCTTTTAGTTACTTCCTGCTAAACCCTCACATCTCCATGAGAAGTCTGTTTAAAAAAGCCTAGAAGAATAGATGGTTGAAGATAACAAGATCCAGTCTAATCAAGAGAAAAAGAAGGTCCCAGAGCAAAGTAGATCTCAAGGTATATCTACATTTGCACTTTTAATTAAATCAATTATAAACTTTGCCTAGAACAGAATTTTGTTCCTTGCCATGCTAAAGTCTGGTCTGTAGCATAGCACTGAATAGGCTGAGGAACAAAAGTCGGTGTTATGAATATTCTATTAATTAGAAATGTTAGTAACAGTTTAAAAAAAATCAAATACAGATGAACTCCCATGAGAAAATGTTGCTGTTGTTAATGGCATGGTAGTGTAAGTGCAAACACTTGAGGTTAGATTTGCCACGATGGTATCAGAGTGAGGGACAAGGGATCTCGCACAGTCAGAAACGTGTCTATTTGCAGTTCTATGGTTCCAAGTGACCACTGCAAACTTTGTTCTGGTCATTTTATAGCTAGTGCAGCCAAGGTTCATGTGTTCTCTCAGATATGTTACTTAATAAGTAGGTCCACCAAATTCTGCCTTTTAGGGTAATTCTGAGTAGTGCCATATATACCATGATTTAACCTGGAAGTGTCAAAGCCCTAGTTTACTACAGGAAGGCATTAGTCCTAAAGAACTAAGATGTGAACATCTTAAGTGAAAATGTTGAGTAAAAAAAGACCTCTTTTGGCTGAAAGTGATACTGAATAATCCTTGAAGTAGCTGGGACTCTAATGACACGCCTTGTGTTGAAAACCTTTTGTCTCTATAAGGAGTGGCGGTAGGTGATTAATTCTTTCTTACTTTTACTTTCTTTAAATATTGCTCTTAATTTCTGTCACGGCTTTTCCATGAGGCCATCAATGCACACATTGCTCTGCTCATTGTTTAATTGGACTTGTAAATTAAAAAAATGAAAATAAGGAGCTGCATGTTGTCAATATCTTGGATATGCCATGGCATCAGCTTTCCTGGTGGCTCCCTATGTTGGCATTGAATGAAGGAAACTGGTGCCAGTGATAGTCTAACTGAATGCACGCTCAGAGCACAGGGGCTTCAGTGCTGTCCTCATATACCCCTCAGAAAACAGAGAGACGGTGAAAGCTTTGCAGAGACATAAATCTGATCTAATGTTTCAGCAGAAAAGGCAACTGGCCAGAAGGACACAGCATTGCCTGAAGCTTATCTAATAAGGAACAGATATTTGGATAACATAATATCTGGCATTATAAATCACCAAACTGAATGAGTGACTTGTGGAATACAGATATCAGTGGAGTAACCCACTCATGAGGCTCCTCATTGACTTTCCCAAATGAAAGAAATGTGCCAAAGTAATCAGAGTCATAGCACGAGCTTTGACCAAGTATGTACATCTACACTGTCCACATGTGAATTAATTGTCTAGATGCCCCTATACACTGTTGAGTACTATGTATTTTCAGGATGTGATTGAGCACATCCAAAATAGACATCTAAAATAATTAATTGCATCCTAGAAGTGCCTGGTGCTCTCCATTGTCTGTAATTGGAATCTAGTCGAAAGTTTCTTTGAGTGGAGTGATAGTATCTTGTTTGACACTGAGAGGACATTGATGAAAATCGCCATACTTCACTGCCCCACACTTACCTCCTCTCCCTTATCATCTAGAACAGGCAGATAACTGGACTGCAGGCTATACCTTAATGTTATGTTTAGGGTAATAATGTCACAGGCAGGAACTCAAGTAGATGAAAACAATTCATAAATTGTCATGGATTTTTCCTCTACTTTAGCTGTTTTCTCACCTCTGATCTTTGTTGGAAGAAATGGATTTTTTTTCCTTACATTTAGAAATGTACTCCTATCTGCATATGATAAGTTTAAACAAATTTCTTGAAATAATCTGTTCAATTTTTTGCAAAGTTGCTTTGATTCGAATAAAGCCTGTTTCCACTGCTAGGTCAAATATTTTTATATCCCCTCAGGAAATGTTTTTTGCTGTGAAAAGTTTCTGGAACATCAGCAGATCAGGGAACATCCCCAGCTCGAACTCCTCCTAAGTTCCACCATAGGTGCGCACCAGAAGAAAAAGGAACACTGTAGAAAGGGTATCCGAAGAAATTTCCAAGCTTCTGAGAACACAGCTAATGGGAATTAATCCATTCTTCTGAATCAATATAGAATGTTTGAAAGTGAGAGTACACAGTAATCAGTGGGAGTTGCCAAAACTAATTTGGGATCATAAGGGCGGAATGTGTGAAACTGGTTGCAAACATGAAAGACCAAATGTTTGTCTGAGTTTACTCTTTTTGTAGTGCTGCATTTGGAGCTAATAATTTTCAATATAATTATCTCATAGGAATGGTAGGTACTAAGTAGTACATATGAAACCTATGCATCTAGGAATAAACAAAAAAAAAGTATACTCGTGTTGACCTTGTCTTTTAAGGTTAAAGTGTGCCTCATAGGATACTTTCACTCATGAAATGATATGCTGGCAGATGACCTTGTAAATGTTTGTGCATTTCCATCCATTTTTTCATTTTCGAGTTGTCCTGATTAAGTGCACTGGAATCACTATATATTAACGTGACAGCACAAATTACGGGTAGCTTGTAGAATAAAAAAGAAGATAAATTGGATAAATGGGTTATACTGGGATAGGTAAATTAATTAAGTTTCTAGGGAATACCAGAGTCCCTCTAATACCTAACTATCTGGAAGGTGATTATTTGTAAATAAATAATTCATAGAGAATACTTTTAATAAATGTAGTTGGCCAGATTTACTATTCTCTCTGCCAGCAAGTATTTTGCAGTAATTTCAGCAGAATGTTCCAATCTGACATCTAACCTAAATCTTTACCACTTTGCTCATCCTTCTTCTCCAGTTTTCTGGATTCTTGCTTTTGTGAGTTGGTGCCTAATAGTAATGACTGCTATAGGCCTTTTTGTATTCACAGGATAATTAAACATGGAAATAATAGAACCTTACTCACAATAATGCCAGAATGCCTCGATCTTGTTTTGGGATGGCTGTCTTGAAGGTGAAACAGAAGCTTAATTTTATCAGCCTTTCAGTTCTTATCTTCTCACTTAAGATCTTTAAGTGCTACAGCATTAGACCACTTGTACGTGATTTTGTGATATGGACTTCTGTCCACCATGGCTGAAACTCCTGCACTGGCCACTGCTGTCAACACATAAGGATTTTAATTGATAACAGATATGGATGGATTTAAATACGTGACCAATACATGGAAGGTATATTATTGTTTTAACCTCCTAGCCTACTTGTGCTATTCCAGTTGAAGTTTTTATATCATGAGATTTGTTTAGAGTGTCAGACCGTCCTAACAAAATTTGGATTTACAGCTCAATTTTGCCTAATCTGGCAAGACACTAAATAACTACATCGAGGTCTGATGTAAGAAGAATGTCAGAGTGCCATATGAGGAAAGATCAGCCCCTAACTAGGGCAATTAAAATGTTAGGTACCTAAATAAATCATGTTCCACTTAGTATAGTTCTGTCTTCTTAATGATATATCTTTACTATGAACAGTTAAAATAATGTCAATAAAGCTGGCTCTGTTTGCCAAGGTAGCATACAATTCTCACTAAAATTTAGACAGTTCTACACTTGGAATATTCTGAAACAAGGACCATGTTCCTGTCATGGCAAATTAGGTCAACATGGAGAAACAGAGAGTCATGGGATGATGAAACATTAAAGAGTACATTATTAACTGATGTCTTTTTCATTTTATTTTTCTTCAGTGACATTTAACAAATTGAATGTTAAATGCTGAGAGGCACAAAAATGCTTTGTTAGATTACTAAAAAACAGGGAGAAGGAGTTCCTTCAGCTGGTGTGTAACATAGTAATATAAAGCTGAGCTTAGTGATACGTTTTGGCGGTGCTGTTTGAGGTCTCTCATCCCCCAGATATGTTAGAAATTGTTGCTCCAAAGTGCAGTCTACATGATTTATTAAGTTTCTTGTATACTTTTACGGAGTTACCTCAGGGATCTTTAATTTTGCCTTTGCCATATCCCATGAGGACTTTTTAGAATCTCAAGACTCTGCAAAAAGAAATGCAGCCATTCTGAAATCCACATACCTCAGAAAGTACCTCTCTGTCATCATATCAATATCTTGAGTGAACAGCAGGAAGGGGTTTTCTGTGTTAAGTATGGTAAGAGAATTGGTAATTTTACCTAGAGCTAAACACTAACCGAATCCCCTTGCCTACTTGCAAGGGTGAATGTCACATTCCAGACATAATGAGAGCAAGAAAAGTTAACATATTTCCACCTTTCTTCTTAGGTGCAAAACAGAAAGGACAAGACAAGTTTCTACATACAACAGCAAAGATCTATAAGGTGACAATGAGATTTGTGTATAAACTGCTAGGGCTCCAGCCAGGGGTCTAACAGAACAGCCTGAAAACTCATGTTTCAAGAACACATCTATTATATTTTAGACCAGCGTTATATAAGATATGTATTATTCAGTTCATACCAGCAGGTCATAAACTATAGCTATGTACGTTGTAGTGCGCTGTGAATGCTTCTTTGTTAAACACCCAGTACAATTAAGTCATTCAAAGGATTATCACAAAACACAAATTGTGCAGTCAGGATATGTCTTGCTTTCCTGCTAATACGAACAGTATTTATAATTAGTAAATTATTGACCATGTAACATCTCTTTTATTAATAAAAATAGATATATATAATTCTAATCCTGAGACAAACATGTTTTGGGATTTGCTCACTTGGAAAGAAATGATGGAATTTGAAATAGTACATAGGTCTCTTAAATTATGCTCTGGCTCCTCCTAATTAGATTACACTTTTGAATTATAATTTAATTGTGTGACCAATGTTATATCTGCAATACAAACAAGACACTAGGGGCACGGGACAAGGGACTTGAAACTCTGTCTCTGTCTCAGGACTGTAATTGTTTACCTCTGTGTGATTCAAACCTTGAAATATCCTGTTACACCCCTGTGTTTATATTATACATTTGGGTACATATCACTGGCTTTTCTTGAAGAGGTTGCTCTCTTTGTGAGTGGCAACTGTGATGGAAAGAGTAAACATAATTTTTGATCCCTACGGTGATGAATACTTCAGGGATGTTTGATTTTTTAAGACAAAATCCATTTACTGTTGTTGTGGTTTAACCTCAGCTGGCAACTCAGCCCCCCCCAGCCGCTCGCTCACTCCCCCCCCCAGTGGGATGGGGGAGAGAATTGGAAGGGTAAAAGTGAGAAAACTTGTGGGTTGAGATAAAGACAGTTTAATAGGTAAAGCAAAAGCTGTGCACGCAAGCAAAGCAAAACAAGGAATTCATTCACTCCTTCCCATGGGCAGGCAGGTGTTCAGCCATCTCCAGGAAAGCAGGGCTCCATCACGCATAATGGTGACTTGGGAAGACAAACGCCATCACTCCGAACATCTCCCCCAAAATCCATAAATAACTCCTGAAGTATATTTTGAAAATTCTTTTATATAGAATAATCTGGCATTAAATTGGCCAGTAAATGAAGGAGATAAAACTGAAAAGAACTTTTGTACTTAGTGGTGAGGTCTTTTACATGTGAACATGAAGTGACTTCTAGTCCTGGTGACATATTATGTGAAGTGCATAAGTTGTGTCTCCCTGTCCAACAATCCAGCCGTATGTGCTAGATTATTATTCCTGTATTTCTCTCCTTACCCCTGCCCCAGTTCTTTTCCCAACTTCCCCTCACCTCATCAGAACATGAGGTCCTAGCTCTGAGGTGTTGTAGTACTGCAGCTGCTTCCTGGAAACAGTAACCCATACAGTTCAGAAGTAAATCTTCAGGCAACCAGGATCAAAGAACCTGACATATCTTGTGTGCTCATGATGCAGGAGTTTGAGAAATAGGAAGTATGGAAATAGAAGAGTGGAAATGTACCAATATATACTGGGGACTGCCCACCTGGAAAAAAGCTTTGTGGAAAAGGACCTGGGGTTCCTGGTGGACACCAAGCTGAACATGAAGCAGCAACATGCCTTTGCCACAAAGGCAAATGGTATCCTGGATTGCATTAGGAGGTTGCCGGCAGGTCAAGGAAGGTGATCCCTCCTCTCTACTCAGCACTGGTGATGCCAATCCTGAAGTACTATGTCCAGTTCTGGGCTCCTCAGTACTCAGTAGTGTCACACTGGAGAGAGTCCAGCAAAGAGCCATGAAGATGATGAAGGGACTGGAGCATCTCTTCTGTGAGGAAAGGCTGAGAGAGATGGGACTGTTCAGCCTGGAGAAGAGAAGGCTCAAGGGGATCTTATCCATGTGTATACATACTTGAAGGGAGGGTGCAAAGAGGATAGAGCCAGGCTTTTTTCAGTGGTGCCCAGTGACAGGACAAGAGGCAATGGGCACAAACTGAAACACAGGAGGTTCTGTTTGAACATCAGGAAACACTTTTTTACTGTGAGGGTGATCGAGCACTGGCACAGGTTGCCCAGAGTGGCTGTGGAGTCTCCATCCTTGAAGATATTCAAAAGCCGTCTGGATATAGTCCTGGACAACCGGCTCCAGGGGTATGTGCTTGAGCAGGTGAATTGGACCAGATAACTTCCAAAGGTCCCTTCCAACTCAACCATCTTAGTGATTCTGTGAAAGGCGGAGGGGCATGTGGCACTTGGGATTAAAATCTTTATTTGAAGATGGAGGGTTAGAGAATGGTGATGCCAGGAACATCATGCTGGGGATCTGGCTTAGGGAATGAATTTGGAGGATGGTGGCCACACACAACTCTGCAGTGCAGTTCAGAAAAGAGCTTGATGATATCTGCTGCGCTTAGATTGATCTTTTGGGTGGTGGGGAATATAATTATTTCAGGCAGAGGTAGCAACTGATTGCTGATTTCACACATGCTGGAAAGGAGGTTTAACTTAGGAGCTCTTGTGTAAAAGAGCCATCGGTTGCCCAGAGTGTCTGTGGAGTCTCCATCCTTGAAGATATTCAAAAGCCGTCTGGATATAGTCCTGGACAACCGGCTCCAGGGGTATGTGCTTGAGCAGGTGAATTGGACCAGATAACTTCCAAAGGTCCCTTCCAACCTCAACCATCTAGTGATTCTGTGAAAGGCGGAGGGGCATGTGGCACTTGGGATTAAAATCTTTATTTGAAGATGGAGGGTTAGAGAATGGTGATGCCAGGAACATCATGCTGGGGATCTGGCTTAGGGAATGAATTTGGAGGATGGTGGCCACACACAACTCTGCAGTGCAGTTCAGAAAAGAGCTTGATGATATCTGCTGCGCTTAGATTGATCTTTTGGGTGGTGGGGAATATAATTATTTCAGGCAGAGGTAGCAACTGATTGCTGATTTCACACATGCTGGAAAGGAGGTTTAACTTAGGAGCTCTTGTGTAAAAGAGCCATCACACTTACCGCCTTCTCTTGAAGGGTTTCTTCTTCCTCATCCCCTCACACAGAAGGGGATAAGTATCTCTACCTCCTGGACACATGATTTTGAAGTACAGAAGGCATCTTCAGTGCTTTCTAATTACAGAATAAGCTGCTAAACCATGGCCAGAAATGTAATTCAATATATATTTCCTCTTTAGCAACAGCTAAAGCTTTATAGTGGCTAGAATAAAGAGGTTTCCTACAGATCTTGCTGGCTGCTGTGAGGCAGCTGTGTGCTCCCACTGATTTATACTGTTATTCCCACTGAGTCTTGGCCATCTAATCCAGGACCTTGATAGCAGAAAGGAAGTCAAGCAGCTTAAAAGTTTAGACATTACAAATCCCAGCACAGCAGCACCCAATTCATTTCATATATCTTGCCCTTAGTGTCTAACACATACATTTTATCAGCAGCCTGTAGGGCATGCAGTCAGACAATTTCCATTATGGTCAGTGAAATAGCATGGTTAAAATCCTGTGCAATGCTTTATAAATTTAAATTTAAGCATAAATGTTCTGTAACAAGATTATTGTATCTGATCTGATGGTTGGGGAAAGCTCACTCATTTTGTATTGTCAGCACTTGGAGCAGTCATTGATGTATTAAGCTCTTACACAAGTCATGGCATCTTACTTGAACCAACGTGCAGTCACAGGGGATTTCAGTTGAAAGAGTAGATGCAAGATACACATTTATAACAGTGAGGGCAATCAGCTTTGCAACGGATTAGTGAAGAATATGGTAAATTCCCCATCACTTGGAGTCCTTTTATCAATGTCAGATGTCTTTCTAAAAGAAACAACCTATTTCAGTAACACTTTATTAGGTTATATGCACAAATAAGGAGAAGAAATCTGCAGTTTTCATGCAGAAAATTGGTTTAGATTAGCACAGTTTCCACTTCTGTTTTTAGCTGTTTATGCTAAGTGAGGTTATGAGAAGAAAAAACAATTGAGGCAGTGGTACAAACTTTCGGATTGTTTCCCTCAAAACCACTAAAACAGGAAGTGAGCTGTGACAGTATGGTCCTGAAATTGCTGCTTTAACAATGGTACCTCCCATAGAAAATCCGCTTTAAATCTAGGCCAAATTCTGAAAGGCCTGACTCCATGGGTATACTCAAAACTTTTTTCTTATGGGAAAAGTTGTTCATATATTTTAAAAACCTTGTCATCTCTGCACGCATGTGATGGATCTAGCAGTTACCTACACACGGGATAGAATTTTCTGAAGCAGATCCCTTTTGTCAAAATGGGCTTTGCAAGCATAAACTCTATTACTTACATGTGTGAATACTTATGCCTACATACTTGAAAGGCCCTTTCAAAATTTAGTCTATTAAATAAACGCTCAAATTAGCAAGACTAGTATGGTTCTCCAGTTGAAAGCTTTCCTTTAAAATAAATGTGATATTTTACCAGAAGTAAATGGAAACACTTAAAGAAGTGGGTTGATAAACAGTATTGAGTTGGGGTAGATTTGTAGCAATTGACGTTTTGACAAAATTGGAGATGCTGAAGCAGGCATTTTAGCTTGACTTAGCTAAAATAAGAAATTGCAGTAGCCCAACCTAGACATGACAAAGGCATGAATCAACTTCTCCATCTTCTTCAAGCAAAGATCTCAGGCTTGTACTGTACCTGTTATGGTGAAAAGGGGTTTGAATATTACATGAAGATGGCTGTCAAAAGGTAGCTCTTAATTCAATATCACATCAAGGGTTTTCATGCTGACAGAGAGAATATGAGATTGCTGGTCCCAGAAAAATATCATAGAGAAATAACTCTGCTCTTTGTGTTCTTTGCAACAATTAGCAAAATGCTGACTTCATTTGTATTGTGATTTGTTAAAAAAAGATACTGGAAATACCTGAGGTTTTTTAAAGCAAAGTATTCAGATGTGTACTAATTTAGATGTAGAAGTCATGCCTACATCCTACTTTTTAAATTAAAATTTTCAATTTATAAAAGACTGAAGAATCTACCTGTTAAGAACTTTACTGCAAAATTCATGTTTAAATATTGAAGTACACTGTTGCTTCTAACGCTATACTGTATTCCCCAAAAAGACACATAATTTTTTTTTTGCTTTTGCTCATTTTAGATTGGATTCATGAATTCTGTTAAATGCACTGAAAATAAACAGATGTATAGGGTCTGGCTATATTAGCTACTTCTAGTTTTAACAGCCCAGGATAAGAAAACTTCATATTTGGGCAGGCATAAATCTTGGATGATCTTAGGTATTAGAGAAGGTGTGGTAAAGACCTTAATCCACCACAGCTAAGAAAGGTTTAGTACTGTGACAGTTTTTAGATCTTGCATTTGCTGTTATCAAGCCAAAGTGTACATTAAAAACTACCTAAAAATTGCCACTACTTTCAGTAAAATTTGTTCTTCCCCCATTCCTCAATTACCTTGTGCTGATTCTGTTCTTAAGATTGCATCCCAGTGAATCTACAGTCCTTTCTGGGGCATAGTAGTCATTTCTCCATTCTCTCCCCTTCTTGTTGCTATATGTAAGTCATACATGCATGATGTCTGGGATATCATAGACTGCCAGAAGATTGCCTGATGACAGTTCTAGTGAAAAATACTGCATAAGGGAAAATGGTTGGGTGTTTTGGGTTCTTGTTTGTTTGTTTGTTTTAGGACAGAGAAAAGAAGACTACTGAGTGGTTATGTCTATCATAATAGTTTGCCAATATATAAGATTACTGTAAAGAGGATCAGCTCTCCTTGCTCATTGACCAGGTGAAGATGGGCATCAGGAAAAAGCTTTCCAGCTATAAAGATAGTGAAACTATGTGGAACAGATTACATATGGGTGCTCTGGAATCCTCTTACCTGGATCTTTTTAAGAATAAATTAAACAGACTTCTGGTAAGTATGGTCTTGACCTTGTCTCAGAGGAAAAGAAAGGGCTAGATGAATTCCTGGCTCCTTCTTGTCCTGTATTTAATGACATTTTCCAGTTCAGGCTAAGTTTCTTTCATTAGCATGATTGAGTTACAAAGCCTATGCTTTGTAGCATTTGGTATTTGTTAATAACATTATTTAGTGAGCTATTGCCAAATCCCTTGCAGAAGAGGCTCATCTAATGGACCCCATCTTTATTCTTTTACTGTTTGGGGCATAGTAAGAGCTCTGATAATAATGTGTAAGATATATATTTAATAATGGCTCTATTTAAGTTCACTAACTGTGTGATTTCACCTGGGTTATCATGTATAGAGACCAGGCCACTTAATGAGACACACTGTTCCTTTCTCATTTTTGCTGTGACTTGCTGCTGTTTCACATCTTCGGGGGTCAATGAAGAGCATGACTACCCTCAGGTTTTGTAACACAGAATCACAGAATGGCTGAGGTTGGAAGGCACCTCTGGAGATCATCTAGTCCAACCCTCCTGGGTCAAGCAGGGTCAACTAGAGCAGGGTGCCTCTCTGGGCAACCTGTTCCAGTGTTTGACCACCCCATTTCACATAAAAATGTTTTTTTCTTATGTTTGAGTGGAATTTCCTATGTTTCAGTTTGTGCCCATCGCCTCCTGTCCTTTCACTAGATACCAATGAGAAGAGACTGCTTCCATCTTCTTCACTCGCCCCCATCAAGTATTTATTATACACACTGATAAGATCCCCCCGAGCCTTCTCTTCTCCAGGCAATGGTCTCAGCTCTCTCAGCCTCTCTGTGTGACAGATTCTCCTATCCCTTAACCATCTTTGTGGCCCTCTGTTGGACTTGCTCCAATAAGTCCATGTCTGCCTTATACTGGCGAGCCCAGAACTGGACCCAGCACTCCAGATGTTTCTCACCAGGGCTGAACTGAAGGAAATAGTCACCTGCCTTAACCTGCTGGCACCACTTTTCCTAATGCAGCCCCAGGACGTTCTTGGTCTTTGCTGTGAGGGCATATTGCTGGCTAATAGTCAACTTGTGTCCACCAAGACCTCCAGATCCTTCTCTGCCAAGCTGCTTTTCAGCTGGTAGCCAGTTGGTACTGGTGCATGGTGTTATTCCTCCCCAGTGCAAGACTGCATTTCCCTTTGTTGAACTTCTTGAGATTCCTGTTAGCAAAGTTTATTATGTTTTAGTAATGATTAAGCTTATGTACCTAATCCAACTGTTGATATGTCACATTTTACCTGTATATTGCTGAGTGTTGTATCAGTCAGCACATAGTAAATATCACTTTATTTTTGCCATGTATTTTCTTTATATAGTTAGGTAATTAAAAACAAATCAGTAAAGCTGGGATACTTCTCATTTAATTTCACTGTTTCAAGTTAGCTATATAGTCTAATTTTCAAGCTTAATTATAAACTTAGGTAAGTCTACCTTAGGAAGGTTAGCGGAAAGGAAGGTCTCCAAAGCAGGTTTCATTCCATCCTTAGAAATACAACTAAAACACATGTGTTGAATCACCATCCGGAAATCCTATTGCTCTTGACTGACTACAGATGGAACCTACATGAACAGTTTAGACTTGTCAACTAGAGATAGATGAGAAGCAGTCACCCTAAGTAAGGGGATCTGGGGATCTATTGTCATTCTTACTTAACATGGATGAAAAGCATGTGAATTTACCCATCAGATAACAGCCCTTGTATACAATACCAAATATTTTTCAGCCCTCACATCATAAAGTGCTTTAAAATTAATAATGAAATAAAATGTTGTAAAAATTTATCTTACAAGTATTGACGAAGTGTCCCTAGACTTTAAATGCTTGGAATTATGCAGCAGTGCCTTTCACTAAGTTTTAAATGCTCTAAAGCAAAATTTCATGATTTTGTCTGGCCTTACACACTAAAATATGCTCTCTCCAAGTTATCATCTAAATTATTGTCTATACTGGTTTCCAAAGATTGATCCATCTCTGCCCTACAAGAAGGTAATAAAGAATCAAGTTACATCTGGTTTGATTTCCCTGTAATGAAACATCCAGTTGCCCCATGTCAGAAAAGATGTACTGTAGGTATTCTTCTGGGGTTTTACCTAGCTTTTGCCAGTCAATAAAGAAATAAGATCTAACATTTCATTTATAAAACATGAATTCCACTGGGTTAGAGGCATCGGGAATGATAAAAAGTTTTTATTCTTATATACAGAATATTTTAGCAAATTTTTTTTGCTATCTACCATTAAGAAAACAAAAAATACCATCTTTTGTGCTTTTTGGACTGGTATATTTATTTTATAATGCAACAAGATAGTTTTCTGCAGTGTATTGCTTACAAATGCTGAACTGAATTTATCAGGGAAGAGTTAAATAAAATTACTGTAAGAAGCCTCACAAATGAGATGAAGGATACTCCAGTTTGCAGTAGGGGAAATTTTGGATGTACAAATTACCATATCGTAACAAATTTCTCAAGGTACAATTTTTATTCTTCAATTATTTATCTTCCATGAATACTTCAGCATTTGATTTGACTCAGCTTTTCCCTTGTATTTATCTGTTGCCTTAGTTGTCTCAGTTTTTTAAATTTGACCGCACCATTCCTCATCCAAATCATGCCTTTGATCAGAGGTAGTTCCATTCAGCATTTGGGTGGAAAAGATAAGAAGAAATTACTTCCTCTGCTTGGAAAGATAGTACAGTAACTTTCCTGGACAGAATATTTTTGTCTGCAGACAATGTTCATTGTTTGCTCCAAAATTCACATCAGAAGTGTTAAAATGATATTAATCCTAGCAGCAGCACATGCCTTAACTGAGCCATTAAAAGGTTCAGTTTATCCACTCCTTCTACACCTGCTGCTCAACCCAGAGCTTCCCTTGGCCCTTATATGCCCTGGTTCCCTCTAAACTTCTAACTCTCTCTTATCTTAGTGCCCCGAGTGTCCCCATGCCAACAAGATATCTCCCAGATATCCCTGCCGCCTTCTACTTCAATGCTTGTCACCTTCTTCTCTCTTGCAATACTCCAGAGACACTATTCTCCTACTTTCTCCAGTTCCCTCTCTGGTCTGCAAACTGGACAGGAATGTGCTCTTTTGCCAGATGACCTGAAGTACATAAATGCTGATTGATAGGGTGGCCCATCTAGCCTGTTCCTCTGCCTGTCTCTCGGCTCCCGGCTGCCAGGTGGACTAAAAAAACTGTTCTGCCCCTTGACAGGCCAGAAAAAAAGGCTAGTGCTGTACGGCAATGTCTCAATCTGTTTGTAGAAATGTGCTGCTGTGCATGCCAGAGTCTTGATCCCCCACTCATCCTGGCATATTTTTCCTCTGAGAGAGCAATGAATCCCCTTTCTATGTTCCTGGGGACCAAGAAGGAGAAAGGTGCTGGTGTGTTTCGGTCAGAATACAGCCTAGGGTACTTGCTTCTGAATTTCCTTGTTTTAATATAGTCTGTGTCACTCACAGGCTTTATATTAAAGTTGTGGCTCTAGCTGAGAGGGATTCAGGTAGGTTAATTAATTAAACATTTCATACTGGGGGTTACAAGAACTTTCAGGTCCACAGAGAACATACAAATGATACCATCCTCTGAGATAATACATCATGCTTCTTTGCCTCTGTGACTACCTTTATGCACGGCCCCAGTCTGGATTTTTAATATTTCTGGAGGTTCTTGCTGATCAAACAATGTTCATGAGGTACTTTGACAATTTTTATCTCAGCCTTTGAAAAACAATTTGTAGTTTTTACATAACTTCATCTCTGACCTACCCCCCATACCTTTACCTGATGCATGAAAAGCTATCACCATCTGAGTAACATCAGTTCAGAATAATCCCCTAGTAGTTAAGAAGAAAATCCCTTCTTAGTGCTCTTCTGTATGCAGTATTTTCTCTTTGCAATCTCTATTTTTTTTAATAAAAACAGATGATGTCTAGATAAATGAAGCAAATATATCTACACCTAAATGACATTCAACGTTATGCCAACTCAGTGCACCACTCCTATTAGCTGTTTTCAAGGAGGTTTGAAGTGACAAGTTTAAAAAATTGCCAAGAACAATGCTCCAGAAATTCAGATGTGAGTGACGAGCTCTGAACTAGCACACTGGCATTGCAAATCTCTTCACTTCATGTGTTCCTTCTTGCTCAACGTGACATCACACTCACTGAGAAATAAACTCTTCTTCTTCTTTCAAATTCTGACACAATCGCAGTGCTGGGGTTGGAAGGTGAAGCTTTTGAGGAGCACCGTAATTTACCATTGTGCCAGTTCTGTGCTCTAAATTAAGGGTTGCAGTGACAGTAACTATCGAGAAAATTAGGATGCTATCATGGGAAGTTTTTTTTCTACTACTGCAGAGTATTAAAATTTCTCACTACAAGTATTCAGCATTAATAGATAAGTTCCTAGCATCAAAGCAGATGCAGAAAGTGAAGGAGCTTGTTAGAACATGAATTAATCTTTATGCTGCAAGGGACAGAGATAGTGCTACATTATGAGTTTGGGTGGAAATTTTCAAGTCCATTTTCTTTCAGGTTCATAGTTACATACTATAGATTCACAGATGATCTGTGTTATATATTATGATTTCCTTGAGTCATGTATTATCAGGGAAATGAAGGGGCTTTGGATTTTATTTCAGCCAAATTCAGCCTTGTTTCTCCACAAGGGATTTGATTCTTTACATATCATATGAAGAAAGAATTGCTCTGAAACACTGAGATGTTGTACTTACATCTGTATGTCTGTCATATGTCTGTCAGTCAGTCACTTTTGCAATGTTGCTTTGGGTAGGACTCCTTCTCTGAAGGGGAAGGACTTCTCTCTGAGCAGGCCCAAGCATCAATTTTGCCAGAAAGCCAAAATGAGGGAACATAATATAGATATTTGGTAAGTGTAAAGTAAAATTTAATTTCAGACATTTTTCCTTTAATGAAGCATTATAGTTCTGTTATTGAAATATATTACATTGGCATAAAGAAACACTTTAAAATGAGACAATCGGGATTAGCAATCGTATCTATTCTCCATGATAGTTTATTTACAAGGTGTAGACAATGCAGACAAAACCAGTTGTGAATAAATATTATTTTGTTACATTGCTAAATGTATCTTTTTGTATTTCCAGACCGTTAAGGCTGTCTTTGAGCTTAGTATCCTCGAATGAAATCTTTGTAAATTGCTGCAGCTGACAGTCAAGTGATTTCCTTGTTTTTGAATTACTGCACTATATACTGCAACAGAATTTCTGGGCTGGCTGAATCTTTGTGTGTGGCTCCTCCTAGACAGGTAGGGCCCCAAACTCAGTAGACAAACCTGTGAAGATTTTGTTATGGGGTTCATATGTTTCCTGCTTTAAAAAGATAGACATTATTTTTAGCAGCACCAGGAGGGGAAGGTGCTTTCTGTCATAAATAGATATTTTTCAACATATATTGAACTCATGATACTCATATCCATGCTCTGAATATTTTTTTCATTTTTCATTTCTGAGCTTCTGTAGTTCAGAAGCAGATTGTGAACTTATGTAGATAGTCAGACACATAAAATCCAGCCTTTGAAGTCTGAGCATCTCTCTCCCATCTTCTTTGTTTCACCAGTTAAGATAAACGCTTACTTCCAGAAGACCCTGTTTTAGCCATAGGAAAGGAAGGATGGAAACCATTCCAGTAAGAAACTGAAATGAGATCTTACAGTGACTAGCTGTGATGGTTTCAACAATAGTTCTTATAGGAATTGAGCAAATGGAGTTTTTCAATTCCACATCCTTTCCTGTTGCTCGCAACTATGAATAACATCTTAGTTTTAAGGATTTCATAAAACATCAAACAGGATTTCCTTTTACTGCAAGCAAAAGCTGCTTTTTATTCTCACTGCCCCATTTTTGGGCACTTTCTTTTCTGGAAGATCAATAGCAATATGTGGCCTCTCCCCATTGTTGCTGATATACCTCACCATTTGACTAATTTTTTCATTACTGAAATCACTACTAATGCAATTTCACTGGTTTCAGAAATGTTAACATATTCCAAAATCTGTCAATAGCAAGAGGAATATAAACTCTATAATTAGAGTTTAGTTTTGCGTTATCTGTTGTATATTTTCCTTCTGGTCCTCGTTTTGCATCCTTGTTAAAGCTGAACATGTCCCATTGCTTAACCATATACAATATACTTATCAGAATAATAAAGTGTTCTACACCCAACATAGTTTCTACCGTAGTTTGTACTGCAGCTTTAGTTTGTACTTCTGCTGTAACGATTACTTATTTTATGTTTTGCCATAACAGTGTTATACTGCCTCTATACACACCATAATTGTAAAACATACTGTGCTTCTGCATTCATTTAAAGAGCAACTACTTGATAAGTACAAAGTAATTAAGCAATAAGACATGACAGGCAGTGCATTTCCGGGGAATTATTGCACTTCTCAGATGTCTTGAAAGATATGAGGCTAAAGGTTGAGTGACTTCAACCACCTGAGAAGTGGAATAATCCCCCAGAAATGCATTGCTTACCACAGCTTATTGCTATTATGAAATGGAAATTATGAAACCAAAATAGGAGGAAAAGATTAGATCTGTGCATTTATGGAGGATTACTTATACAGGTATGACATCACTGTCAGCTCTATATGTGTCCAGAGAGTTCTTAAAGACATTTCAGAATTAACACGTGAACAACACAACTCATCCAAAACTGCTGTTTCAGCACTCCTCATTACCAACTTTACCAAGACCAGCCCCCCAACATTTCCCTACAAAATCATATTTGTATTCTCGGTACAGACTTTGTCTCTGATACTAATCACACAACCTCAGGGGGTGTGGTTATTCCGAAATAATCATACCCCCTGGAGGATTAGAGGCATTTGGTTGCTTCCTTGCCTTGTAACACCCCAAGGTCATTATCTCATGATAATTACATCTCCTGGAGTTGCCTTATTGCTTAAGTGTAACACTAAATTTTAATTACAATGAAATAGAGCTCTTCTGGTAGTTTATACAACATCCTGTGTGCACAAAGCCAGATGGAAATAATGCCTAGCTTTTACTGTAATAGCATGTGGTGGGCTTATGCTCCAGTGCAATAAATGATTATGTTTTTGTTGTTTTTTTGATGAGAAAATAATTTTGAACTAAATTTGCAACGCAGTACTATCAAATTTAATTTGGGGTCTTATTATTGTTCTGATTTGTTGTAAAGTAATTTTAAATCAAAAAAGTATGGTGAAGAAATACACTGATAACATTCCAAGTCTCTGATACTACTAACACTCACTACTCAGTTCCACTTGAGTTTGCTGAAGGTAGAGAGCATAGTGTTTGGCTCTTTAGACATTTCAAACAGTCATCAGTAAAAAATGACTTTTGCATTGAAATGTGAGATACTGAATTTAAAATATGATTCAACATTTGTTTCTTTCAAAAGACTCAGACAAAAGAATAAAATTCATACAGAATTCATATAAGGAGTGCATTTCTCGTATTTTAACTCTTCAGCTCTGAAGTTGGAAATGGCATCACATTATTAGAGGTTTCCTGAGAAAGGTTTAATTTTGTGAAGGAATTTAAATTTCAAAGTCCATGAGGTTCTTTTCTTGTCAAGCAGAATAATCTACTATATGATGGTTTTGCTTAAGAACTTACATGCATATGTATTTATTAAACATTTTCAATTGTTTACACAACAAGATCTTAAAATATTTTCAAACCACTCTCTGCTTTGGCTAGAGAAGTTACGATATTTTGTATTTACCAGTCCTCTGACAGGATGTTATACTTGGGGGTATAGAAAATGCAATTTTTCAAATCAAATAGCTGCAAACATATAAGATTTATTTAAGTCAAATAAGTTAAACAACAAAAAAAGAAAACAGACAAAATCAAAAGCATCAGATCTGTTTGACTACATAGTACTATCCAAATGCATTATAACTGCTTCTACGCTGTTTTGATCCCAGTTAGAACTGCAGTTGTATCTTGAGGCATTTAGAGGTAGATGTTTGCTGTTGATTCTTAGTAACTGTCTTGCTATAACACAGCATTTCTTTCAGAGAGCTTTAAAAACATGGTTTTAATTCTATTACTCTTTTTCAGATATTTACAACAAAGATAATAATAAGAAATTGCTTAAGAAAATGATCAAACTATATGATCCTAGTTTTGTCATCTTTTATCTTGTTGTGTTTTACCTTTCTGCACTGCAACTTAGTCAATTAAATGTTAATATTGAATTTAGCTCTTGAAGGTGCATGTCCTGACATTTTTATTGTTATTAGCATGATTTTTATTTCATTATTAACTCAGCACAAAAATAAAAATATTACGCTCTGGTATGATCACAGCTTAGGTGTGCTGCTTAAAGTGGAGTTCCTAGCTATTTGCTTATGAGAGAGTTTCAGACAGATCACTCTGCCTCAACAAGTCTCCCTATTGATCAATGCCTTTTCTCCCACCCAGTGACGCCTTCTTGGAAACCAGTGACCACCTTCCAGCTGACTTGTTAGGAATGGATGTTATGAAGATATTCAGCTTCTACATGCTCCATGAAATGAGTGGCTCTCAAAGAAGGGAGACCTTATTAGTGTTCCTTGTCAGGACGTGAGGAAAACTTTCCTAATGAGGAAAAAACTAACAAAACATCCTTTAGTACACCTTACAGGACTGGTATGTGAGAGATGTTAGAAATTAAATTTCATTAGTTCTACTTTTAGTTGGTCTATTTTTTAAAATTTCTTTTCAATGTTCTCTTTGAAAAGAGACAAAGTCTTTCCTCATATGCTCTGTGAAATCAGTAAGTCACTTCAGGAAGAGTTAGTTCTAGCCTGTGATAAGAGAGATCTGTTGACTTCACTAGGGTTATGGCGGTGTGGCAAACAGTAAAATTTGACCAGTCCTTCTGATACAAAGCTAAACTGATTCTGTAGTATGGGACAATGAAAATTAATCAGGTTTCTGCTGTGCTGAAGTGTGCTGTCACTGACAAGGGTTCATTATTTTTTAGTAGTATTGATGCTGAATTGCCTAATAGAGAAAGAAATTTTTTATTTTTGTCACCTTGTTCAGGATTTTTAATAATAATAATAATGACAATAATAATAATAATAATAATAAAAAAATTGTATAGTGTTAGGAAGCAAAATTATTAACTGTTGCACAAAGTAACCATATTGTGAATATTTCACCCTTACCAAAGCCTCTTATCTTGTTCTGCTCTTACAGATAGGTCATATTATGCACTGCTTTGTGCTAGTTTGACAAGAACTAATGTGGATACTTAAATATTTTAAAGGCTGCACATTTCAGAATGATAAAATACTCAACTGATCTTCCTTTCCAGATGAATTTGTGGTTAATGATAAAATAATTTAATCCTTTTTTTGCCTCTTAGTGATTTAAACAACAAACACTAAAAGTTCTTTTAAGGAAAATCTTCAAATAAGGCCATGCAATGACACTTGTTAACTACAGTTGTTTTTTATTCAGCCATAAAATCTATCTTTCATATAGACAGCCACTTACATGTCTTACTTCAGTGAAGGTTATTTGTAGACTGAAGGTCTTTTCTTGTCAAGATATGATGAATACCATGTGTGAAGACAGAAGAGCATCAGGACCTGTATTAGCCGGAAAACCCACTGATCTGTGAATAACCTAAAAAAGAAAACCTGAAGATTAGCAACGTCGCTTTTAAGAATGATCCATCAAATTCAACAAGCAGATTCACAGAGATGAATCATCTAGTTCCTTTTATTCCAACAATACAGTAAAGGTTATTTCCCTTCCTTACAAACAGAAGTTCTGAAATACAAAAAATAGAGACTTGTGAGTCTTTATCAGTTATAAGGCAATGATTCTACATTTTTCATTCAGTGTGCTTTTTAAACATTTTTTCTTTTTATTTGTCAATAGAAGCAGGTGTGGCTTAGCCCATCCAGTATACAGCTAAGCTGTGTGATTATGTCCCATTTTTAGATGAGGTTATATTTTCTGTAAAGATTGTCCTCTGTCAAAGCCATTAAAAAAAGCACAAAAATTAATTATGCATTTTTAGCACATTTTTATTACTGTATCACAACGTATCGAACTATTGCTTCCTCCTAGCTTGAAAATCCAGTGAGACCATTGTGATAACCTTCTCTGATGTCTGATAAAGACCATGGAACTTTCCTCAGCCCTCTCCTCTCCTCTCCTCTCCTCTCCTCTCCTCTCCTCTCCTCCTCTCCTCTCTCCTCTCCTCTCCTCTCCTCTCCTCGCCTCTCGTCACACCCCTCGCCCCTCCTCCCCCCCCCTCTCCTCTCCTCTCCTCTCCTCTCCTCTCCCTGCCCCTAAGCTGACTCTGACCCAAGATTCAATAATGTTCCTTAAAGAAAAATCCATTCAAACCATTGGTGAACTATTAACTACCCTTACATGGAAATTTACTCAGAAATTTTTACCTGGACATAGAAATTTAATGTCAAAATTTCTGGTTTTAACTTCTAGCCATCGAATGTTTGACTACCAGACTGAAGAGTCACTGCTAAGCAATCTTGCTTTAAGAAGTAATTTATTTTAGGCTGTGGTCCT
>NW_008795495.1:2592338-2620933 GCF_000699145.1 Aptenodytes forsteri | reverse complement strand
TATTTTTCTACACCTTCTCTCTGTTTTGTCAACATCTGTTTGAACACACTATTTTTGGTTTATAAGATGATGGTAATTGATGTATGTTAATAATTTGGTTATCAAATTTAAGTCGATAGATTACTTAGACTGACCAACAGCTATAAAAACTGTCCTATAATCATTGTTTGGCATAAACAATGAAAAAAAAAAAAGGAAACAGTATTACCTGTGATTGAAACTGCTTTCTTTTCTGTTGATTTTGCATTCCCATTTTTAAAAATTGTTTAATATTTGTAAAGAAGGTTACTTTACAGCACCTATACTGATTCAGGTACAGCTGGGATTCTCATAAGAATTTTGCATCTTGCTCCTATTTCTGGGAGGACAGGGCCAAAAACCACCTTGAATACTCAGATATTTGAAAAAGAACATAGAGAATTTAGATGTGAGGTCAATTTTATAACTTTAGTGCATTTGGAAAGTAAATGGACTATCTCCAAGCAGCAGCTCTTATGTTCTAGAAAATAGGATAGGTGGGTTATCATTATAGGACAAATGGAGAACAAATTAAATAAAGTGTTTGAAAGACATTACAGTAAAGCATATTTTTTATTTCTTTAATGGGGGAGAACAGTCAGTGATGAGGTCATGGGAAGCAATTACTTTTTACAAGGGTTATGAGCAGAAAGCAAAATTTTATCAGTTAACCTTTATCAGTTAATATGATATGTAAATTTAAATATGGATATAATACAGATCTCTGTACACCCAAAAGGGTCCTCTGCTTGTGCTTACTGAAGATGCCCTCCACTATGCAAGATAAATATTTTGCCCCCGTTAGTGCTGAACAAGCATTATTGCCATAGATGTCTGTGTGTTAGGGAAGGGGTGACTCGTGTGACACATGGCGTATCCGCCAACCTGGGGGATGCTGAGCTCAGGGCTACTCCTCTGTGTTTCTGGCACTCAGAGGCACAGGGATCCTGAATTCCTCAGGTTCCGGGTTTACTGACAGAATTTAAAGAAGTTGTCTTTTCTGGTAATACACCACACTTCAGCTCAAGGCTAGAATTTGAATCAGTCTACTTTTAACATGCATTCTCTCCCTAAAATAGTCTTTCTGAAAAAAGCCCTACACAAACAACTTTTATGTACTTCCTCCTTTCCTTTTATCTATGTAACTCCAAATTTTACCAGACACAATAAACTTTTAAACTATGAACAAGGGAATTACAATAATTTTTAGAAGCCATCAGGTGACAAAGTTCCATTTCTCTTCCTTTTAAATAGCTAGTAATTATTTATGCTGTGATATGAAGCTTTTTGATAATGTTATTTATATAGTAATTTTCATTAGGCCAATTAAATAATAAAATAGCAACAATGTAACATAGCTAATGATTTATAGTTGCAGGAATGAGAACGTTACAGCTTGAACCATCTTAGAATATTTGGAATAACCTTGAGGGCATTTGAACACTTAAGTATCATCCATTTAAAGCCCTTAAAACTAATAAAGAATAAGCACAAAAGCTAAACTGGGGTATTTGTAATAAATTCTCTATTTAGAGGGGCTTCAGGGTGTGTACTTAGAATTTAAGTATTTGTGAGGGCCAGGCGTACCTAAATATTTGCCTTCTTTGACACCTGAAATTAAGTAACTCATAAAAATACTGGTTTTTGTCTTGATGACAATGAAACTGAGCATGGCAGCGTAACCAAAAGAACTGCAGAAGAGGGAAATTCCACTGACTGTAGGAATCTTAAACAGTGAAAAGGTCTTGAAACGTATGTTTCAAGAATAGGAAATAGTCATAAATCATATATGAATGCAGAAGAGGCTGTGAATGGTGCTTAAATGCAGGACTGCAGCAAAGTGAAAAGCACTAAGTTAGAATTGGGCAGTGACAGGCTACCTGTATTATTGGTTTGAACCTGAGTTTAAACAGCCGCCCCTTCAATTCAATATCCCATTCTGATGGCGTTAAAGCAAACTTGCTACCAAATAAAACAGGGAGTTAAAAAGACATGTTGCTTGATATAGCAAAACAATGAAACAATTTAATTAGGCGATAATGTTTCTGGCACTGGAGTACACACAGCAATAAACTGCTTTTGTGGTTGATTAAATGCTGAAGTGAAGCAGAGCGTGAAATCTTTCTCAGAGGAAGGAGCTGCCTCTGGATATTCCCATTACCTGTGGATCTCCCCACTTCAGTAAGGCAGCAGATCTCACTAACAATTCTCCTGTGACTCTCAGCTGTGGGTGTTGGGAGTGTAGCCTTCGGAGGATCCAGGAGATCAGCACTGACTTTGCTTCTATTCATTTTTTCCATCACTGTGTGCTCCTGCGAGCAGTTTCCAAAGATACTTTTCACCCACTGGTTACTTACCCTCTGCTTTCATATACAATGCAGTAAAGCTATCATAACACAGCCTGGGAGATACAAGCACCCAAAGGAACATATATGCTCAGTGATGGGTTCTGCCCTATAAATTTCAAATAGTCTGGGCAAATAATTTGGTAACTTGGCTTCCTTCACTTTTACAATTAGGACACAAATGCAGAATACCTTCCCATTGCTCTCAAAATGAGAATAGCAACTGGGTTTTTTTTAGGAATTGAAAGCAGTGTTGCATCCAGCTCCTTCTTCATGCTGTTTCTGAGGCATTATAACATGTCTTACTGTGCATTTTCTGCATTATTATGTGGTCTATAGGTACTTATCAAGAATTTTTATGACCGCTATTATTAATAGATATATAAGGCTATCTTGAATCATCTTGGTTTCCTCTGTGAAAACCCCAAGTTATATCCCCATAAGGTAAGTTAAACAAGACAAAGCCATCATTCCGATTTGTTTTGGTAAAGGAGGATTTGGAATAACATTGCTATTGGACAGCACCCAATTTCTCCCCCCCGAACCCTTATGTCTTTTTCCAGATGTGTTCTTGTAGTAGTAGAAGCATTTTCTTTTAGAGCATGATGGAAGAAATCATCTCAATTATAATTTAGGAAAAATAATTTCTTAATGATGTTCATTTTAATTTTATAAATGGACTAAAACTCCTGTTTGAACTTCTGAAGATCATAGCTGCATTTCCTCAGAATTCTGCCACTTTCTGTTAAAGTACTTTGCAGACAACCTAACTTTCAAGGAATGTCCTTGGTTCGGCCATTACATAATTCAGTACTTCTGAATACTTCTGGGATGCTCTGAAGTTACATTTTTATATTTAAAAGTCTAATTGCTAAGTTCCTAGGTGAGCTTTTTAAATGCAAATTTAGCACATCTACCACCTCCATTCCTCTTCTGCTCCCATGATCATCAAATCAAGCACCCCTCTGTCAGTCTAGGCTTCCTTCAGATTTGTAACCTGAACTGAAATCTTAATGGCTCTTACAACAATTAAATCTTTGACAAAAGCTGGTATTTCTTCACCACAGAATGGCGTGTTCAACAAAATGGCTTCCCTGGGGCCCAATCTCCATCTTTAAACAAAAACAGTTCTGGTTCTCTGGAGACATTATATTTATTGAATGTAAATGTCATAATAGCTTGACAGGTGTTGAGGCTTGTCTGAATTTTGTGATCTGAAGCTGTAGTATCCTACTGCCTGCCCCACAATTAATCTTATTGTCTTTGTAGGGTCCCAGGGTCTATCTGCCCAGATAACAAGGGGCAAAGTGACCTGTCAGTTAAGCTTAGAAAAGTGCTAAATCCTGAAAGAGCACTTAAATCCAGCACTTAAAAGGACCTCCTGTACAGAATTGCCTTTCCTACCTTTCAACACTTTCCCTAGATAAGATGATGGAGGAAGGGCAAGAGAAAATCAAAAAACAAACTTAATAACACCTTCCCTTCCAAAGACCATGATTTATAACAAGATTGTGAGAACATTCTGAAGCTATTTCATGTTGAATTACAGTATACCTTTACAAGTGGCTGCTAAACTAGGAGTTCATGACAGTACTACTTGTGTTACTCTCATACCGTTCCTTGTGCTGCCACTAAAATTTAAAATGCGGTACATACAAAATAGATCTATAAATTTATATAGTAACTATCTCAACAAATGCAAACTCATTCTTAGTAACCATAAAATTACCTTCTGTTATCTATCACCCAGTGAATTATAGTTTCATCACTTAGAACAGCCAGCAAAACTGAATAACACTGCCTGTCTACCCACTATTTCACTGTTATATTCAGTGCAAGTGCTGCAGCTTGCAGAGAAAAAGGATAAACAACAAAAAAATTAAAGCTGAATATATGGTGTGGTAAATAAGGGTCATGTTATCAGCTCTGCACTGAATGTAATTTTTAAAAGTCAGCATCTACCACTTTAGCTTTTGGTTTGAACCACAAATAAATCAATATAATTTTGGTCCCTAGCTATGCCAACCGGGTTCTTATGTTTATGGAGCATTCCACTCTCAAATTACTTACATTAAACATGGAAACAGAATAACATACACAAACTGCATAGGCTTTAATAGGATACAAATTGATATAACTGTTTCTTTGACAGAGTGCTGGGAAGGGTAAAATCCACATTGTTAATAAAACTTTGCCTTAGTTCCTCCTGCCTGTTCTGAGCTGAAGGCAGCTCTTCTACCACCGTCACCAGAAATGGTGGCTGGGTGCTGGCATGGGAGCATAACTCCTTGCCATCACAGGTGAATGCCAAATCCATGTGTACAGAAGACCCATGGAAAACCCACTTTCCCTACCCTGGACTAGTATTTTAGCCCCAAGCCATCTCACACATTGATCAATGAAGAGACAGAAACACTGCTATGTGGTTTGTCTGACGCGTCACAACTATAGAGAGATGAGCAATGAAAAGGAAGCTGTTTGTGATTAAAAAATTACAGATGGAAGCTATTTAGTAATTTCTTGTATGTTTGAAATAATCATTGCCTGCTCATGTATATTACAGGCACATAAAAGGCTGAATTCATCAGCTGAATTATTTTTCACTAATTATTTGCTCAGTCTGGTTAGCACCACAAGTACTGTGGGTGAAGCTAGGATCTGAACTCATACAAAGAGGAACTGCTTTTGAGGAGCCTTTCAATGGAACTCCTTTTTTAATCCTGTCTTCAAATAGCTTTGCATTAAGAAAAAAATTAAAATGTACTGGCATTTGGCTCTTGGTGAATGGATTCCCAACTTATATTTTATCTAGATTCTATTCCCAGAGCATCTGTTGTGATCTTGTTTTTCTCAAAAATGTGATAAGAAACATTTCAAGCTGTATTTCACAATTTATCTAGAGCTTATTCACTCAAAGTGTGATAAGAACCTTTTTTGCTTTTCCAAACGTGTAAATAAAGCTTGACATCAGTCAGAAATCTAGGTCTTTTAACATTAACATTTGAAAATTGTGAATTGTCTGCCACAGAACTTTGATGATAATGGTCTTATAAAGGAATAAACAGAAAGGTCAAGCTGCCAGTGCCTCATATACAAAGAAGAACTAGAACATGCTGTCTGAATAAAACTAAAAGTAATGTTAACTGATGTGCTACAAAGCACCAGGAATAATTTAGCATTTTAACCAAGCAATTGAAAGAGCAGATGAATACTTTTGCTTCACAATAGAGGGCTTAGACATTTGGGCAATGAACTTCCATAAACCATACTTCTCTTTGTTTTAATATTCATGTTTATTATCCAAATAGCCTTTTTTTGATAAATTAGCAAAGCTCATTAAAAAAGCTTGAGACAAGCTCAAAGGATGGAAAAAATTATCTCTGACATTAAGATAAAATGCACATTACCAACCTTATTCTGATTGTTTGCTCTAATGTGGAAGTCTTGGATTCGCTGCACAGCATCTGACTTGTCCTTTCAAGACTCTGCATATCTCTGCCTTATTATGGTCATTTCTTCGTCATTTCTTCTGACTTCGTTAACCCAAGTCTCCCTCCCCACTTTCTTTTTTTTTTTTATCTTTCCATTATCCTTGCCTCAGTGACCTCCTTCATACACCCTGTTAGAGTAGATGGGAACCTTTCTTTCTTAAACTTTCTCTCATTCAGATCGCTTCAGGTTTTTTAGAAAGATTTGAAAAAAAAGCAAAATGAAAGGGAGAAAATAAAATTAAAAAGCTACCTGGCATTTTCACTAAGTTCTTGTCAGCTGGCATGTCTCTGCATCCCTTTGGTTTACATGAGGGTTTTGTTTCTTTATCCAAGCACCTTGCAAATAAGGAGTGACTCCATGGTCGTCAGTCAAGATACTTCAGCATGAAAGTTGTGTGGAACAGGAACTGGGCTTTTGTATAAATGGCATGTGCAATACCTCCGACCAAAATGGAGCATTGACATATAATTAATTCTAAACTTGAATTGCTATAATACCACTGCAGCTTTTTATACAGTGTTTTATTAAAAATTGCATCCTGAAACACTTTCAGTATTAAATAGGGATGCAAAATTAAACTGACTGTAAAAAATATGAAGCAAATAAGAAGTAAAAGCAAGAAGAACGTTTGGTTTCCTATGTCCATTTCAGTAGTGCCTGAATTCTCAGAACTGGATTGAGAGCTCCACTGAATCTAATGAACTGCATTTGGGGGTGCAGGGTAGAAGTGGCTGTCTGAGGTAGCTACTATGGTTTCTTCTTTTAAGTTTCATTTAATTTCTTTTTTTTCTTTTTTTTTTCTTTTTTGTCAGACACCAGTCAGTGTACCACTGACTACTCTGCCTCTTCCTAATAAGCTGTGGTTTTACCTCACAAAATGAAAAGAACAGTGGAATGATTTTTTTTTTTTTTTGTCCAGTATGCTGACACCGCTCTGCATCGGTGCTAGCAGACAACACGCTTCCTCAGGAGGAGGTGAACAGTTGTTTTCTGATGGGGTATTTCAGCAACCGGCAAGAGTGAAATATTCTTTCCAACAGCCTTATCTGCAGCTTTATTTGGAGATTATTCCTCACTTTGCAGATGGATGGCAGCTTTTCAGAGCTAATCAATTTGCCTAGAGTCTTTAACAATATCATAGTTGTAATAATAGCACAACTGAAACTGTTTAAATCCTTTTCCTCCCCAAAAAATGCTGCTGTTTATGGGGAAACAAGCAAAGAAAGCATTATGATGTCTAAAATATATCAGATGCATACCAGAGTTAAGTGATTCTACTTAGATGACCGTATTTGAAAGAATTTAAATGACACAAAAAAAGATAATTAGAAAACCCTATTTAATGATAACCTGAATCCCAGAAATGTATCAAGCCCCTATAATTTGTTGTACCTTTAGTTATCTAGAGTTGTTGAAAAATTCACAGGTTAACAAGATACTTAAGAAAATGAAATGCTGATTCAAATGGTACAGGGACTGTCATCATAATTGTAAGAATCCAGCCTGAAACATCAAGTTCTTTTCCAATATCTTCTCAAAAATTGTTTTCCTATAACTAATAATATTAACTTGCTTTTTTGGGTGCTTATATTTTTTCCCCCCCTCAAAGTGTGAATGTACCTCTCACTTAATAACATTAACTGAACATTGGAAGGAATTAATATGTCAAATAGCAGACATGGAAGTGGGTGTTGGTGTTGTGTGTAGGTAGGGTTGTTCACACTCTCATGTTATAAGTTAACACTTCATTTTATGGGGAAATCTTTCAAGCTAAGATGAAGTTTATTCCAAAAGTGTACTCAGCTTTTGCCAGGGAATTTAAGAACTATGCCTGCCGCACTGTCTTCCAAGTATTTAAATTTAAACAAGAAGCAATTGCTCACTCTAGACATAAAAGAAGACCTCAAGATATACATTACATATGGGAAAACAGAAGAGCTTTTTAGATGTCTCAGTGTCTGCATGTTTAGGTGTATTTTCTTGTCAATATTTGGCAGCTTCTTTGAACAATGAGTTGGGTCTCCATTTTAAGCTACTAAATACAAATAATTTTAATATTCCTTGAGATATTTTCCATTTGTTTGATCAGTGTTTTCTGAACCATCTGTTCTACAAAATTTTATTTGAGATAGGATGAACATTTCTGCACAGCATTACAGCTGTATCTGTATTAATAAAAAAAACTTGCATGGCACAACCCGTATCTATACAGCAAAACTGTTTTACCTTCCAGAACAGACTGGTCACCTCCAAAGAACCTGCTGAAATACTCTGTAGCCCATAATAATCTCAAAGCTATGCACAGGCACAGTATGAAAAACTGCTGTTTGCCACAGTCTGAAACCCTGATGTGCACATTGCTAACAAGTTAGCAATATACATCTTGTGTCTGTGCTCTGGCCTGCACCCTGACTTTTTTCGGTTTACTGCTATACATGTCACCAAGAAGTTCAAGTATGAAAACAACACTGTGCTTTATTTATAGATTGCATTACATGAGATGTCATAAAAATACGTAGAACTATGTTATGTGCAAAATAAGACAGCGTTCATTTGTATTACACTGTCTACAGCATTCAAAGTTATTGTAGATGTTTACATTATCTAGTACTCTAAGACCACATAAAGACCTGACATACACCCCCAGTTTGTAAGTAATGCAGAAACTTTAACTTAGACTGTTATCAGGATGGAGCTGAAAGGTAAATTTTGTAAGCGTTAAGGTATGCGAGAAGAACTTACGGTACTGTATAAGTGCACGTTCTGTTCTATCTCTTGACCCATCTTTCTCAACCTACCTTAACCTGCCTGCTTGTCTCATCCACCAGTTACGTTTTGTTTACTTAAGGCTTTTTGAGGGAATGACTGATATTTTACCTACTTCTGCACAGCAGCTAACCAATAGGGCCCAACCTGGCTTTGACCTTTATAAATGAAAATAAGATTAAAACCAAACGTGAACATTCAGATGAATGAATAACACTCAACAGAGTCACTGAATCTGGATGGCAAAAAGCAGCACCCTTTTCCCACCTCCCTTGTTTCCCAGTTGAAAAGACAAACAAAATTAAAGCTCTGCTTTATGGTGCATACAAATCTCCAAATAAAAGCAGATTGTTAAATTGGATGTCATGTGTGTGTCAATAGTGCAACATATCACAGGTACAGGTAATCTCCTTAAGGAACAGACATGGTGTTTAACGTATCTGATGGATGCCCTTTTATACTATAACGATATTGAGAACTCCATGACAAACACCTGACAGCCTAAACAAATTTCAGGCATGCACAATAATGATGAAAAATCTTAAAGCATTCATACACTTTACAGTGGAATGTCAAAGGTCTTTTGTAAGTCAGTGAATCTCAGTAAAACAGGAAAGTTTTAATCAGGAACTGCATCAAATAATCTGTCAATTACGTTATTTGATTTTTGTGGCTCAGCTTGTCCTTAAGCTTGTTTTTCTAGAACTATGTCAATATCCTTAAAGTTCCTACAGTACAACATGCCAGTAGCTGCTGTTTTGGCACAATTTCTGATACATTGATGCTTATCAATCTAATCATGTAAGGCTCATCTTCCAAAGGGAAACAACTGAAAGATCATAGCATCATATTTCACAGTGGAGTGGCTGTCATCACAATATATCATGCATGTATGCAAAGGTCATACAGTAAATCTGTTTCATTAGGGCCAAACTCTTATTGCCCCAGAACACAGAAGAAGAAGAAGGCAGTACATGAGGGAATCGCTGATGTTACAATGATGTTAAAGAAGTCGCTGCCAACATGTAGCGTCCCACAGCCATTGCTGCCTCTTACTATATATTTGTACCGTGAAAAATAATTTTCTTATGGACTCTTTCATCTCCACAGAAGCTTTTTTTCTGTGAGGTAAGAGTTCTATGGATTGCAGGTATTTGTCATTGAAGACAAAAAGTTCCTAAAATCCAGAAGTAGGACAATAAGATCAGGTTGTTTTTTTTAACCTATATCCATTTTAGTGTGTTCTGTTTTCACCGCAGCTTACCTCCTTCTCTTACCTCTATATTAGCTCTGGCCAGTACTATGCAAGCGGTAGGTTAGGTAAGTTTTTCTATTTAAGGAAAGTTGCTAAAAATGAGAGAAAAATTATTCAAACATTAATTTTTCTGACTTTTCCCTCTCTACGGATGAATGTAGAAGTGCAAGGTAAAGCACAAATTTCCATATTTCCTTTTCCTTTATTTTGCAGGGCATATATCCACTAACCATGCCTAAAAGCAGCTTAATAGGTGATCTTAATATTCTTCATCCTTCTGGACTCGTCTGCTTGCTTGAGTCAAATATGCAATTTCCGAATGTATTTATAAACATTTGACAACTGAGCTCTTTCTGTATTGAAGTGAGCTGTACAATTCTATATTGAAGTGGGCTATATGAGCTACACATTAGTGAAAGTTTAAGAGAGAATTTTAGCGTCCAGACCAGATGTTATCAGAGATCACCATCTTGCTATTTCTCACATTGTGTTCTAGTTAGCCTGTGTGATCACTAGTACATGGGTAGACTGTGATTCACATGGTGTTTTTAGCAAGGTATTTGAATCATAGTCACTGATTTATTCGCATATCCATAATCTTTTTTTCCCATTGGTCAAACTTAAAAAAGGTTGGGAGACCTTTGACTTACGTATTTCGGTAATGGCTGCTAAAATCAATTCTAGCATTAAAGTCTCTAAGAATGAACAATGCATTGAGTGGAAAATTGATTAAATGGTCAAAGAACAGTCCTTTGTGGCCTCGTTTGCTTTTTCAATTAGTACAGATGTCACAGCTGGTCTAGGTGGCTCTCAAACTTTCACAAAAAATGTCCTTGAAGCTTTGTCTTTTTGTAAGCCTTTTTCTTCTAAGAAAGATGATTTTGCATTGAAGTTAGCACTTCTGTATTTTTTTTGTACTCCATTTTTGCAAGAAAAAAGTCACATAAATGAATTGTGCATTTGACTGATAGGACACTAATAGGAAAAAAGAAATGCTGCTAGGTGAACCAGTGTGCTTTTGAAGAACTTGATTTCTGTGTTCTGATGGATTCCACCTGAATTTTTTTCCCTCCTTTAGCAATGATGGGGGTCAATTCATGCATATGTTTGGCAGAAGACATCTGACAGGGAGATGACTCATAACTGCAGCTACCTCAGGTTGCTTTTGACCAGAATTCCTGGGTCTGCAGGTGAAGAACTGATGGGAACATTTATGAATTCATTTAGGAGAGCTCCAGTAAGTCATGTGATTAAGGCACTTAACTGGGATTTAGATGATCTGAGTGCAATTCCAATCCCAGTTCTGCTACAGACTTACTATTTGATGTTGAGAAAGTCATCCTGGGAAAGATTTTTCACGAGCTTTTAGCATTGGCCTAATTCTGCTCCCATTGACTTCTACATAAAAAGAGTTCCCAGCATATGCCATGACATGGCATATCATGGCTATATTGGTAACCTATCACTATGTTGTCTCTTAGAAACTAAAAGTAAGGTAGATAAATCCCTAATTTCATTGCTTTAAATAAAAATGTTAAAGATTAAATTAATTTCAGTGTGCAAATATGTAGGAGAAACGGGTAGGAGACTGCAACCTTAACTGCACTGTTTCTCTCCTTCACCTGCTCTGATTGCCATGTAACATTCATAAACGCAAACACTGAGATTGTTTCTTTATTTTAGCTATGCAAACAATTTAGTTATAATAGGCAGTAGGTTTCTTTTTTAGTGCTTTAATGTTTTATTAATTTAATTTTCCACAGTCAAATTCTTTTTTCATTTTGCCTTATAGCCTAAATTTCCCTTGGTATTTGTAATTATAATATTTGTTTGTGATTATACTGCAACATACTGTAATTCTCGACCAGCTGACAATGAACTGGAATTTGTATCTAATGTCTTATTAAAAATAAAAATGAAGACTGACATTAAGAACCCATAATTTATTTTTTGCAAATTCAGAAATCAATTGCTTGATTAAACTTAATGCATTTAAAACTATACATTTCATCAGAAGTGTAAAACACATGAGCCAAAGTCAGGTCCCTTGTTGAGTGGCTATAACTACTAGCTAAGTTGCTGCAAGTTGTATCAACCTGTGCATGGACTGAATTTCTCCCACAATATTTGGGATAATAGAGAACTATATAATGGATTAAATGGCTGGCCTTTCAAAGTTAGTGGTCTGCTTACAAATGAAGCCACTGCCAAATACTTCAGGATATTCCCCAAAACAATCAGATAATTCTGCAGTTTTAACATGAATAAAACAAATACTTTGTAACTTTGGTAGTAATCATTTACTGTCCTAAATGATGAGGCTTATTTACCATTATTTTGTATTGTGTAAGATAAAAACTGCATTAGTCCAAATGCTTGCACTGGCCTCTAAAAAAAGTCAGTTGATTAACACTCCGCTTCAACAGCAGCAGGTTCTTTGGTCCGTCTACATTACCTCTTCTTGTTCCTTCAGCCACCTAATATCAGGACATTTTTTTCTGCAAGGGTGGCAATAAGAGATAAAGTTGTGTATAAAGCTTCATATCTGTGCCTGGGAGTGAAGCGAGATGGGTTCTGAAGGGATATCATTTGTATGAAGTGCTGGGACTGTGTTTGGCCAGAGGTTTTTCTCAGGGTGATTATTGTTACTTCTTCCCATTTTAGGGAGAGATTGTGGAAAATAACTTTTCCTTTTCTGTGGCATGAACTTTTTATTCCACTGTGGATAGAATGTATCTTGAATGACTGTAATGCATTTCACATTTACTAGTGATGAATCCTGACCTTTCTTTTTCAGAGATGGTGTCCTCTGGGAGACCAGCTTGTCCTGGGACATGAGACACATAAGATATGGTTAGATCTAAAACATCTGATTATTTATATTTGGGGAAGAAGGATTAGAATTAGAAAAAAATGTTGTTACAGGAAGGTATTTTTTTTAGTCCTTAGCACTGAGAACTCCTATGTTATTCTCATTTTTTATAGGAAGCTACGGCTAGTAATGAATAGGGTAATTTGTTCCTGAGGCTAAAAGCAGGACTGCCTTTTTTGAACATCCCACTACAACAGTTTTGCAGTCAGCTCTCAGATGGGTCGGGCAGTACAGCTCTCTGGGGATCTGAAAACCAGAGAGCTAAGACTTGGGATGCTTGATCCCTACTGGTGGGGATGAGCAGAAGTTTATGAACAGTGAAAACCTGAACCAGAATGTTTAGTTCTGGTGCAAGTGGTTTTGTTTGATTTGTATTTTGCAAGGAAAAGCTATTGCATGAGATTGCCCATGATGCTATGGCTAATAACCATTCAAAGCTATCCATAATTTGAAAAAGGAATAATATATGGTTTCTATTGGTAGGATTAACGATTGTTGAGTGCTATAGGTATGATTTCAGCTTTCTTCAACTATGCAGGAAAACTTCAGATTTTACTGAAGATAGTGTGCCGAAAGCATGTCTTTCAAACATTTCATGATGGAAGACAAGTGGACACTTTTCTCTGCCTCAGTTCCCACCTTCGGTTTACCAGATTGTAACCATTCACTCTGTGAATCTTGAGATAAAGCTGAACAGTTGACATACACAGAAATTTATAATTCTTCCCTCCCTCCCCGTACATTGCGAAATTTCTTTACTGGGATTCACTGGGATTCCTGTTGTCGGTGATTTTCAGAGCAGTAAAGGTTGGTTTTTAGACTACCATAATGAGTAGGAGGTTATGCAAGTGGTTACTTGTTCAATAGTACAGTGGCATCAGCAAACTCTGCCACCTTGCAATTCACTTACTCCAAATTATTAAAAAAATATATTAAACAACTTGATCGTAGTACTGACCCCTGAGACACTCCATTATTAATATATCTCTTCTTTGAGGTTATAACTATTTATTTCCTATCATTTAATCACTTTTTAATCCATGACAAGCCTTTGCCCCTTACTTCATTGTTATTTATTATCTTTAATATTCTTTTATGAGGGACCTTTTCTAAAGCTTTTTGAAATCCAAGAAAATTATGTCCACTGGGTCACGTTCATCTACTGTCTTATTAATATTTTCAGAACCTTCCAACACATTAGAGAGGCACAATTTTCTGTTACAGAAAGCTTGTTGGTTTTTCCCTTGCCATATATATTATGATTCCCCAAATGTTGCATTATTTTTTGTCTATTTGATTTTCAGTCATTGTAACAAACTGTAATTCTCAAGACATCCCCCAAATCCCTTTTAAAAAATAAGAATCATGCTAATGACTTCCCAGTTCTCAGGAAGTGCCGTGATTGGTAAGGATATACTGTGATTTGCTATTAAGCTATTCAGTCAGTCAAATAATTTGAAGGATGACTCCGAAACTTTCTGCAAAGATTCAGTTCCAAAACAACCAATGTATTTTTTCATAAAATAGCTTGGAAGAGGAGCTTTATCATCTTATTTCTTCAGTAGTGCTGAAATATATATAACTTCTTAGATAATTTAGCCAATTCCTGCACTTATTATCCTCACTTCTTTAGTAAAAAATACCAAGAAATTTAGTTTTTGTATATATTTCGTATTTATTATCGATGAGAATAGATGAAAAGGGTGATTCTGAAAATCTTACATTTTAAAAATGAGGTCAGAGGACTCAGGAAACCTTCTATACCTGGCCCAGTTTTAGTACTTGATCCCTTCCAAAGTTGCCATTGTGTGCTATGGCTCTGTCTCCTATGAGAGAGAGAGAGCAAAATTGTTCTAGATCGGCTACCTTAGCCTTTTCCCTTGTGGGGCCTTGGGTAAGAAAACACAGATCAAAGAGAGAAAGAAACAGAAGAGTTTGTGATGCTTTGTTCACCTAAGGGAAGACTGACTCCAGAGCAGCAATAAGGACTGAGCAGCAATATCCAAACAGTATATTTGCAGGTAGGTCAAATGAGAAACTGATGGGTGGGAATGTAATGGTTCTGAAAAGATGTCCTATCTCTCCAGAGGGGGAACATGGAAAATGCAGAGTCCTTCCTCTCTATTCCTGAATGTAGGAATCAGGGAGGGAGTCTGGGACAGAATGCACAGAATTAAGGACATTGCGTGGCCAGCAGAAGTACCAAAACTTGTCTCTCCTTGGAAGATGAGAAGGAACTTGGTGTCATCCAAGGCACCTGCAGGTATTCTTGGTCTGCCACAGAATCACGAACATGTAGACAGGGCACTGCAGGTAATCGGTAGTTGGGGAAAAGTGCATGGAGAGCTAGGTCTCAAATGATACCTAGAGTGTGAGGCCAGAGCGGGATGCAGGAGCTACATGGGGCAAGAAGCCAAAGTTCATCCAACAATTGGTACAGCTTCTCCAGCCACTATTGTACTGGAGCTGAGTGTTACTGACCCAGCTAGAATATACACATTGCTCTATGTAGAATATATGACTGATATTTGGAATTTTGGGCTTCTTCTCAGCAATATTCTGTTGATAGCATCACTGCAACAGACTATGGGACTGGAGTTCTGACTAGGCTGCCCAAATTTGACGATGATGACATTTTTGGTCAGGCTGGAGTTTCTGGTCCTGGAATTACCAGATTTGCCAGGTTTAAATCTGATAGGGCTTTCAGGCACTGGGAGACAAGTAGACCTGAAGGACTGACACTGTGCCCATCATATCCAACAAGTCAGGTGTTAAGGAACAGCTATGGTGTCACTACGGCAAAAGTGGATGTGGCCAGTGAATCCAGGCCGTGGAGTACTGCCCTGGTAATTAAGATCTGGACACTCAGATGGTGGTGCAGTAGTATGTGGTCAGTATAAATGGAAAATTTTAGCAGAGACAGAAATTATTTTTCCTCAAAAAATTGCAGGAGGAGTAGCAACAGAAAATATATCCATTTGACAGGTAGGAATTTGTGAATCTCCTTGGGTTTTTTTCAGGTTAAAAAGGTACCTGATCATTGTTCTTATTTCTTGGAAATGGTAGAGTTGCACACACTACTGAGGTCGTATTCTTTATTTCATTTATCATTGGACTTAATATAGTCTGCTTCCAGGGTTTGTATGCCTTTGTCAAAGCAACGTGGATGGACTTCATAACTTGCACAGCATTTGAATAACCATTCACACGTCCGCCTGCTGGGATGGACTGTGTTGCAGGAAGCAGAGTTGGTTCATATGGCACATTATTTCAGTGATTGCCTCTTATCAGAGAGTGTTTGAGATCAAGGTAAATGATTGGGTTTTGGCTACTAGCTGAGTGTGATTCCTAAATTGCACAGTTTTCCTAAAAAACTGTGAAACTAACAGAAAAAATTAGCTAGAGCTGTCTACTCAAGTAGTCTTACTAGCAGTATGGTCTTATGCCACCCGAACAATGTCACATCACTGAAGTCTGAGAAGATTAAAATGGCGATGGACAAGAATTCAACAATATTCATGGATCCCTAAGAGGTAAAAATTATTATAGTACGTTGGGTTTGTTGCCAGTGGAACAAGTCAGGTTCTGAAAAATAGTTTTTAAAATTAGTTAGATTTTTTTTTTATGGAGAACTATGCAGAACCATATGTTGAAAGCAATAAAAAAGTAAAAGTTACCATTGCAAACTGAAATCTTTTGGAATCTCACCTTCCTTTGGCTGATTTTCAGCATGTTCTGCTTTTTCAGTGCAGAAGCTTCTTATCAGCTTTGCTATTTTTATTACCTAATAAATCTCTAACTTAATTATAGTTAATATAGTGTTGCCAAATATTCAGAAATCATGAGTAAAACTTCCAGAATTTATGGGTTTGGGTTGGTTTTTTTTAATAACCTGTTTGGGGTTCTCCTTGTTTGACTTCTATCTTTCACACTTTTAGGAAATGTTCTAATTTTTTTCTGCTTAGGCATCAGGATTAGAAACATGATATTTTTTATGAAAGTTAATAGCTTCCTAATTAGTATAAATCTAGGAGCTAGGTCTTTAAGAAAAGCATCAAATATCTTGAGGCTAATAATAAAATTGCAAGAGCTGGCAATATTGTTATCCAAAAATGAATTAAGATTCCTTATTTTGCCGGAACAATAGTCATTTGTCTCCAATTTATCAGTAGCTTTTTAACTTTCACAGTTATGTCAGAGGTGTGGAAACATTTATTTTTATTTCTTACCTACAATTTACTTGTCTCTCTCTTAACGATGTTGTCTGGGTCTTCAGGCAAAGTATTACACATCAACTTGTCATTAAGTCACAGTTTTGAAATAGATCGCTTTATCCTGTGTATCCACTGATAATTAAATACGAATGCCGAAGTCCTTCCTTTCCAAACAAGATTTCTTTTTCTTCTTCTCTTTCTTTATCTTTTCTTTGTTTTAAATTTTTGTTCTTTCTCTTTCATTTTCTTTTCATTTTCTTTTTTATTCTTTTTTTTTCTGTTATTCATTCACCTTTCACAGTCATTAATGTCCTCCTGCCTTGAGAAGAGAATGAAAAAGAACAGTAAAATATGTCAAAATGCTAGCTGAACTGTTAAGAAAGTTGTTGACACCTTTATTTACATGTCCAGGACAAATTGGTACTCTGCTATGCTGGTTCATAAAGGCTATATGAAAATGTCACAATTATTAGCAAAGAATGTTTTTTTTCCTGTATTGGTACCTGTCAAAACGTAAGGAGAACCTTATTCCCAGGGTTTCAAAAATAGTTCTTTGTAATTTGTTATGCATACTACTGACGTGTGCCTCAGCAGAACATTAACATTATTAGGTAAGCATCCGGGTGTACTTGAAAAGATTAAAGATTATCTGTTTCGTAAGAGATTAAATACAGCCCCTCTATGCAGAGCTGATGTGATTTGTCTTAGCCAGGCAGGCAAAATGGAGTTCGGCTGTGTCAGAAATTATGGGCTGAACCTGTCCTGGTCTTGCGCAGGGAAACAGAAGACGACTTAGATCTGCAGATATCCTTAGAACATGTAATAGTTTTCAGCCTTTTAAAGAACCCAGCTTACTTTGTACTTCACTGTTATTCTTGCTCTCAGAAGAAGTAACATTTATAACCAGAAGACAACATAAAAAGTCGTAAGTAGCACTGCAAAAATATCTTGCATGCTGCATGTAGATTGGAACTGACTTCCTGAGGGTGTTTTTCTTCCTATTGATATTGTTCTGTATACATCCCTCAGAAGCAATGACAACATTCAGTAGACCACTGAGGTGCATAAGTACCAGTTGCTATCCGTTTAAGAAGGAAAACCTGCTTAGGTGCTGGATATTAGAAGCCTAGATTATTACTGCCTGGTTTTAATTCTGTACGTTTTTATAACACATCAGATTAATTACATTCTTAGTTTTATTGCACACTGAAAAGACCATCATCCATTATAACCACCAACACTTAGTTCAAACACAGGACTGGGAATCTGCTTTGGACATCATCTATGATCTCTGGCAAATCCTAGGAAGTATCTGCTACACATTTTTAGCTCATATTGAAAGCACATTGAAAATGGTTTCACTAAAGCACAATATGAAAAACTAAAAAAAAAAAAATTAAAAAAACCCTATTTGCAGTAGCAAATATGGCCTCTGAATTTTAAAATATTTTCTCTCTGATATATTAAAATAGTTCTTTCCTTCAGTGTTTTTATCTCTCACCTGTACAGTTGTGGTGGACCAAGCATATGCTAGATCATGCCGTGTATTCTGGGACTCATCTGTTTTACAAGATTATGCTTTCCATTTTCATGTTCAGTTAGAGTAGCAAGCTATATACAGGAAAAGTAACAGCAGAGAGTAGAGAACACAAGCTCAGGGGTTCTTCTCACATATTCCCAGTCATGGGTTTATTATTTCTTCCCTTCCCCTGCTAGCTTCCACATGTTCAGATTGCAAATTCTTAAAGGCAGGTATATAAAAAAAACATGTTTATATTTTATATACTTTATATATTATTATACATAATATTTTATGCATTATAATATTATTTGTTTTGTACTGTTATTTATTTATTATTTATGTTATATATTTGAGAAATGCCTTTGTATACTAGAAAAATAACAGCCTCTCCCAACAACTTGCCCATTGCTTTTATTTATTATTTATGTTATATATTTGAGAAATGCCTTTGTATACTAGAAAAATAACACCAACAACTTACAACTTGCCCATTGCTATTTCTGTTCCTTCACATTTTTTTGATTAAATTTATGGTATCACATAGTGCTTTTTCATCCAAAACATTGTGCAAGTGTGTGCAGGTTCATAACAATAAATGCCTCTCAACACCAATTAAAAAGCAAGAAAAGCAAATCTGCAATGGATAGTTTCCAGTAAAAATGAAAAAAGGAAAGACCTCTGGGTATATTAAGATGAGCAAAGCGCAGGGTCTGAGGTGGGATCTACAATGCAAAAATTGGATCCTTGTTCGTTTTAGTAGACTACCTAGGAAAAAGACTTCTAACTCTTTTAAGCATCTCCTTACTTCACAGGTTTTGGGACTCAATCGTCCTGGTGGAAGAAAGCTCTGTGGATAGCTTGGCAGGTCAATGGAGCTCAGGTCAACTAACTGACCTTGTTAATGTGTGGAGGGGATATAACTTAGACTGTCTGGCCTAGTCCTCCTGTCATCTGGCTCTCCAAGAAAGTAAAATCCATCTCAGATACTTGAACTACCATAGAGGATCTGCTTCCTTGGTAAACCAGCGTTAGAAAAGGACAAAACCAAAAGCCTCCTCAAAAGGAGGTGGATACTGGAAGCAGGACTCTCAAAGTCTAGTGTGACAAGAAGACAACCTGTCCTTCCTAACCATCATTTAAAGATGGTGGTGGATCACCCACGGAGGGCCAAGGACCTGCTACCAGAGGGAATGAAAGCTAATGACAGCCCTCCTACAAATGAAAATAATTAATGAAAAATTTATAACCTGTATTGTAGAAATTGCTGCTGGATAGTCCCCAGATAAATTAAATTAATAAAGTTGCAGCCTAATTAAGCCATATCTTTCTGTTTTCTTGCATGGTTGGGGCAATGATGCAAACTCAGCAGAACAGAGGAAGGGAAGGATAGAGTTTGAAGGGCTGAGGTTTGAAAAGCAGAAGACCGAGTATATTAAAAAGAAACTTTAAATAAAGGGGCTATAGACAATGTGAGCAGAGGTTTTTGCCCATGTAATTATGCTTAATTTTAAGAACATTACAGTTTATGGAGGTTTCAGAACCGTACAGAAAAAACCATTTTGGCAATGAAGAAAGAAAAAGGAATTAGTCCTGTGAGATACTTTTTTTACTGAGTGAAATGGGTGAGTGCATTTTGGAAGCAAGTGAATGGGACCACAGAATTTTAGGTGCTGGACAACAAGGAATGAAACCTTTTTTTTCTATTGCATTTGAAATTTAAAAAAACAAACCTGCATTATGTTTAGAATTTATCTTTCAAATATAATCAAAAAGGTAAAATAATACAGAATTAAAGCATGCAGATTTATAGCATTTAGAATTATAGATTGGCTTTGCTTTGGGGTTTTGTTAGATTGTTTTACTGGAAGCTTCCAGACAGAGTTGACTGGAAACTTTTATCACACTGGAATTTTCTTTCTGTTTGAGTTTTCTACAGACTTTTTCAGTTTTCCTGAATTTCATACTATGTAAATATATTGTATTTTGTGTGACCACTTCATTACATTTCTAATGTATTTTCACGTCTTCAAAATGTTAACTTTAAAAAGTTATAATAATTCCAATATTCAAAACCACTTAATTGAGATGGAAAATGCATTAGATTATTGAGAGAGTCATTATTAATACTACATTATAATGTTGTATTCATTAGCTAAACTGTGTTATTTGTCGCAAAGAAATAATTTCTATTTTAACACTTTAAAATGAATAGTGAGGATGTTTTATTCTCTTTAATAGTATCCTTATGAGACAGAAGAATATTTGTTTAAATAAGAAAGTGGAACTTGCTTTGTAAAGTAATTCCTGATCACAGGAAGCTAATGGGGTTTGCAGACCTAGAATTCTTTTTTATGTATCTTGGATGTGGAGCTTTCCCTGAAAACAAGTAGCAACAAGATTTGACCAACTTTGAGTGCCCTCCATGAACAATGATAAAGTTTCTTACCTTCTCCTGGACAGTTTAAACCTTTAATCTTCTTAGGCTTAAACCTAAAACTCTCTGCTAAACACAGGGATGAAGATCTAACTGAGCTAAGGATAACTGCCATCATCAAGTGCAGTAATAAACAAATCTAACAGTAAAATTTTTAGTATTTTAAAAAATGTAATACATCTTAATGCAAGAAGAAGTGCAGGCTTGAAGATGATTTTCAGTCCCATTGACTGCGGTAAGATGTCTCATGCTTAGAGCAGAGTTTTTGTGTAAGGGTCTTGCCAAAGTAGGGCCACAGCAGCAGTCATGCTCATGTCTACATGCATTGGAAAGATCGGAGTTGCAGAATAGCACATCCTTCTCTGGATCCGACAGCAGCAGCTTATAGGACATTACACTTTCAACTCATAAAACTCACATTTTGTTTTGTTTTGTTTTGTTTCTTGTGGCTTTATGGAAATATATTCAGCTGCTTACTTCCATTTGCACAATTGTGTTTACACATTTCAGATACAGTTCATAATATGCTATTTTGTGATTTCCAAAGTTATTAATATTTGCTGTTTTAAATGTTCGGTACAATGAGTTAAGTCGTCTGGCTAATCAAGCAACGTACAGACGGAATAAAAGTGTATGAACAATAGAATAGAGTTACAACACATTTTTTGAGTGCAGTGACATATTATCTGATGGCAATAAAACTACATATTATGTCTACATTCTATGTAATTACTCTTTGAAGTGAAAAATTTGCAGATTGAACTTTCTCAAACTTTCTGACACAAATTGCTTTACTAGATATTGATTTAAAATTAGAAGCAAAACTTGTGAGAAAAATGAACATTTGTTACTTGTCTTGACAATGCACGAATAAATTCCTTACTTTCTGATGGCAATAAAACTACATATTATGTCTACATTCTATGTAATTACTCTTTGAAGTGAAAAATTTGCAGATTGAACTTTCTCAAACTTTCTGACACAAATTGCTTTACTAGATATTGATTTAAAATTAGAAGCAAAACTTGTGAGAAAAATGAACATTTGTTACTTGTCTTGACAATGCACGAATAAATTCCTTACTTTTTTGAACTTAAGTTTTATTAAGTAACTTTCTATAAGACAAGTTTCAGCAGATCAGCACAAAATTTTCTTAATTTCATTACAGGCTGGGAAATAAAATTAATGAGGCTGACACCCACAATTAACAATGAAAAATGCAGTTTGTTATAATTACTTAAGCAATAACATTGCTTTACATAGAAGACTTAAGGTGCTCCACAAATTATTTACAAGTGTTACATAAAACACAAAAAATGACAATTTCAATTTATTTTGTCAGTATAAAAAACAAAAATCCTTACTAAAACCTTTCTCATTTGGGAATCTCTCGCCATGCATAATTAAGCAAATTTGATTGCAATTAAGCCTGGGTTCTACAGTGGAGTTTTAATTAATGCAAATCTGGCTAAGGTGCTCCACAAATTATTTACAAGTGTTACATAAAACACAAAAAATGACAATTTCAATTTATTTTGTCAGTATAAAAAACAAAAATCCTTACTAAAACCTTTCTCATTTGGGAATCTCTCGCCATGCATAATTAAGCAAATTTGATTGCAATTAAGCCTGGGTTCTACAGTGGAGTTTTAATTAATGCAAATCTGGCATCTACATCTATAAGATTAATTTCAGTGAATTAAAAGAAAACAACAAAGCATATTTGAAAGTGCAGTTGTATTGTTGAAAGGATGGAATGCAAAATCTGATAGGAACATCTTAAAATGTAATTATATACATTTAGAAGAAGAAATGAATGATAATATAGACTAAGGAGTGAGGGCACCATTACACTACACAACGTTTTTTCTAAAATCATCATCCTTGTCTCTCATTTGGGGCCTAGAATATCCTGTGGAGTCTGTGGGAGTACTTGCGATATTTTTAGATATATTTTAATAAGATCTACTCTTAAAATCCCAAACCTGGAATGACTTTTATAAGACAGAAGAATTTTTATTTTTTATTTATTTAGCAGCATGCTTTGAACAGATTTTTTAAGTGTTTTCTCTGTCCTAAATTTGTTTGTATTTAGTTTAGTATCTTTAAAAGAAAAAGAAAATTCTTTACTGGCAATTCTGTTCCTTTGAAACTGTCCCATAAGAGTCACCTATTCTGTCATTCTTTCCACATAAAAAAGTTCTGGTTTTAAAAACCGCATGGCTTGTCTTGCTCTTAAATACAGTACTATATAATTTTATTTTGTCATTTGTGCAATAAAACAATCATATAGAAATAGACCATTAGCGAGAGCAGCAGATATTGCATTAGAAAGTATTATTCTTACTGACATGCAAGAAAGTAAATAACCCCTTTTTTCATTGTCTCTCCATACAGATGTCAGAAGTCAGGTAATTCCAAGGAGGCATTTATCCAGTTGGCAGAAATGCTCTGTTGGTTGTGAAAAATTTTTCCTTTCTTGAAATATATTCTGGTATTTTATTCTAATGTTAACCATAGTTGCTGTATTTTCCCTTGGTCTTGCTTTTTAAAAAATGTGCACTGGGTATGCAGAGAAGATACCAATTCCTTTTTAGTCAAGGGTGAGAAGGCTGAGTCAAACCCGTGTTGGAGGGAAGGTGGGTGCCAAGATACAAGTGCCTCTGGGAGAAAATGAACCACCAAAACTCTTGCATGCAGACTACTGGAGGTGTGTGACTGACGTGAGAAGTAAAATTACAAGCAGTGCAGTTTTTCTTCCTATCTAATCCAGTTTCTTTCTAGTTTCTTTCCTCTTCTATTCAAAACCCAGAAATCTCCCTCTTGTTACGTGAAATACCATCTGAACTGAGGTTTTCCCAAAGATGCTCTAGCAGGGGAACTGTTCTTTTATATCTGTATCAGGGAGAGTACAAAAGCAGCTCCTCAAGGGGCGCTGAATGCTGCCACATTTGGTTCCTGCAGTATAGTTATTATTACGGCTCCCAAAGGTAGCTTCCAAAGCACCACACTGAGGGAGCTCATAGGGCACTAGAAACAGCAGGAGCTGAGTCCAACCTTACAATCACACGCACTGCTTTTGCAGCAGGGGATTTATTGACATAAAGTGCAACATTGTCTTTATTTTGGTATGGTTTACAACATAGCCGTATTTACAAATTTTTTATTAATTACATTGATTTTCAGTATATTAAATTATAGTATTTATTTTGGTTGAAGTTAAAGTCTAGTATTACAAATTATTAATAGCAGGTTTAGACAGAAGATTTCTAATTTGATTTTCCAAATTATCAGCTCAAAAAGCAAGGTAATGGACAGAAGATATCTTGCAAGTCTCTGGTTATGGATCAACTTCTGCCTTTGCAGGTCTGGAAGAGCTGCAGTGTAAGTGCTTTGTGACTTACATGATAGGATCTTTTTCACTGGAATAATCAAGTGTCCATCACTGTCTCCCCTCTCTAATTTAGACATACTTGGCACTAGAAACCTGTATTTAAGCACCTGTATTGCCCCCCTAGGGTTTGTGTTTGCATGTTTGGGTTTTTTTTAAATTGTTTTTCCTGTGTGCGTGCAAAAGGAAGATATTTGTAGAGTTATATCATCTGTCTGTATCCAATGTTTGATAATTTGGACAATGTTTCAAAATGGGCTCATAACATGGTTTAACCTCAGTTGGCAACTGAGCACCATGCAGCCGCTCGCTCACTCCCCCCCACTGGAACGGGGGAGAGAATCGGAAGGGTAAAAGTGAGAAAACTCGTGGGTTGAGATAAAGGCAGTTTAATAGGTAAAGCAAAAGCCGTGCACACAAGCAAAGCAAAACAAGGAATTCATTCACTCCTTCCCATGGGCAGGCAGGTGTCCAGCCATCTCCAGGAAAGCAGGGCACCATCACGCGTAACAGTGACTTGGGAAGACAAACACCATCACTCCAAACGTCCCCCCCTTCCTTCTTCTTCCCACAGCTTTATATGCTGAGCATGACGTCACATGGTATGGAATGTCCCTTTGGCCAGTTTGGGTCAGCTGTCCTGGCTGTGCCCCCTCCCAGCTTCTTGTGCACCTCCAGCCTTCTCAGTCGGTGGAGCATGGGAAGCTGAAAAGTCCTTGACTAGTGTAAGCACTACTTAGCAACAACTAAAACATCGGTGTGTTATCAACATTGTTCTCACCCTAAATCCAAAACACAGCACTGTACCAGCTACTAGGAAGGAAATTAACTCTATCCCTGCCGAAACCAGGACAGCTCCTTAACCTGTATTGAGACATATAAATACCTGAGCATGTTTTGTAGATTGCTGAACATTTGCAGCTCATTTTGTTTTCAACTTATGGAGACTTACCACTTCTGAAAGACTAGGTTACTTGAACATAGAAAGGTAAAGGTTAGTTTAAATGATGGTAAAGGAGAGACTCAGGCTTATGCTGTACGATTCCCAACTTTAACTATAGGTACTATAAAGTAGTTATAGTACTTATAACTACTTTAACTATAGGTACCTAGCCCCATCTGACTGAATCAGAGCACCAAAGCTCTAACCTTCTGAAGGCATTAAATGTCTATAAATTATTTGTTTGGGCACCCTATGAGTTCTAGGAAGCCCTTAGCAAAGATCTCTTCTAGAAAGCCATAAGCATGTTCAGATTCTAACTGCTCTTTGGAACATGTGTCATTTCTCAGCACACCTCCATCCACTTGTGGTTCTGAATACTATGACCGTGACAGGGCAGTTCCCAGCTTGCTTTTTCTTCTTTTTCTTTTTTCTTTCTTTTTTTTTTTTTAAATCTTTTATTTCTTCTCTCCTCCTCTTTCTTTTTTTTTTTACCCTTTTTTCCTTTTTCCTTTTTTCCCTTTTTCCTTTTTTCCCTTTTCCCCCTTTCCACCCTTACTTCTCCCTTTTTCCTGTTTTTACCCCTCCCCCTGCTTTTTCCCTTTTTTTCCTTTCTCTCTTTTTTTTCTTTTCATTTTTATCCTTATTTTTTTAAGATGGGGTAAAAGCAGTCATTCCTCCTAGAAACAGAGACAGTGTTTGTTTCTCAGTCTGAGTGTTTCAAACCTGTATTATTCTGTATCATTCATTCTTCAACGACGAGTCCTAACCACCAGGGTAGCCACTAGTTTAGCTAAAGGCTACTCCTGCCCCTTTGTTCAAAGGCGTGAGGAGGAATCAAAGGAGAGAGATCAAAGGGGCAAGGTAGAGGAAGTTTGTTTCCATAGCACAATGCTTAGAACAGTCTTCTGCTATTGCAGATTAGTGAGGCTTGGGGGGTTTTTTGTTTCCCACATTTTTTTGTTTCCCAATGATTTTTAGCAATCTCAGACATGACATTTTTCCACATCAGTTGTGTAGGAGATCAATTTTGTGGGCATCCTCTGAACAAAGTTAACGTGCATGCACACACACATATACTCTTGAAAAAAGACACATCCCATGGAACGCAGCAGCAACTACTTTGGTTAAAGTTGTGGTCAGAGAAAGAGGTTGTGGTTCCCCTTTCTTTCATACAATTAGTTAATCAAGCTTTTCCTGAAATTTTTATAACATTGTGGGTGAAGAATGAATCAAGACGTCAAAACTCTTGAGATCAGAGAAAGATTATCAAAGTTAATGAGAATAAGGAAAATTAAGAGATCATTAATAGTAATGATACCAAAATGAGAACTAGGAAACTAGTCCAGGAAAATCTAGAGACTCTTATGCCAGTCATTAATCTGAAGATTATGATTAAAATATAACAAGTGATTCCATCAGCTTGTTGTGCAAACATGCTGATAACATCCCTCTTCTGGCTCGAGTTTTTCAAAGAAGCCTAAGGCCATTAGGCACCCAAATCCTATTAATAATCCTTGTCTTGGTCTACACCTTTTCAACATCTAAAAAATAATAAAGGCACATTGAGCAGGTATTTCCTGTTTAATGTTCATTATGCATTGAAGAGGTGTTGAGAAATAGTTTTTCTCCTGCAGTTATGAAAGAATTATAAAGGTCTTCCCTGAGTGAGTGAAATAAGTGCAGATTTTGTGAGTCTATGCCAAAATCTATTTAATTAGGTCATCATTCTTAGGAAAATAATGCACCAGTAGCTTCAGAGAAAGTGCAAGGCATGACATATTTGAACTAACTCTATTTAATTAAAGGAGCACCTTCTGAGGGTCTCAGATTTCATGGGACAATCTAGTTGTCACTGTGACTGCTACTGCGTGCATACTAGAGCTCAGATTTCTTCTTGCACTTGTCGATTTTGTTTTGTGTTGGAAATATCTTGTTTTATATGGGCACTGATCAGAGCAAGAGGAAGAGACCAGCTATGGTCTCCTTTTGTCCCAGGTGGGACAAAACTGGCAGAATTGCCCATGAGTAATGAAATGCAGTGGAGAAGATGGAAATGGAAAAGGAGCAAAGAGGATGGAAGACAGTTCTGAGCAGGGTAGGGAAGGAAAAAGAAAATAGGAAGGAAAAGGAAAAAGGGCATAAGTGAAGTGTAACCCCTAATTGTAACAACAATTCAGGGCTTTCAAATGGAAAGTAGTAACTCCTGTTGCTGTGTTTCCATATGTCTGACAGCTTTCCCACCTCAGTCTGGAAATGAAAGATTTTTTGTGTTAGGAAGGTCACAACTAAGTTGCTGTGCACTAAGAATAGAGCTGCAGTTGTTTTAGTTTGTATAGGTAAAATCACAATGCTTTTGCTAAAACCATAGGACATGTTCTGACTAAAAAACATGTTTTCTAAAAATTTTTATAAATTAATAAATTGATTTCTGAAAAGAACATTCTTTTTTGCCTTGTTTCTTGATAGCACTGTGTTCTTCTCACCTTCTTGACTGTGAAGGGAGACAACTTTTTCCTGAGCTTGTTGGGAAATAGAGTTGAAGGGTAGTCATTTTGAAAAAGGAGAATAATAATTATGGTCTGATCTCATCCCACTGAAAGCAACTAGAGATTGTTAAAACAGTTGCCCTCTTTTGAGGGCTATTATTTGAGTTTCTGTGACATGCTTGACTGGTTTGCTGGTTGGTTGATTGGTTTGTTTACTGCTAACGATAAAGATACTGTAATCAGTAGTGAGGATATGAAAGAGGGATTTGGAACAATGAAGAGTGGGAGGAAGGGAGAAACATAAGAAAAGTTAGGGAAAAGAAATTAAGAGAAACTGATGCGTAGAATATGGGGACTAGGATCTTTAAGGGATGGATGGAAGAAAGAAAATTACTAGATATATGCACAGATTGGAGGGATATATGGAATGAAGACAAAAAGTAAAAATCCATTGTACACATAATCTGCTTTCTGCTATGTTAATGAAATAAACCAGCTGAATTCAGCTTACCTAGCCAGTACACTACCTTCTGTGCTGCTCTAGAAGTGAGAGAACACCAAAGACTTTGATCTTCTAAGTTAACCTTAATTTTTAAAAAAGAGAAATAAAAAAAGCAGATACTGGTACTCTGTACAGCGACATCAGAACTATCTCTTAGTATTTCCTTCTTTGAAATTAGTGTCTGAGAATTGCTATTTGTAAAGTTGAACATTTACAGAAAAGTGCAACTTAGAGGTGTATTTACATATTTAAGATTTGCAAGTCAATATAGACTCTATAGAATCATAGAATCATTAAGGTTGGAACAGACCTGGATCATCGAGTCCAACCATCAACCCAACACCACCATGACCAT
>NW_008795495.1:2570944-2591229 GCF_000699145.1 Aptenodytes forsteri | reverse complement strand
TGGTCATAGAAGGAGATCAGGTTGGTCAAGCAGGACCTGCCTCTCATGAATCCGTGCTGGCTGGGCCTGATAACTGAATAAGAGTAATCATGAGGTACATCCGAGGAAAGTTGTAATTCTCTTCAAAAGGAAGTTAAGTTTTAAAAGTCCAAATATGTAGGGAAAGAAGAAGGAGGAAATCCATAACAAAACATAGAAATCTAGTGCCTTTAGTGATTGGTGGTCTTTATTCAATAAACCAATTTTAAAATCTAAGATTTCTTCATTATATGACTTCTATGTGATAATTACAATATACTTGTAATATAATTTACCCTAGTTCTTTATCTAGAAAAAAGATAGCCCCCCAAAAAAAGAGACTTATTTTTTCCAAATATTTTAAGGGTTCTTCCTTTTTTCTCTCCCATTAATTGATTTGTTGATTTAGTTTTACTGACATGGAAGCTTAATCAGCCTAATATGAGATATCTTTTCTCTCGCCTCCTCTCTGCTGCAATGATTAAAAGTTACTGACATGGAAGCTTAATCAGCCTAATATGAGATATCTTTTCTCTCGCCTCCTCTCTGTGCTGCAATGATTTTAGTGAAAAGATGAAAATGATAAACATTTCTTATACACTGAAGTTGAAAAATGAACAAATATACGATTTAAAGTAGCAAATTTGATTAAAGTAACTTCTACATTCACCCATTCGCCTTACAACCGTTACTGACATGGAAGCTTAATCAGCCTAATATGAGATATCTTTTCTCTCGCCTCCTCTCTGTGCTGCAATGATTTTAGTGAAAAGATGAAAATGATAAACATTTCTTATACACTGAAGTTGAAAAATGAACAAATATACGATTTAAAGTAGCAAATTTGATTAAAGTAACTTCTACATTCACCCATTCGCCTTACAACCCACAAAATTATTTTATTCACATGCAGTGGTTTCTGCACTTTCCTATTTACTGAAGCATAGTATCAATAACACAATTTGCAAGTAACTTTTCAAGGTATTTTTATATTATTTAAAGGTGTATTTGGAGATTTCTATACGATTCCTTACAGTATTTTATTATTCCACAATCTTTGCAGATCAATCTTATTCTTCTTTTAATAACATGAATTGCTCTTGCTTATTCATATCATAGAAATTAAGGGCATTATTGTCTGTGTCAGTATTTGATGGAGACTGGGTTGAGAATAGGGTATTCTGGATTTCAACTTTGTAATAGAGATTTCCTTTGTTACAGCAATTTCAGTGACCAGAATCCTGCAGTTATCCCAATGGAAAAGTTTCGAACAGAAGGTTAAATGCAATTTGCTCATGAAGACAGTGCTCTGCCATCCTGAAAAATATAGTACAAGGGCCTGAATTAGTTAGCTCATGATTTTGAGTCAGTGCTCATGGCTGAAGAATGTAAGAGTATAAGGTCTTGCAGATGAGTTTAGGAAGTTATTTATAAGGTGAATTTGTACTGACAAACTAATTATAGCATCAGTATTATTAAACTTGTAAAGTGTTTCTGTAGAAAATTTGTTTCTGCTTGAATTGCTGTTTATAACAGACAAGCAAACATTTTAGGTGAATTGTGAATGGTCTCATGCTTATGGAATGCATTTTGTAAGAAATTTCTGTAACATTTTTTTAAGTAACTTTTCTGGAAAGCTGTAATTAATATGACTAGTAAAATCAGTATATTTCGGTAATTAAATGTTCATGCTTCTAATACAGCATGTCACTAGATGTCACTCTGGATTCCATTATTTAATAGTCTGATGATTTCTACCTTTTTCTGCCTTTCTGTGTCTACTTTCCCCACAACAAACCTGAGCAGACAATGTAAAATGTGCACGAATAACACAGAATTGCTGACTGAATGTCAATTTTCTAGTGTGTGACTTCTATTGATCATTCATTATTGACATGAAGGTCTCTAGTGTCTCTGCTTTCCTCTTTAAACTCTTTCTCAGCTAAAATTTCCAAGCAACAGAATCAGAAGGCCTTGAAGAACGGGATGATTCAGGTCTCTTAGGATGTTTTACAGAGTACTTTGACCTCAGGAAGGCGTCAGAGGTACTTTTTATAAAGACTCAACAACTGTTTGGAATAAAAATTTAAACACTGGAAAAAAAGAACCTCCTACTTAAATCGAACAGCTTTCATTGACACTTTTTTTGGTGTAACTGTAGCTGACTGCTTTTGGCAAACATAAGGACTTTTTGAAACAGTTTTTTATATGTATGCATTTCCCTTCCTTGTAACCAATAAAATATAAATAGCATTTTCATGGTGACGAATGACATGTAGTACAGTATTCTATGATCATGGTTCCAGGATTTTATTTCTTTTAGCTTTGTATACATTAATTAAGTATACACAATCAGGGCTGAGTGCAGAGACAGCTAAATAAACAAATGACACTGTAGAAAGGTCTTTCTGCATACTAATCATATCCTACATCTGCAAGCAAAAGCTCTATAAATCGATTTGCTCTTTCACATCAAAAGACAAACAGTGAGGCAAGTCAGCAGTTCCTTTGTCAAAGTCACAGAGATTGCTGTTCTTCACAAATGCATTTCTACAGAGCTGAATTCAACCATTTGATGATTAGCATTATTGGCAACTCTTCAAAGAAGATTCATCAAGTAATTTGCAATTGGATTGGTTGCCATTTTTGTGATTCTACCCCATGAAATTGAACAAAAAATGATTGACATTTGAATTCTTACTTGGAGGACAAAGTGAACTAGCATAAGAAAAAGAAGCAATCAGATTCCCAAGAGGTTGGGAAGCTGCTGTGATGTCTCTGGTGATTCCCACATGGACCAGATCAGATAGGTCTGAAAATGAAATGAATTGGCAGGGCAGAGGTGAGCAGGAAGTTGTAGCTTCCTGTGAATATAAGAAAAAATAAATAGGCCCAAAGTGCTAATTTTTTAAGATTTCAATTTATATCTCTGGATGGATGTGCTTATGTAACGCCTCTAAACATTCCATCCATTCCTGCGTGAAAAATCTCACTGAGAAGGAAGGAAAATCAGTCTATCAATTCACGTGCTTTGTGTGCAAGAATTGAGTTCTCTGCTATCAGTGCACATTAGATATGTACTGCAAAATGAAAGAATAAGACAACATAATTGTGTGTGCATGTAAATAATATGCAGCTGTGTGAGAAACTGCAATAACACCACCAACACCAGTTTCTTGTGAGAAACCACAAGAAAGTGGTATGATTGAGTACAGGAACTATTCAGCCCTTGATAACCTTACTTGCTCACAGTTTTCCATTTTTTTAAAACGAACACACAAAACAAACAAACAAAAACTTCCTGGAGATTTTGTATTCTGTTTTCTACTATCTCTGTTTCAGAAATTATGAATCAGAACCCTCTCTCTGCCCTGGCAAAATTACAAAGATGTTTGGATACCTCCTTTGAGTGTGCTATTCCCTAACAGGGGGGGAGGATGGAACTTAATACAGAAAGGTATAGATAGAAAATGAGGTGTACATGAGCTCATTTGCTGATAGCTCCATAGCTCTTTTCTTCTGCAGGATATTTATTATATGTTTTTTGTTATGATGAAGCTCATACTTGCATAGCCTCCTTTTTGGAATAGATTTTCTCTCCTATGTTTTGATATCTAATGCCTACAGATATTTTTGGACAGACTGATCATTCAGTTACCTATTTATGTTACATAAGCTCAGGTAAATCTACTCCATATACAGTTATGAAAGCTGAAACTTGCTGAAGACTTATTTCTAATAACCCAATTCTCTAATTCTGCAATGTAAATAATCCTCTATCTTTTCAGAGGTCTTTCTAAAAAAAAAAAAAAAAAGAAAATTAAAAAAATCCAACCAAACCAGTTCCTTAACTGTGAGTTTTAACTGAAGTAGACTTCCATCATCCAAAATTACTGACCCACAGATAGGTAGAGGCTGAAAGTGAAATCTTGTCACCATGCTAATCTTTTCATACTAGTATTTGTTGAGTAATAATAATGAAAAAAATGTTTCTCTATTCATGACACAGATGGGAATACTGCTTTACAGAACATATAACACATAGTAATTGAATTTCAGAAGGCTTTGGGTTACATTGTCCGGGATTAATTTGTCTCAACAAGTGTCTCTAAGTGAAGGATGGATTTTGAAGATAGCTGGATCCCTACACATAAGATGCAGGGGATTCCTAGTCTGATCCTGAGTCTGGTGGAAGCCGTCGTTATGTTTCTTTTACCTCAGTGGCTGACCTTATGAACAACGGTGTAATGCCTATCTGGAGTGTAATGGCTACCTATCTGGGCTGTAATACCTATCAAAGTAGGTATTTTGCTTCATGATAGGATTAATGGTGAATTGTGTGAAATCATACAAACAGCTAAGGGTGTTAACCTCCTCCCCCAACTTCAGGTGTTTAAGTGAAGTATTAAGGTTAGGAATGTGGTATCCCTGAATCCTGCTTGTCATCAGCTGGGAGGCTGACTGGGAGGCAGAAGCTCCATTAAAGAATGACAGGCGAGAATCAGTGTTAAAACTCTTATCAAAGGTGATAGGGTAAAGATATTCCAAATACTGTCTAGGAGCATAAGACACCACACTGCTTTTGGTGAAGCTATCATACATACATATATAAATATAAGTATATGTATATGTGTTTACGTATATGTGACAAGTGTAAAATAATCAGGTTGAGAAAAATATCTGACATTTTTCATTTTCTTAAAATAACTGTCCATGGCAGAATGGCACACATCTTATATTCTAAAGAAGCTGATGCTCATTTCCTCTTCATATTATTTCTGTCTCTCTTGCAAGTTATTTTATAATGTTAATGTTGGTAGCATCTCCCAAACAAAAAAAACAAACCTGTTGTCTCAATGAAATACACTGACTTTTAATTTAATGGAAACTTAAAAAAAAACACAAAAGAAAACTAAATAAAAAATTACTTCAGGCAGTGATTGTCCTTATTTATAAATTATATCAAATAAAATCCAATCTTGTGTTAAACTGTTTGAGGAAATTCAGCAAAACTAAAAACACTGAATCTGCCTAGTGACATGAGTATTTCAGCTTTTTCACAGGAAATCTTACTTTAAAGGTCAAGCGAACAGAAAGAATCAGTGATGCTGATTGGTGGTGTTATTCTAATAGCTTTGATCTTTGCCCTTGTATGAGATCCCTCACAAAATAATTGGATAGTATGAAAAACAATGACAATATAATTAATATATATTCTAAAAGATCTGTGACTATCGTATCTGTGGCCTTATTTGAAATAACTATAATTTTACACCTTTGTTGATTTGATTCATTCAATGTCTTACACGGTTCTGGAGTAAATAGATGTGACTCTCACTGAAATGAACACATCTGCCTTTAGAAAAAATTTGGTCCTCTGTAACAGACTATGGGTAGAAAATTACAGCTTCATCTAGAGAAACTGAAGGTCTCAGTATTACTTTCTTAGTGAGTTTGAGGAAAATCATGCATCAAATATTTTACCAGATGCTCATTCTTGTATATACTTTAAGTGTTTCTTATATATTTTTGTTGAGTGCTATTCAGTGTATGTCTTCAAAAAGAGATTCACCGCCTTGGTGATCCAGGTTTTGCATAATGGTATATGAACTCTTATAGAGTGTCGTCCTCACTGTTCAGAAAGTTAGTTCTTTGAGTATTATATCTCCAAATTATACTAGCATTAGAGAGAGTTGTTTTTATGAGCGGAAGTCAGGATATCACTCATATTAATTGGCTAGGTCATAAAGCTGTGAATTGATGAAACTAACTACTGTTCTAAGGGGAATACTATGGTAATGTATTTTAAGAAGACATCTGATTCTGGGGATTATATTAGCCAGACTGACTATTCATTCAGTAGCTGCTCAGAGATTACTGCAGTGCTCTGTATTTTCCTAACTACAGTAGTGTTAGCCATTTTCAATGCAGTCTTTGTAGTCTACAAACTCTGGCCAATGTTTGCCAATCAGATGTAAAGCATCAGGCCATATGAGTTACAAATGCCAGACAACTAGAGTTTCCTGTGCTCTTGTGACAGTTCACCTCTGAAAACCTATCCATTTTACTTGGGGCTCACATATAAATAGGGATCTGAGCAGTGCATTATTTAGCATGGAAATACCTCACTTCAGATTCCTGGGACCAGTCATTCAGCATTTAGCCTTCCCACACAATGCAGGTAAGATATGAGGTGGCTTAAAACTAGACTCACAAGGAGGGTGCTGTTGAGCTCCTAAGAAAACAGGTTTCATTAGACTGGAGCAGAGAATCAAGACTAGTGGTTAAAGCTCTAAAGACTACTTCTGTATGAAATAGTTATTAGTTAAAATACTTAAATAGTTTAACAAGTGGCAGAGTGCCTAATTATTAGATTAGACTGATGTTACCTCTTTCAGACATCTTGAACACCTATTACTGATGGTAACCTAGCTTCAACTAAAGAAGATTGTGTTTCCATTTGGACAGATTTATCCAGTAGATAGGGCACTTCCTGACCAGATGGAAGATATCAGCCTTGTCCTCCTTGTGCTAAAGGAAAGATCTCTATCCCTCTGGGTCAATTCTCTCTCTCAACAGTGGAATGCAAAGAAAACAGTACAGCTTCTGCAATAGGACAAAGAGTATCATCAGGGTAGTGTATAGGCTGGTAAGTAAAGCATATTCCTAGCTCATGGATGAATTGTGTTATCCCTCTGAGTTAGCTAGTCCGCAGAAGGATTTTATGTGCAAGGAAACTGTAACTAAAGTCCCATGGGTCATCCGTTGACTACCTATGGCATACCACAATGTCCTGCTCTCTTACTCCTGACTATAGTATGCTGCCATGGACATTGAGGATGGGGAATACTTCTTTATTTTGCCCCTCAAGCATTCTGAACACTTGATGATACAAACATGAATGTGAGAGCTTGGAAGTGATGCATGGTCCTTTAATTAAAAAATAATATTTGTTGAGCAAGATTCTATGTCCTAAGAAAAATTTAAAAGGAACAGCTGGAAAAGTTCTTCCCTTTTCTCCCTCCCTCCTTTTTTCCTTCTTTCCCCCTTCTTTCCTGCTCTTTTTTCCTGCTTCTTTCTTCTTGCTAGAACTCTCCATTGGCGTTCAGCTTTCCCTTCAAACAGCCTTTTACCCCTGAGGGTAAAAGGTAACTACTAGATTTCAACCCAGGAACCCACAGTCATTTATTTCTGTTTGCTGTCTCCTGGACATTGCAGTGGTTACTAATCAGGTGCGGTGTTAATCCATTTTCAAAAGAATAGGTGTCTTCCTTCATAAGGAGCCATCATAATTGACACCGTTAGCTGTAATAGAGATAAAATTGTTCTGAGCACTAGAACTACCTTTCTCAACTGTGGCATGAACTATGTCAGGAGTAGCGGCCCCATTTTTGATTAGGATAATAAGAAACCATGAAACCACTAAAATAAGCAAGCTGGCGTATTAAAATTAGTGTTTCAAATTTGAATCTGTGTCTTTAAGTTTACTCCACTGTAGGGAGACCTTTATCTTCTTATAGTTGAGCGTGTACAAAAAGTGACTGTAAATCATTAAGTGTTGAAACTCGGGGCAAACCCTTGATTAATTAAGTGGATGGCATGATGCCTCTTGAGCCATGGAATAGAGTGCTATAGTTTATGTGCTTATCCATTTTTATGTACTGGAGTTGACTCTGACTCTTTAACTTTTAACATGCCAATTAAGTGTATGGTTTAAACATCTTAAATAGCTGTCTTCAACTGCAATCCTTTAATTTATCTTCTACTGACGAATGGAACAGTTTAGAAAAAATGCTGGAAAAATCAAAGTTTCAAAATTAACAAAATTAACTTTAATCTGTTTATGGAGCTACTTTAATGGGCAGAATTAGTCTTTCCCCCACCTACAATGAAACAGACCTTCAGAGAATACTGTTCTTTTGTACTATGCCCAAAGCAAAAAAAAATACCGGCACAATTGTTCAGAAAAGCTGTTAAGGTACAAGGCTCTATTTTTCCTATTGTTAAGTTACCTTAAGGTGACCTAAACTTTTATTGCAATGACAAAGGAAACAAGCTGAAAATATTTTGTGTAAGAATACCTGGCTTTCTAGGGCTTGTGCTAAAACATGCCTGAGCATCCTAGTAGAACTGATTTTGCTAGGGGGGCAGAAATTTGATTAGTAGGCCGCCCCCCCCCAAGTTCTCTCCTGAAATATTTTTGAATTTACCTGTTTCTATAAAATAAGCATTGACACAAACTCCTTATTAACCATAAAATGAGACCGGACTAGATCTATGTCAATACCTAGGACCTACAGCTCACAAAAAGTGCAAGTAAATGTCTATCTCAGTTCAAAATAATATACTTGTCTATGACTCACAGATTTATCTAATGTCTTTTGGCTATCTAATGTTGTTTTTTTTCACATTTTCTTTTAAGGGTTAGAGTTGATTGAGGCAGGTTATCACTTAGCATATATTGACAGGTTTTGAGACAAAGTATAGTACTAAAGTATTTACATTGCTCTTTCTTGATAGCAAAGTCATTATTTGTTATATTACATATTATTTGTTATATAAGTTATATTAACATAATTTCTGGAAGTAGCTAAGAAATTCAAGGTAGATCGGTACTGGAAAATTAAACTGATAAATATGACATTATCTTCATATATTATTTGTAAATATAATTTTTCAGTGTGGTGTAACATTATTGATAAGACATGCTATAGTTTAATACAGATCTCTTTTATGAACTATATTTAGTCAACAGAGTACTGGTTGGTAACTGTTTGACTTCTTCCTTCCAACTAAGGGAAATATGAGTTGTTAGAGGGTTTTTATTGATAGTATATGAAAATATAGTTTTATCACCTAATAAGTAGTAGCAACTTTTTTACTAACATTTGTGCAATATCTTAAATTCCTTAAAGAATTTCTGTTTCTTCTGCTTTTCAGGTAAATAAAAATTGCTTTGAAATAGTAAAGATATAAGAATAATACATTGTCCATCAAATTTATATTTCAACTTTCAGGATTTGCTCCATATCTCTATCTTTGAAGTTTTGGGGTTTTTTTTAGCTTTCTATATAATAATGACATACCAGATAAGATGAGCAGTTCATCTGGTATAATAGCCTGTCTCCGACAGTGACTGATATAAGATGTCTTCAAAGAAACTTCACAAAACCATGTAAGAGACAATTGTAGAACTGCATACACCTAGAAGTTGGAGCTTCTTTCTGGTTTGTGCCTTGAGGCACACGTATCTGTTTGTTTCTTTCTTTAGATGGTCTTCTAATGCTCAAAGAAAGCTGTACAGAAGTCACTGTTTCAAAGAGTCAAAATTAAACAGCAGAAATATTATCCTTTGCCCTCCAAATGTATCTAAGAATTTTCTGAAGAAGGTGTTTTTTCAAATCTCCTGTGTAACAGAGACTAAAAAATACCTGCTGTGTAATGGAAACTAGTAGAAGGCTCATCTATCTCTTCATAGAAAATTCAATGGTCGGGAGATGTCATTACAGTACAACACAGTGTGTTGTTTCTTCAAACATTTAGTTGTATAAAACTGTCTGTCTCTTTAGCCATTTTGTCTTTTCTGTCTCTTTACCCTTGTGGTGTTGTCTTCATTTATCATCACTTTCTTCATTCCCTGAGACTTCAGGATTTTTCTTTTCACTCACAAAATGTCTTCATCATTTCTGTGTTAGTCTTTAACATCTAGCAATTGTTTTCTTACCCTCTTTCAGTCATTATAATGAACAGAAACATACTTTAGCTGTACATAGATCATATCTATTAGAGGTTTGTTTTGAAAGTATTTTGAAAGCCACTGCAGAAAGGCTACTAAGTGTTGAGAATAGAAATTTCTTAACCTTCACAAAGCCTACCATGTGCACAACTTTCACACCCAGCTCACTTCACTCACTAACAAAATCGTACCCTTGTTACATGTTTTCCTTTTATTGTCTTTAAGGGGAAAGAACCTATCACCATAAATCTTAAATATCTCCAAAAGTACAAGTAAAAATACATAAATATATGTAACAGATGCAGAATTGCCTCCTGGGATGCATGTATTATGCATACAGAACTGTCATAACATCCCTCACACAATCACATTTTTTCCTCTGCTCATGGTCTTTATACCTATCTCATTTTGACAGTGCACCTGGTTGTAATGTGGATACTAAAATGTAACTAACACTACAAAAACATATTTACCACTATTTGGATTGTACTTATTTATTTAAATATAGAATCAAATAAATCCACCTAGATTAGAAAAAGCAGTAACCACATAAAAGCAATTTCCTTTACTTTTTAAGCAGTTTACTGAAAATTGAACTATGATTCTCGAGAAACAATTGTCTTCTGGACAAACGAATAGTCTAAGTCTGGTACATTCGTGTGGTACAATTTTACAATTTTTTTAATATCTTAGCTTTCATTTTAGAGGAGAGAAAAAGAAACAAGTTTTTATTTTTATCACAATAAATCTCTCTAAGATTGCCAACAATATTATAAGTGGTCATATTCAGATGTTGATCTCTTTCAAAGTCTTAACCTTTTTAGCTGAAATCTGGTGGCTTTTCTTTCAATTCAAGAGTAGATAATTTTGATTTTTTTTTTTTTTTAAATTCAGGAGCAAATTATTGTTGATATTTCCTCTACTTGGCACTGATAACCTCTACTCAGCACTGATAAGGCCACACCTGGAGTACTGTGTTCAGAGATACGGAGCTACTGGAGAGTCCAGTGAAGGGTCATGAAGGTGAGGAAGGGACTGGAGCACCTCTCTATGAAGAAAAGGCTGAGAGAGCTGGGACTGTTTAGCCTGGAGAAGAGAAGGCTCAGGGGGGATCTCATCCATGCATATAAATACCTGAAGGGAGGGTGCAAAGAGGATGGAGCCAGGCTCTTTTCAGTGGTGCTTGCTGACAGGACCAGAGGCAATAGGCACAAACTGAAACACAGGAGATTCTGGTTTTAACATCAGGAAGCACTTTTTTACTGTGATGATGACTGAGCACTGGCAGAGGTTCCCCGAGCACTGGCACAGTTTGCCCAGAGAACTTGTGGAGTCTCCATCTTTGGAGATATTCAAAAGGTGTCTGGACATGGTCCTGGGCAACCAGCTCTAGATGGCCCTGCTTGAGCTGTGGAGTTGGACAGGATGACCTCCAGAGGTCCCTTCCAACCTCAAACATTCTGTGATTCTGTGATACTCTATTAGAAAGATCCATTTGCATGTATAGAAGCAGTGGGGGAATGGAGTTTCTCTGTTAAGGAAAAAAGGTGAAGCTGTTCTAGAACACCTCTAGAACCACTTCAGAAATGCTGCCTGTCTGACATTTGACATGAATATCATCTTTAAGTTACAACTCTGCTTTTCAGTTGCTTGTTGGAAGTTGATTTTATTTGGTAAAACTAATGACCTCCTAGCTTTCCCTTGGCATTATGCATTCACATATAAATAAATGGATTGGAAGTTTCCATTGAATAGTCAAAAGGCCAAAATTGCATGTGAATACAGAACAAAGATATATGGGGTACGAATGGTGATAAATAAGAAATGGTGAAATGCAATCTCTGCAAGTGTGCGAGGAGTTACATCTTCCATGGAAATAAAGAGAACCAAAGCAAGAGCAACATACTTGTGCACAGGGCTGGAGATGGTGCTTCCAAAAAACAGGCTTCTGCTGCTGCACACATATGTGATTATTTCTTGTCTCTTTGTTCTATTTTGATGTTTGTATCATAGTGGGTTTTACAGTGGCCTTGCAAATCCGAGTTAGTTATATGTAGTTCCCTCCACTTGCTTAAAGAATTTCGATGCCATATGTTAGCATGCATGTTGAGCATGGGAGGTCCCTAAATCACCCCAAAAAACAGGCTTCTGCTGCTGCACACATATGTGATTATTTCTTGTCTCTTTGTTCTATTTTGATGTTTGTATCATAGTGGGTTTTACAGTGGCCTTGCAAATCCGAGTTAGTTATATGTAGTTCCCTCCACTTGCTTAAAGAATTTCGATGCCATATGTTAGCATGCATGTTGAGCATGGGAGGTCCCTAAATCACCCCCAAGCCCCACCCCCCAAAGCTGCAAAGAGTGTTTCTGAATACTGGATTTAGGTACCTATGGTCAGGTCTCAGAAATGGAGAACAGCCTTAGCCTAAAGTTATGAATAACTATTCACAGCTCTAAATCTCTTTCTACTCTCAGGTCCCTAAACTGCTGCTTTGATCATGGATATTATTTTTTTCTTTTAAAAGCAGAGTCTGTGATACTAATGTTTCCCATTTTAGTTGTTGTCTATACAGATCAGTTGTCCAAGGGGCGAGAGGTTGAGGTGAATCCTCTCCAGCTTGGTAGAAGTCAAACACCTCCAAAAGGGTGGCCCTGGTGGTTAAGTTAAAGCCGCAATGGATAGAGGGCTTCCCAGCTTCTTACATCGAAGATAGACTGCGGAGCAGTCAAGAATTCATAAGTCAAAGATATGAAGAGCAAATTAAGAGAATAAAGGCTATAAAACTTTTGATGAAGACCTTTCTCTAAAGGAAGGTAGGTGGGGCAGAAATCTACTCCCTCCTCCTATCAACAAGGTAGCTTTATGCATTTTTGAGTGAATGGTGCCTGGATACAATACAGAAACATAATTCTGAATCTTAAAGCAACAGCCATTTCTTAAAGGCAGCCCTAACTGCTGTGCTTTGCAGTGCTGCCACTGTACATTAGGAGTGATCTGAGTACCTTTATTGGAATGAGCCATCCTAGAGCTTGCATCAGTGAAGCAATGTATCCCAAATGCCCTGAAGTGTCAGGCAAGTGGCAGCGTGATCACTGGGACTCAGGGGAGGAGTATTTTCAGACATCCCACAGCAATCCAATTTTAGTTATCAAAGCAACTTTGTTTGGAAATCTTAAGAGATCTCAGGTTGTTAAAGACTTGTCATAGATTTTATGAACTACAGTCTCAGATAAAGGGTCTGAATTTCTGCAAAAGCTGTACATTTAAGGCTATATTTTTGGATCTGGCCCCAAGATCCTTCAGATGGTAGTGATTACCTGGTGATACCAGAAGTGCAGTATCTACTCTACAACCTATGGGCTACTTCTTGTCTGAGAAACTTTTATATAAAGCTGATCAAGAGATTTTTTTTTTTTAATTTTGAATGTGCTCAGTATTACCTGTACATTGCAAAAGCTGCAGTGGCGACAGGATCTTTTTCATTCCCTGCACTCGGTATGGAAGCTTTGTAAGTGTTCACCCTACAAATATTTGGAACTGAATTTAAAGCAAACAAACTTTACAAAAGTTGTGCTGAAGTCCTAGCTGCTGGTGTTGGACATGCCCATTCAGAGACAATGCACAGAAGCAGAGAACAAAGTTTTGAGACAAGTAAGCAGATAACATCTAGTATATCATTGCTGTATTGAAATTGCCTGTTGACACTGAATTTTAATATACCAGGAGTGTCTTTGAGAACATTTCCTTTTTAGTTAACAGAAATGACCACAAAGTTAATGATTTACTTTTAAAACCAAAATAAAATATATTGATTTGATGATCTTGCATAGCGCCTAATGAATGAAACAAGTTGCTCTGGGCTTTGGCAAACTCTCAGATGGATGGTTAAAGATTTTTAATGTCTTATCAGTTAAATGCTTCAATAAAGTCTACTACATTAGGTAGGATATTGCACATCACTGAGTGAGTGGTAGATAAGCAATAACTAAAATTATTCAATAAATTCAGGAGGTAAATACATCACTTGTTTTATGACTTTATTTCATTTCACTGTATCAGGCAAAATGACTAAACATGTGTGCCTCTGTCTTGGCAGATTCGAAATGTGTGTCATGAGAGACACAGATACTGTCCTCAGTAATTTTATTTTTATTCGTAATTGATTTCTAAAGATATACATGAGTAAAAAGATTTTGAGGACGGCTCTATGTTAATAAGTATACACACACACTGCAACCCTTCATATGAACAATATTAATAAAATGTTAACAAAAATGTATGGAGAAATTACAACAATTTTAACAAACCATTTGTAAGTAATGTTTCATTTTTTTATTATATTGCATATATAATAATGTGTACTGCATTCAGATTAACTATGTTTAATATCGCAACTCTTCTTCTGCCATACCTTTCTTCCTAAGTATGTGATATGAACCATGACATTACAATCTTAAAGCTGTAACAAGAATGAGTTATGTTTGTACTATTTCCCATTCTCATTATATTCTTTGTCACACAATGAATTAATGTTGTGCCATTCTCTGTTCTCATTACAATCTTTTCCTTATGAATGGGGCATCAGAATTTTAATGTCTTTTGTAATCTCTGAGTTATAGGAGTGTGTTACACTACTATGACCTTGCTAATATTTAGCATGGTGATTGGCTGGCTGCACACTGCTGCATGTGAGGTTACACCAAGCAGCCAATCAAGTGGTTTTGACAGTGGCTGATTCAAAGTGTTCCACTAACCTGAAGTAAAGCCCAGGGACCCGAGTGTGTTATTGCTGCTCCCAAAGACAGCTAAACACAAGAAAGTGTTCATTCCCTTCCCAGGTATGAATCAGCTATCAGTATTTCAGCTTCCGCAAATTGTGAAACACTTACAAGAATGATAATATGCAAGTGTATACACTTTTTGTAAGTCCTTTTGTTCTTCCTTTGCTTTTATGGTTTCCACAGTTTTAAAAAGTGTTGTGTATTGCTCCATATTAAAAAAACCCAAAACATTGAGGCTTCTAAATTTCTGTTGTTCTTAAATTGAAAGAAGTTAGAAGTTAGGACTTTAACTACTTGCTGGATCTGATTAACTGAGCATGTGGTTGACATATTAGAAAGTTTAATAAATGAGTGCACATACAATACCTGTTTTCCACTGCTGAAACCTGGAAACAGGGTACATTCACTTTTAATTCTCTATGCTTGCAGCTAAAATTCTGAACGTTTTCAGTTATGTATTTAAATGCCGCCTTGTCTTTTTTAGAGGGTCTCACGATATAGGTTTGTATGATTAGTTTAAAAAAATCTTTATATTTAAGTCATCATGTAGTCTGATATAAGTCAGAACATATTGCAGAAACCTGGAAAAACAGAATATAAATTATAAAAAAGATTCGTGGTTTTCAAATATGCTTTTCATGTTAGTTGCTTCTTGAAAGCATTTTCCAGTTTACCCAACGTAAATTATACATATGATAATGAATAAATGTGGATTTTCTTTTGCTTTTTCATCCTATCATGTAGTAAATATATGTTCATAGCCCTAAGGAGGTGCTATTAAAACTTGGTTTGTGAGAAAAATTCTAAATCAATTAGGAAAATGTTAATACTGGCATGTTGAATATGATGACAAGTAAATTGGCATATGTCAGTCAGTACTGTGTTGGAATAATGCCAATAACTTAGTCTTTTTGGGAGAGTATAATTTTCCATTTAACAGAAAAGTAACTATCAACAACAAACAGTGTTTTACTTAGGTGCTGCTGAAACCCATAACTAGTAAATCGTAACCCACCCGTCATTCTGAGATACGTAAATAGGTTGCTTTGATTAGGAAACTCTGTCATTAAGAATTGTGCAAAACCACTTTGACCTTATGGAGACTGTGGGAATAAGAACACTTACTGGAGCCTAAGAACTTTGCTCTAAGTCTCAGAAAAGGGTATATAGCACATAAAATTCTTTATCTGTGTCCAGTTTGATTTTCTGTCCTGGGGCGGTAGTGGAGTGGTATAAGAAACACTGGTCAGCAGTGGTTCATATACTCAGCTTCTTTATTTAATTGTTTTTTCTTTGGAACTCATCGCCATGCATTCTCAGCATCTCACAGATTTTAAATTAATTTATCCTTATAATATTCCCAGTAAGGTAAAGAAATATGTTACAGCTGGTGAACTGAATGTAGATAAAATTATTCGCCTGACTTGGCCTAGTAGCAATATCATTAACTTTGTCTCTACACACAGTCAGGTGTGTGAAGGAAAAGTCAGGGTCTGGAACCTAACCAATGACCAGTTAGGAACATGGGGACTAGCAGGCAGGGTTATTTTTGTTATTTTTAAAGGATCTGAGGAAGACCACTCCATTGCAAAAATTCAGAGTGTGGGGCAGAGAATGCACAAAAGGACTTCTATTCTGGAAAACCTGAATAGGTCCAGATTCAGATAGTGAACAATCTCAGCTGGCATATATTTTGGAAAGGCATTCGTCCTTCTCTCTTCTGCATAAGCCTTTAAGAATAAGCTACATATGGATTAAGAAGTTCCCTTCCATGGCTGCACTGCCATGTTGTCTCAGGAAGGTGCGTCCAGGAAACTAAAACTACCACTTAGAGTTGGCTTTTCTGGGAAGAAATGGGAGGGCTTGTGCTGTGACACAAGATCACAAAACATTATTACAGTTTTATTAATTTATGCAAGAGTCAAAGGGTAATGGCCTTCATAGATTAGCTCACGTGTTACCAAATGAATATCTAAAAATGTACCTATTTTTTTTTTCCCTTTGTTTGCCTTTTTTTGCATATTCAGTAGCTACTTACACTCTGGTCCTTTGCATTTAAATTGGATGTTACAGTCAGCATTTAATTACTAACAAACTCAACTGTGTAACAAAGTCAAGTGAGGAATATGTGTAAAGTTTTAAATTTGTCTTTGGAGACTTGACTTAATTTGATTTGGGTAATGTAGTTAGGCTAAATGAAATTCACATAACATAAATTCTGTCCCAGAACAGTGGTGTCCACAACTTATATGAGGATGAAAGTTCATGTATTTTGAACTTTGAAGCAGTCCTTTTACAGGTTAAGCTCATAATTCTGAGGTTTGTTCTTATTGTGTTAAATGCAGTAAAGTTAGGTGTTTTATAATTGGTAGCTTCTAGCAGACAGAACATGACTTTAATTTCTAAAATTTTTGGTGCTTAGATCTGAGACTACTTTCCTTAAAGGAAAACTTAGGTGGTTTTTTTATGCTTTTTGTTTATTTTTTCATTTACTTGAGTTGTTGAGTTGAAAACTGTACTCTCTAGAACATTCTTGGTGCTATATCCCACCTGTTCTTATACATAAATGTTGTGCTTAATACTAAAATCAGTTCAATAGCTGGTTGTATTAACATGGTTAAGAGTTGGGATTCAATATAATGTGCAATAGTTCAAAAATATGTAAAGGCAGTGGCTAAAACTGAAGTAGAGCACCGAAATGCCAAAACAAAGGCTACTTCTGCATCCTAAAGTCTGTCCTTTTCCATAAGGATTTTTATTTACATGATTGATAACCTTTTTTACCCTACATCTTTTTTATCTGATAACCTCTGGCCTTTCTGAACTGGAACAGAAAAACTAACTGATTTTGTAAGACAGGGGGATGAAGCACAAAAGTATGTATAAATGGGAATTTGTTGCCAGATGTCAGAAGACTGGGCTGACTGAAGGAAAAAGACATAACCCAGGGTACCTGATGTGACTACAAAAAGTAAGTTTATTTGTTGTTTTCGATCAGATTTTGTTTCTCTCTCTTTTTTTTTTTAATAAGAGAGTAAAATAGTTGCATTCAGAAAACAATTTTCTCATTTATCTGAAGGATTTACGCTTACGTGTACTTACTTCAAGTCACTACCACAAATGAAGCTTCTATGAAATATATTTTCTCTTAAAAAAAAGGTGGAGGGCAACAAACGGCTATCAGTAGCCTTGACATTCAAGTTAATAAACATAAATGTCTGCTGAGTTTAGAAAGTTTGAGATTAAGCCCAGCAGTGTATAAGATTTAATTGACATGACTGTTGATAAAGCATAGGCCTTACCTATTTCACCTGTTCGGCTCTGACTTAGCCAATTGTGTAGCAGCAGAAGGCTCTGAAGGGCTTTGTAAATTATGCAAACATAAACTGTAAATTTTGAGAGAGGGAAAAATCATGGAAGTTTCTTTCATACCTTTTAGTCTGCTTCAGACAAGATATTTTTAAAAACGTAAGTTCAATTCTGTTCTGTGTGCATATAGAATATATGTTTTTATATATAATAAATTGTATTAATTATTAATTATATATGTGTGTGCATATATAATTTTCATTTCCTTGAGAAACAACAAGCCTTTTACACTTCCTACCTAATAGTGACTTCCTTTAGCTACTAGTTTTCCCATTTCTGATGTTAGAAAAAACCCTACATCAAGTATGTATACAACAATAATTTGCCCAATATTCTCTGAAAGTGAAAATTCTCACAAAAGTAATGACCAAAATGTAGCCACGTCTGGTTAGAAGTACACTAATGCTACACTTCTCAACGTTTAAGGGTGTGAAGTAAAACAATAGATTTTATTCAGCTGAAATTGTGAGGGGAATTTAGATAAGCAGAAGGTAATTATCCAGGTTAGAATTTGGCCGTAACACAGGAGCTGACACCTCCTATCAAGAGGTATGTAATCACATTGCGTGATTTTCTGCAAGAAACACTATACAGAGCAGTGCTAATTTTCAATGCCCTTGTGAACAGCATTTCACAATATATGTTATTTTCAAGACTCCCAGAAAATTCTCCGTAACTGCTTTTAAGACATTTCCCCTAGTGCAGAGATTATTTTTTTTAAGAACATGTTCTGAAAAGCACTGACAGCCTCTTCAGCGAAAGAGCCAGGATTGTCAGCCATTGATGAAAAAACCTGAATCTGCTTTGACACCCCAGAATAAGCTTCTGGCAATGTTATGTCTTTCTTTTAGATGTTTGGATAAATCACACAGTTCGGAAACTGCATCATACATTATGCCTAAGTTATAAACAAATGCTGCTGAGGTAAGGGTATTTCTCAGTCCAATGTACTGAATCTCTAGATGTCACTTGGCTGCATCAGTGAAATGTTTGCTCAAGGCTTGGCTGTGCGTTCCAAGCGGCTTTTATAGATCTTCCACGACAGCCAACCAAACAGATGTCTGTATTACTGCTCGCTCCTTTCTTAAGCACCTGCATTTCTCTACCAGCAGCACCGTGTTTGGTGCAGCTGTCGATCCAGAGGAGATCCATTATAAAAGAGAAGGAGCAAAGAAGTTGTGTCAATCACTGGTGCTGTTCTGCCTCTAACCTCAGTAAGGCTTGTGATCATGACAAGCGAGGACTTTCTTTCCCAATGGCTGTCCTTGTGTAACACCCGGTCACTGTGGATTCCTCCCTTCATGTGGTTCACGGTTGCTGGCAACTGACCTGGACTGAAAAAGAGGATTCACTTAGGTGTAGTGGTACTGTCGAAATATTCACAAGCTTTCTAACAGGCTTACCTCTCTATCTAATGCCTGTTTGTTTAACCTTTTCGTTTGCTTATTTGGACCACTGACTGCATTGTGTCTCTTTCCTCTTGAGTTCTGCAAAGGCCGAAGCTTCAGTGTCTGCTCCTAGTCAGGAACAGGAGCTTGCTGGAGATCGTGCTGGGACAGTCCTGCAATAAAACCACTATGAAGGAAGATTCCCAGCGCAGCCAACAGACAACATGGGAAAGATACATGAAATCTTGTCTTTCTTCTAGTTTAAAGGCCCTTTTCACAGCCTTGAAAAGCATGTGTATGTGAAACAAATACTAGGCACAAAACTACCTTCCTGCTCAAAGATCTAAGTTTTTTTTTATAACATGGTGTTTATTCCCTCTAACTTTGACTATTTAAAAGTTGGATTTTTCCATGTTTGGTGGAGAGAGCATCTCTGGAAGATGATTCTTCTCACTTTACATGTGTGGCATCTGCAGTGAATTGTGTTTTGGATGTTTTTTTCTATTCACTATAAAAGGATATTTAGACTAAGCTAGTCAAGTAGGCTCTAACTCTTAAATGGTTAAAGTTATACACATTGAAAAGCACCTTCGGACAACTGAATTACTATTTTCATTCAAAAAAAGTGTTATAGTGTTACCCATGTATATATGATAATCAGACTGTTAAAACAGTTGTTCAGGATATAGAGGATCAGTGCTTTAAGACCTCTCTATTCCAATATGCTGGAACTCATGTCTCCCACTCAGGTAAATTCCACCACCAATGTCCGTATCAAATCCACGACAGCTGACACCTAACAGCTACCAAACACTAAACTGCTTAGGAACTGTGGCCCTACATGCTACCTAAAACCATTATTTTTCCAAGTCTACATCATACCGTAACCACAAATGACACAAAACACACTAAGTGTGATTTATCCCTAACAAAAGAAAGCAAAATGTTAATTACTGTCGTTAACCTCAGTCAGTCGGCAACTGAGCACCA
>NW_008795495.1:2543488-2570639 GCF_000699145.1 Aptenodytes forsteri | reverse complement strand
CATTACCTAGCAACAACTAAAACATCGGTGCGTTATCAACTTTGTTCTCATCCTAAATCCAAAACACAGCACTGTACCAGCTACTAGGAAGGAAATTAACTCTATCCCTGCCGAAACCAGGACAATTACATACATTTCTATTTTATACTTTGGTTCACCCAGTGAGTTATTTTATGACTTCAAGATTTCCACTTTGTTGCCAGATGCCCTGCTTCCAGGAGACATGCAGGGGAAGTTGGAAGTGAGGAAAAGAATGAGAACTCCAAAGGTGAATTAATGAATGCTGATGTTCATCTGGCAGACAGCACCATAACCATCTACCTTTTTTAAAAAGCTTTGTCAAATGACAGACAGTAGATTTCAAACACATGAGAGAACATATTTGTGTCTTGCTATATAGAGTAAGTTTTGCTGAATGACAGATTTTAGGGAAAATGGGAAACATAAAAGTTGCCTCTTCTAAATTCAGCTATCTGTATGGGAGGCATCTAGTTAAAGTCAGTATCCATTCTCTCTCAAGAGGAATGGAAAGAGCTGGAGATGTCCAGAGCAAATCTCCTCAGAAGCTGATTTATTCCACCTAGGTGGGAAACTTGTACGGATTATATCACAGGCTGGAAGTGTCATTCTCTCTGGGTTAACAACAGAGGAAGTTAAGACAGTTCAGTTAGGCTAAACATCTAACTTTTTGATGAGGTAAAGTTAAATGTCATGAATGCTAATCCCACCTGTATCTGTTGTTTGGCTTCCTTTGAGAGGAGAGTGGTTCAGAGACTTAGAAGACAGCTGAAGAATGTGGGAAAGACGAAGGAAGCCAAACCAGGCAAATGGCATTATGATGACCAAAAGGCATTAACACAGGTAGTGAGTCAAGAAACAAGAGATGATAGATGCAAAAAAAAAGGGAAATTAAGAGATCACATAGAATATTTTAAACTTGGTAACTTCAATAGGTATTTTGTCACTGAAAAGGTAATCATATTGAGACAACCTTGTGAGACAATAGAAGCCTCCAAAATAATTAAAAGACAAATACTGAAAGAGAACAGAGACATCTAATCCTTTTGTTGGCCCTTCAGAAATAAAAAAATGACTTGGGGTTCGTGCAGGAAAGGATAGCATCATCCACCTCCAGATGATACCCAGATACCCAGCTAATGACGGTATAATAAAAATGAGAGGTTTCCTAAATAATGCCAGGGAATTTCCAGAACAACTCAGACACACATGACTGTGCTTTGTGGAGTATAACCTGAATAAGTTCAGGAGTTTTAGAAGAGAACAGAAAATAGACAGATACTAATGATTGCAAGCTTTCCTTCCTGTATTAGGAGCAGGTAAGAGAAGGGGGAGGTCAGCGCTGAAGAGTATAAAAAGTAGACAACAAATTTATGGATGAGTGAGAAACTTGCTTGCTTTATTTAAGCTTCAATTTAAACAAACAATAAAAAAAGAATCTGGTTCAAGTTTGAGGTTTCTAAGAATGCTCTTTATTTTGGTTTGGTTTGGTTTTGCTTGGTTTGATTGTAGGAATAAAGTGGGATGCTAGTCCTAAAATCAGATCTGACATTTGCGAAGAGTCATATTGCATCCAGTGTAAGACTCTCACAGAAGAAACTAAAATCAGATCTGACATTTGCGAAGAGTCATATTGCATCCAGTGCAATATGGATCTCTCAGAAGAAAGTATGGAGGAAGATGGTATTACACTGAAACACATAAAGTATCAACGAACTTAAGTGTTTATAAAGATCTGTAAGAAACAGGTAAGACAAATGAAGTACATTTATTAATTCTGAAATGGTGGGCACAGCTGAAAGAGACTGGAGTGATTCTTGTAAGTGAAATAAAATCAAAGGTGTCCCCTCAAGTGGAGACGTGAAAAGAGAAGATACTGGAGAGTAATGTCATATGTCAAAACACAGTGCCAATGCCACAGTTTCAAATGGGAAGACTGCTGTGACAGCAACATTTTTTGCATGAAGTTATTTGCAACAAATAAATAAATAAAAAGAAATAATGACAATGAACTTCCGCTGCAGACCACCACACAGGAGGAGACAACTTAAAACTGCTAGCTTAGCTCTTGAGAGACAGTCCATGACACTTACAAGAACACAAAAAGGAGAGGTGAAACCAAATACACACAATATGTTCATGAGTCAGGGGATTTCAAAGGCAATACAAAGGGTTTATAATGTATATTAGGAAGAGAAATGCTATAGAGAAAGTAGGGGGATACACAAGGGGAAGATACTTATGTCCTAACAACCTCCTGTACCTATTCATGAGCATGCAATACTGTAACCAAATGGGATTAAATATTTATACAGACAGATACTCCTTTTAGCACTGACACTAGGAGCGGAGGCAGCTTGCTGTAGCTTATAAATTTTGAACATTATTAGGGTACAGGTACTACATGAGTCTGTATTTGTGTGTATGAGCACCAAGTTCAGTCCCAAATTCTAGGCATAATGCCTCTTTCCTAGGATCCTGAGTGCTCTTGGGCCTCTGCACTCAAAAGGTCTCTATCATGTGAAAAAGAGCTGATTTGTATATTGATATTTATTCAGTGTGAACAGGGTTATTATACACACTGCTGTTATTTCCACTTCCCCCAGATGAGATCACTGTTGGCTGCCTGAGCATGTCCTCTCTTCCAGCCTAAAATCAGGCAGGTGAGCTTAAAACTGGAGCAGACATAGAGAAGCACTAACGCAACCGCACAGCAGGTTCGGCTAGTATGTAGCCACCAAAAGCACAGCCGTGCAACTGAGACTGTGCCTCCCTGCACAAAAAACTTCTCTGGAACAAAACAAAAACCTCTCGCTTGGCACCATTCTCACCTGGGAGGCAGCAGCTACCAGCTGAGAGGCAAATCCAGAGCCTGCTGCCCTCCTCCAAGACATGTGCCTGCCTGTATCCTAATCTGGAAACAGCAATGCTAGGTTGCTCGAGGTCACACATGCAGAGTAATCACAGAGAAATATTGTGGTGCTATGGAAATAGTCCAGAGGAAAGAAAAGAGAACAGAGGATGAAATGCATGCAAATTTTGGTTTCATATACAAAAAACAGCATAGAAAATATTTTCAGCCAGCACCATTACCATGTGAATTACGAGCTGCGTGAAAATTATGTATGTGACAACTAATTGCTGTCATTTTTTTCTGATATGGGGAAATATCTTATAGAATACTGGTGAGGTTTAGGTTCAGTCTTCTATCTAACCTTTATATTAATAATTTGGAAGAGACAGTAAATTCATTGTGAGGATTAATGACAAGGACAGAAGAGCAATAAAAGGCATCCCAGAGAGATTAGGATAGAAAACAGCAAAGTCAGTTACATGTTGAGCTGGTGTGAATTAACAAAAGCAAAATAATCTGAAATACCAATACCATATGGAAGACAGAAACTGAAAGGATTTTATGTGGGGTGAAGAAGCACATTAAATGTGAAATTGAACTGTGATGTGATAGCCAAAAAGCACGATCCATTTTGGAATGAAGCACCTCACCACAGAGAGTGAAGATAGTACTCCCTTTCACTAGGACGCTGGTGTGATCCCATCCACGGTACTGCATTCCTTCCTGGGTATCTCATTATCAGAATTACAGTTTGGAAAGAGCCAAAGTAATTAGGAAACAAGAAATTGTTGACACTGGGTGGCGGGGGTGGAAATTAGTAAGCTAAATGTGGAGACTTAGGTAGTAATGTTTAAAAGAAGAACATAACACATTAAAAATGTCCTGGAACTGCCAGGGATGGAAAAGAATTGGCTGATACAAATCCTGGAGCAACTGAGTTAAGGCTGAAAAAAAAAAAAAAAAAAAAGATAAATGCAGGCAAAATAACCAGGTATATTTCCTGCCAGTTGTCTCTATTAGGCTATCTTCCAAGGGAAGCTTTTTCACTTGGGACATTAAAAAGTGGATTGGACATAATTTTGTGAGATGTATTGTTTTATATAGCTTAATAAGTGGTTTCTGTCACTAATATGGGCCAAATATATCAAGACTGCATACAGTTCCTGCTGCTATTAGGAGCAGGTATTCAAGCACAGAATGTGTCTCTGTGATTCTTCTACGGTGTTCTTCAGTGATGTGCCCTTGCATTTACTATTTCCTAGAGATCTTTGATCTTTTCAACGGCATATAACTGGCTGTAGGGGTCAGCGAATGCAACGTTTCTGACTGACTTGCATTTAACATGAGATTTCTAGCTGAGAGTGGGACCGCATTTGAGTATGTACTGTTTCCAATTTACTGGACTTATTAGCAGTTTATACCCTGTGTTTGGTTAAGAATGTTCTCAGACACCATTCTAAAATGTTATTAATCCTTTTCATTATTGTTTTTAATCATTGTGGGTACATACCATGTGCCAAGAATAGGCTGCGAGGTTTAGTTTTCTTGCCCGATAGTTTAATAATTCTCTCTTGAATAGGAGAACTTGCTTTCAGAAAGATTTATCAGGTTAAAAGAAGGTTTTGATTTAATATTTGAAGATGGAGTTAGCCTCCTGCTGTGCTTTAAGCATTTGAAAACCTGCTGCAAAGTGGCATTTCAAAGACAGCTTAATATTAAATTCAGTTTGCAATATTCATATCTAATTGTTGTAAGACCCGTTGTTCTGTTAATAAGTGGCAGAATAACAATGTTATTATGTTTGGCTTTCACATGCATTTTTAGACCTTTGTTAAAGGACATTGTTCTTGCAAAGACTTTCCTCAAAGCAAAGAAAAACATTTACATATACAGTAGATAAACTCCTACAGCTTCAGAGCAGTCTGGGTGTTTATCATCTTGTGTAGAACTGATTTGAGTGTTATTCTGCTCAGCTATTCTCAGAGTACACATTGTATTCTCATTTAAGCATTGGCTAGTTGTGTTACATTATGAAAATAAAATATCCAAGAATATGAAATGATATGAATAGGAAAATATGCCATTTTTTATGAACAGCATGCAATCTAGTCCTCTGTGTTTTCTTCTGCAGCAGAGGTAATGTAATATAGAATTTTATATGACTTCAGCACTGATGTTATTGAGTGATTTAAAACCATTTTCCCATTGTAACTCAGCTGTTCTGCATTTTTAGAGATTGTTTTTACCAATATTACTGAAAATATCAAGAGAGCAGTTGCAGAAGTGACACTGGCTACTTGCTTCTGTTGGATGGCTTTTATCTGGCATAAAACTATTAAGCATACAGTCATTATGAATCATTAATAGCCTGACAGCAAAGTTGACTGCAGTGGGAAAATCAAGTCAGTTTTATTATTCATTAAGACATTCCTGAAGGAGCTAACTTTTCACAGAAAGAATAGACAATAGAATTCATACTTATGAATGTGGTCATGTGTTAAACTACTTTGCCTTCTTATAATCAGATTTTTTCAGTTACTTATGCTAATCATTTTGGTAACATTTTTATTGCATGCATTCTGCTTAATTCAAAACCTGCCTTCCAGGATATCGAAGTAATGTCTAAATTTCTTTATAATAGTTACATTATACACACCTTCCCATATTAAATTTTAGTTTCTCAAAGGAATTTTATAAACTCAAATTAGGCCAACTATGAATTTAAACCTAGTCTGAAGACAGTGCTTCATATTCCGCTTCACACAGGTTTTACTGTTTCCCAAACAGAAAAATAATCACAGGTTTTGAAAAGATGTGTAGAGTTGTGATGCAGAACAAGGTCACGGAAAGGAATATATACTAGTGGCTTGATGTACACATTCCAATAATGACAAAAGCACTGAGACATTTGACCTCTTTTTTTTTCTTTTTTTTCATTTTGGCAACTTTTGATATGGGATAGTACCAGCAGCTCTCAAGTTAAAGCCAGAGAATTAACCTTGGGATAGAGTGCTGTAGAGAGATACCAGATTCTGGCTGTTCTTAGCGTAAAATTTGCAAACATTTCCCTGAGATTTGCAAACTCAGCCTAACTTTTAGAGATACTTTGGATACAGGTCCATGAACACCGTCTGTAGGGTTGGCTCAGACTTTAATTGCCTATATAAACCCCCAAGACTTCTGTGTATTTAAGCCATGCACTCATTCAGCATCCCAATCTCTTCATTTTGCTGTCTTCAGAATGTGAATTCCAATACCTCACAAGGAAACCAGAATTCTAAAGTGTTTTAATATTTTTGGTCATAAATACAGAAATGGATTTTCCATGCTCACAAAGAGAATGACACTGAATTTCATAGATCAGATTCCCCCATATCCATGCACATGGAAGAGTGTTTTACTCCCAGCTTTTCATTTGGTCCAGTTTCTGAACTTGGCTGGGAAGATGAGCTTATATGACTGTGCAGAAAAAATTATTTAAGAGGAGTAAGCAAATTGAGAGGTGCTCTGTCAGATACTAACATCACAGCTTGGGAAATCCAATGTTATCACCAAACTCCTTAGATTGTTCAAGACTGGTATTTTAATATGAGACTTATATGAAAACAACATGATTCAAAACATCATCTGGTATAAAGGTGCATTCAGAGCAATCAGGACTAATGTATCTAGAGTTTTAAAAGTGCTGCATATCTGCTTGCAAACTTTGGTTCAATCAAACTGTTGTAAAACAACACTTTAATATTAATTAATCTAAGTAATCTTCTGGTCCACATCATGCTTCCATCACAGGTATAGAGACAGTGCTATTCACAAGCCAAAAAGACAGCATCAAAATTAGAGAAATGGCACTAAAACAGCATTACAGAAAAGCTAGCACATCCTGAGAACGATCTGTCTTCAAGTAGGTTCTGGTTTCTACCATTTATTCTGTTACCTCAGCTCTTAAGGTCTGATGCAGAGAACTAAATCTTGTGGATGACACTGTTTATTGTTGAAGGTGTTTGGTATGAGGGACAACTCTAAAGAAAAAATCTTCTGTTTATCCCCCTTAAACCAGGATGCCCACATACACAATTTGATTCCTTCCCTCGTCTCAGACTTCCTTTAACATCTGTCTCCAGAGTAGCTCTGATCACTGACAGATCCCTCTTCAGCTTTTCCCCTTCCTTCTTTTATTTTCCTGCTTTGGTGTTGCACTGTAGAGTTAAACATTGTTGTTTTTTGGTACTGTGTAATACTATATTTTACTGTATGGATATTATAATTATAGTTACATAATGATTAAGAACTTCAGACACAGATGAACACTTCAGTGTACTAAACACTATACATAAAACTGGCACAAAAATCCCGGACCCATCAAAAAGTGCTTACAAGATATAGACGGATCACAGACAGATACTGACAGATAGGGTGTCGTGGTTTAATCTCAGTCGGCAACTGAGCACCACACAGCTGCTTGCTCACTCCCCCAGCCCTGGTGGGATGGGGGAGAGAATCGGAAGAGTAAAAGTGAGAAAACTCATGGGTTGAGATAAAAACAGTTTAATAATTGAAATAAAATATAATAAGCCGACCGATGCCCAGCCAGTCCCCGAGCAGCGGCCCCCCCGGCCAGCTTTCCCCAGTTTATGTACTGAGCATGACGTCACATGGTATGGAATGTCCCTTTGGCCACTTTGGGTCAGCTGTCCTGGCTGTGCCCCCTCCCAGCTTCTTGTGCACCTCCAGCCTTCTCAGTCGGTAGAACATGGGAAGCTGAAAAGTCCTTGACTAGTGTAAGCATTACCTAGCATCAACTAAAACATCGGTGTGTTATCAGCATTATTCTCATCCTAAATCCAAAGCACAGCACTGTACCAGCTACTAGGAAGAAATTAACTCTATCCCAGCTGAAACCAGGACATAGGGGAATACAAGGAAACAGTAAAACAATATTCGTAAGTATGATAAGCCATTTTCTTGAAAATAGGATGCAGTGTGAACCAGCACCTTTGGTCAACCTCTGAGAATTAAATGAAAGAGAAGATCATGCAGGGCTTTGGAGATGAAAAGAAATACTTAAACTTTCATTGAAAAGAGATGAGGGAGCCATTGAAGAATTCCAAGACCTGGCCAAAATGATGAGCTAGATAAATGCAGAACTTTGGAGGGATACAAACAGGCCAAGGAAACATTTGCCAAGATCAAAGAAAAGGACTTTTAACTTTGTGAATGTTAAGACAGTGAGCACCAACAAAAAATGTCTGGCTACGTGCGTGAGTGGAAAAAGTGTATGTTAGAGATATTATGCAACAAGAAACTGCTAGACTTGTTGAAGACATTGCTAGAAGGTTAATGATACCTTAGTCATGAGTGACATTGGGATTATGGGCCTGAGTGACAGATAGGATGTTAGTATTCTTCACAATGATTAGAAAGCAGATAAAAAGGGAGGGATTGCGAGGGAAGAATATCAATGCTATTTCAACCATGTTCTCTCATTGTTCCCTGTGCTTAGGTGAAGAGGTCTCACTGTCTCTTACTGCTTCACAGTGTACCTCTGACAGCTTGTCCAGGTCCTTCCATTTAATCATTGGCTTTATTCCTTTCATCTGCATTTTTAAGCAGTGGCCCATCCCTCTCACTCCTTTCCCACATCCCCCTCAGAAAGCTGTTTAGGTTCCTAACCTCTCAGCTTCTCTCTCCACTGGCACTTCAAGTCCATTTGCTCTTCTCTCACTGTCTCCTCTCATAAGATTGTAAAAAATCATTTTTTTCAGTTATTTACTCCAGTATATGAGACAACTGTTTTTAACAAAGTTCCTCCCGTACCTTGACTTGGAAGTACCCCGAGAACTGGTATGTTCGAGACACAAATGGAGGCACATGATATATACTAATCTGTAGAGCAGAATGTAAAACCGCAGAACAGAATCACCACTTTATTGCTGGCGTTATCCAAAGACTATAAATCTGAATTTTATATCTGCAACACATAAGTAAAACCTGGCCTATATTTCTTTTTAACATACCTTCATTCTAATCATTCCTTACACTAACTGCGAGTGTCTCAAACTTGACAGCTAGTTTAGCATTAGACAACAATAGAATATTTCATTTCTGTAAGTTTACTTATCTTGTTAAAATTCATATTTGCTTGTAAAATACCGAGAAAGGCTTTTAATCATTTGCTGTCAAAATGCCAGGCGGGTTTTTACATCAAGAATTGGTAAAGTCAAAAGATTCTTTTTAAGTATTTAAAAAAATGTATGTAAGGTATATTTTCATACAGGCTGGAAAAACAATAAAACATATAGCTTTAAAAAGAGAGGGAAGAATGAAAGGTAAAGATTGGTTTTGCAGCTCCATGGGATTTCACTCCACGCAGCATGTGCATGCGCGGTGGGGCTGGGGTTAAACAATGTAGACGGGAAGATTTTCAGGCCCAAGAGAAGAGAAGAACCTGGAAGGAGGAGCTGCCTGAGATCAGCTCCTGCAGGAATCACATCAGAGAGAATGTAAGCAGGATGGAAATGGGAGCTACCATATGCTGCCAAGCACAAATGAAGATTAAAAGTCTGTGAAGGACTGGGGAGGAGGCTGAAGAAGGAGGAGGGAAAAACTGAGTTGAAACATAGTCCTCGCTGTCGGCAAAACAATCTTCTCCATAGCATCTTCTCACAGCCCCAGCTGTTTCTTCACTACCTCTCCACTCTGATTGCTCTAAGAGCTGTATGGAAAAAGCAGCAAAACTACGTTGTGGTACTTTTATTATTAATAATAATGTTATCCATTTGTATTTATAGGCCACCCATGCCCAGGAGCCTCTGGACACATAACAAAATATAACTAAAATACAGCTTAGTTTTAAAAAAGGCAACATGGCCCAATTAATTCCCCGATTAATTAATTTATTCTACATAGCTTTGAATTTTGGTCTAAAGATTTTATGTAGGACATTAAAAAAAAAAAAGGACGGTTCCACTGACAAGACAGGTAATTATTTTATTCAATGATTTTTCTCAATGCAAAGCTATTAATAGCTGGATCACTAGTGGGGGGCCAAATTCTGCCCTGAGGTAAATCCAGCACCATTTCACTGACTTCAGGGGAATTACTCTTTTACTGGGATCAGAATTGGGCTGTTAAATTATAAGTGCGCAGTTATTCATAGAACTGAACTAAATTATTTTTCTTTCCTTTTTTTTTTTTTTCATTTTCTTCAAATATAAAAGTTAGCTCTAAATCACAAACCAAACCTGAAGTATGTGAGAGGATATGGGTATAGTTCCTCCTCTAAGAAAAAGAGGAGAAATAATCTCCCTCCCAACTCCTTGAGAAGCATCCACAGTCCCCATCTGTGTCCACATGGTTCTGTAAAAACACAGCCAGGGCTTGACAAGACCTCAAATACAGTTCACATTGTCAGAAAACAAATGGCATATGAAAGGTAAGAGGACAAAGGAAAGGCAAACATGTTCAAATATTTAATGTTTAATGTACAAGGCTGCACATCTTTTCTCCTCCCAAACCCAGAGCTTTCCGGACATTTGTTACCAATACATCATTAAGTATCACAAGAAAAGTTCATGTGTGCTTTGATTAGCCTTTGGATGCTCTGAAGAGGAAAAGGATTTAGGTTTTGGGATCATTGTGTCCATATACTGTCAGCCTGATGGTGACTCCTCATTCCTGTGAAGGGAGGGAAGAGGTGGGGAGCGAGAGCTGATCTGCCCCTCTTCTCAGAGAGGAATTCGCACCCACATGCTTTCATGTGCCCTGTTATGTTTAAATAAGGCCTCATTATTAGGTCGCAATAGTATTATCTGTTTGCCATAATTTACTTCCTTGTTTTGAACATGGATCACTGACATGCTTAGACTAACGCTGATAACCAAATGTCAGACTGAAAGGGAACTTGTGCCTCATATGTGGTAGTAAACTGATACACATTGGTCGCATCCTTGAGGGAATGGGCATTAATGTTTTCCTGTTGCACAGAGAAACTTTGCGCCATGAGGTATTACCAGGTAGTCCTGCCTTTTCTGTCATATGAAATGAAACACGTTCGTGGCTCATTTTTTCACCTTAGCAGTAACAGAAGACCTTTTTTCATTGCTAACATCTTTCTTTCATTCCTTTCCATCCTTCTGCATGCCTTCTTCATACAAATAGCAAAAATAGTCTACAGACCCCCCAAATTCAAATTGGAGTATAATAGCATAGTGAGAGGAAAAATGATTTAATAACTTGTTAACTTGGGACTAGAAAAATTCATTTTCCAGCATTATTTTAGACTGCTCAGGTGACCTTGAATAAATCCCTTTATCCCTCTCTTTGCCTAAATTCCCCATTTATATAACAGAGGCAATGATTTGTCTTTACTTGTCACTGTAAGGATAAGTACAAAAACATTATAAAGCTCCAGGTGAAACAAAATAGAGTATTTGAGTAGATAGTAATCAAATATTTGCAAAAGAGCAACTTAAATTCCAAGTATGCTCCTTCCTCCCTCCCTTCTCATCTCCAAAGTTTTAGAAACAGGAGAGTTAGTAAGTACATCAATTCCTCTCAGTTGTAGAATTAGATGTTACCAATAATTTTATTAAAAATAGCTATATATTAGACAGGTTTAAATCAACATAAAAATGAATGAAGAAGTTTTCTTCTTTGTTTGTTGTTTAAAAGACACTGCAGACAACATTTATCAGAACTGAACTGCAGAAGAATTTGCCAGGACTGATAAATTTACAAACATTTAAACAACAAACCCTAAACGGTGCAAATGTATTTTTCAAGACAAAAAGCTTACAGTAATCACCAAAACTACAAATCTATAGAATGCAAACTATATTGAAAACAAAATAAGAGTTCCAAAACCTCATTAGCAAGGAGTCCAGTCATTATTTAACTGTAAAACAGGACAGGAGAATCCATGTTCAGCCCATTGTGGGCTGACTACAGTCTGTAACTGTATTTCATTATAGTCCGTAGCTGCATCACTTTGGAGGAGTCATTATATTTCAGAACATTACTGTATACTCATATGTAGCCCACCAAAACTGTTCGAAAGGGAGGGAAAAGCCACCCTTGAAGTAAGTAATACTGTATAAATATGAAGAGAAAAATCTATTGTGTGAGTAAATGTAGAAATCTCAGATAAATACACAGGGTGTGCCACAGTTCCTACACAATGCTTGCAATCCAAATAATGTGTTGTGTTGCATGGGGATTGTGAGACCTGCTAGGATGCATTTGTTGCCAATTATTTTTATGGGAAAGATCGTTATGATATTGGTGTATTGCACAGAATTTGTGCTGAACTCACTCTGGAATTTGTGTTGTGACATTCTAAAACTTATTTGACTCTTGTGGTATGGAATTTGATGTCCTTGAGCTTTTAAATTTAATTTTTATAATACCCACATTGTGAAATCATTGCTGCACACCCAGTTAAACTAGTTCCTTAAGCATGGGGGAGTTAATACTATGATTTTCAAGAAGGAATTCTGTGCGTTCTAAAATGAGTCTTGTGTGTGTGCTACACAATGGTTTTGCAAATGATACCGTAAATATACGCTGAAATTGAAGATAATAACATTTTACTACCCCAGAGACTAATGAATATACTTTTTTTGTGGTTGTTTTATTGTTTACTGAAGCACAGGTAAATGCCCCAACTTGTTACTAAGATGTCTGTAAGCAATTAGTTGGGGTCTCAAATAAAAAGCTTTAGTATCACAATCCGGATTTTTTCATTTCCATTAACATTCCCCTCAGTTGCTCATTGTGAAGAATTCTGTCTAAGAAAAGATAGGGGTCTGGGCTGCCTGCCAAGAGTTTTGGGTTCTTAACAGATTGTTTTTCCCAGTGGGGTCGACTCACTTTCTGCTTGAGACGTCCACTTTTGTCTGTATTTCCTGAAACAAGTCACTTACATGCCTAACTCCTATACATCTTGAGTGCTTAAAGAAAAGAGGCATGTTGGTAGTGTTATTACCAATTGTTATCACCAGTTATCAACCATACTCAAATACAATGTCAAACACTTTTAAATCATTCTCTAAATGCTGTTCTCAAAATACCAATTTGTTGCTGTGATTGCTTGTCAATCACTGCCCAGTCTCACACCTCATCAATGAACGAAGCGATTTGAGACACCAGTAAACCATGTAATCTAACGGGCTGCCTTCTTGTTTCGATGGATCTCCCAGCAACTTTTCATACAGGAATTCAGACATGGATCAGCCCAGGCCCTCCTCTCTGACCAGTCCCCTGCTACATCACAGCTGATCAGACAGGTGGGCTGTGGCAAACATGACCATGGTAGGCACCATGGACCTTACCCTTGGGATTCAGTGCTCATAATGTCCACACATAAGACGAGTGTGATGTAATTTAGAATTTGCATGCATTTAAAGTAGGTCGCTGGAAGACATATTCAGAACCGATCTTGGCATTTTTTGTTCTTAACTGAACTCAGCTTTATTTTTTTTTAGCACCTAAAAACTTTGCACATCTTTCCACAACTGCTCTTCAGTACAGTCTTGGAAAGTAGAAGTGGAACTGGTAGACAGAAAACTCTGTATCGTAAGTGACAAATATGAGAGGAAAGATTTGATGTCCTAATGACAGCTGCAAATGGTGCCTTTTCGATTCCTCAGGGTATCCCTCCCTTTGGCTACTGCTCAGAAAGGATGTGGTCTTCTGCACTTTCTGCACCATATCTGCCAGCTTTGTGTGGACGATCTGTATAATTTAAGACATCTAAGATTTTTCTGGCCATGTATGTTTAGGCACCTGAATAGGCACTGCAATGTCATCCGTAGGAGAGCCTATTCTCAAACTTGAGTTTTTTATACATAAAGTACTATAGTAGGAGAGTGTCTAAACATATGGACACCAACTTGTGGTAAGACTATTCATCAACTCTTTCTGTATGCACTGCAAAATTTATCTGTGTTTACGAATTTGAACATCTGGTGGATTTTTTTTTCCCCAACAAACTATTGTAAGAACAAGACTCAGAAGTCAAAAGGAGTAGCAATTATAAAAACTGAGTTGTGAATACAGGTACCTGTCTATATATCTTTGTTTCTAGTTTGGAAACTCATGATGAAAGTATTTTAAAACTGTTGAATATGTAACTTTATTGAAAACATATTAAGAATATATTGCAAATTTTCTGGATCAAACAGTAAGTTATATAGTGTTGCCCCAAATGTACTATCTAATGTATTACCCAATAAACCAGGAACTAGGCAAAGTTCACAATGAAGGTGACTTCTCTTGAGAGTGAAATATATTGTTAGTGCAAACGTGGATTTAGAACCTGAAGAACAAGTTTTCATTTCTTTCGTTTGTGGATAACAACAAAAGAACTAGTTCATCTTTAATTTTTGAAGGATGAAAAACAAACCATGACAACCACTCACGGTACATAAATAGAACATCAATGATAAATTATAAAACAGATAATTTTCTTTAGTGAATAATGAACAACAAATGTTGAAAAATTAACCATTTCATTTTATGTTGGTAGAAAACCTAAGAGCATACCAAACTAAGTTTCCTTGTTTGAACGGCAGAAAATGAATGACAGTTTCAGTCTCCGAAATAATAATGAGTTCTGGGTTAATTTGCAGTGTACTTTGCCAGTGAAATTCAAGAAACGTATATCATATTGAATATTCTAGTGATTTTTCTGAACTTCTAATTGGACTGGGAGTCTATCTGCTACTAGAGATGTTAGGTGTATTCTTTTAAAGGTATAAGTTTATTGGGAAATTCAAACATGTATTGCATCATTTAGTTTGAAGCTTGAAGAATACTTTTATATGAAGAAAGAGCTAGGGAAACTAAGGGAATGTATCACTATGAATATGCATGTATGTCAATAGGCCGTAAGGCTGTTTATATTTCAGATGTTTTCTGTATACCTCAGATGTTTTCATGTTTGGGGCACATGTGCCAACTACGTTTAAAGAATTTGCACCTCTAATATATTTTTATTTGCAGGCCTGCAGGTTATGTTTCGGTTAAACAGCAGTCAACACACTGCTTTTCAGCAGGATGATTTTAGTCTGTGAAGTCTGCCTCAGTTTTGTCTCTTTACACAGTGTGATGGTGCTGTAAGCAATATAACCTGATGATATGTGGCCTACATTCAGAACGTGTATATCCATATCCATTGCAAGACAAAGCTTTGCTCAATGAAGCAGACAATTTCTGTAATACATACATACATATACATGAATAATGTATTTCTGTGCTTAATTTACTACTTCTGCACATTCCTGTTCAGGCGTGTTTGAAGAAAAAGGACCCAAAAAACTCTTAATCTCTCACAGAGGACAGTGGTTTCAGAAGAGTAAGGAGAGGGACGCATGTTTTTCTATTACCTGGTGGACAGTCCTGTGCCATTTTTTGTCACAAGCTCCTTTTACATTTCCCACTGACACTTCTGACTTTCACCGCAATGCCCCAGTATCCAAGTATGTCTGGAAGCTGTGGGAGCTTGGTGGTTCATAAACCTTTCACATTTCATAATGCCTTACACACATTGCAAAGCTTTTTGAACCAATATTAGGGGGTCAGCTAAAACTTCATTGATCACTGACAAAGTGCCCAATAATCTTCAGCAGAAGGATTGAAGCAACATTTTAAAATTCTGTACTTTTCCCTCTTTCCTTTTCACTTCTTTTTTGTCAAAAATTTAGTTTTAATGATTTTTATCAGATGCCAACTTAAATAATGAACAAAAGAAACACATTTTTCTCTGTTTTTTTTAGAGCTGGCCACTTCATTATTTATAAAATTTATCTGTGAATAAAACCATTTAAACACATTTCTCTTTTTTTTTAGAGCTGGCCACTTCATTATTTATAAAATTTATCTGTGAATAAAACCATTAATATTACCCAGTACTAAATGGCCTACATCCTTGCAGTTCTCTCTTAAATAAAGCAGACCTTGAAAACCCATGGGCATTTAAATGCCCATACTTTGAGTGCAGGCTGAACTGAAATGCAGCTTTTGACTCCGTGCAGTTTTTCAGTTCCACATTTTTCTCTGAAAAGAGTCCAGCTGCCCAGTAGCTATTCTACCACTATCAGTCTCGTGCCATTTCTCTCCCTCCAGCCCAGATCTGCTTTTCTTACCTTCAAAATATGACATGAACAGAGAAACTCCCTCAGATCCCTGTGGTTCAAGCTACCAAAGGTTTTACAATGATCTAAATCCCTCAACTTAAGTTTTGCCTACAATGGAAACTCACCCAACAGTGGTTCCCACTGAGTCAAGAGCCTTGGTTACATTGGCGTTTTCATTCTGGTGCAGGCTGGAGGTGGATCCCCCAAATGTCCCCAGTTACTGTGCTTGGGTCCATTTGCACCATGGTGTGATGTGAACAAGACAGATTCTTTTCCAGATTAAGTCCAGTCCAAAGGAGAAAATCCTGAACTTCAAAGAGGGCAGATGTAAGCAGCAAAAACACCTCTGATCTACTTATCCACTCCCACTGTGCCAAACTCCTGGCTAAAACGGACATAGTCAAAGGGAGTTTTGACGTTTCATCTGATGACAGTCTTATATCTGTGAAACCGAACAAATGGTCATTTTAAGAAATTAGAATAGATTTTAAAGTTAAATGATTAGCTATATAAAAAAAATTGTTTTGGAGTTCTTAAAAAAGACAGAATCGCTTGAAAACACAGATGCTGCTTTGAGAAGGCCACTGATTTCTACACTATGTAAATTGGAAGTCCCCTCACTTATTCACCTTCTTTAGGAATCATACAAGTTCATTTTATGTATATACATGAGTCCTTCTAAATGATAGGGGAAATTTTCGCTTGCTCCCTTTCTTAATATTTTCCTGTTAAGATGTATTAATTTCTTTCCTTCATCAGACTGCGTTAGGCTTGCTGTCATGAAGAGCTGTGCCCTAATGCACATGCAGAGTCACACACATGTATCTCTCTGTAGTGGCTGTTGCTTTTTTTCATGCTCACTTGTAGCATTCATCCGTTCACAGCACTGAAAATGCAGTGCTTTAAAGATCCTCAGAGTGGAGCTCAACCACAGCCTACCAGAAACATAGGATCAGGCACTAGCACCTTGGTGCAAGGTCACTCCAATTCCCTCCTTCTGTTTTTCTCTTTTTGTTTTATCCCAATGGGAATTCAACAATACAATCTTGAGTGGAGTCTTCAGACTACACCATTAGCTTATTGAGTAACTGCACCTGCTTTTAAATTTTAATAATGCATTTTTAATATGATAAATGTATTATACTTCAATGGTTTTATATGCAGGTCGAATAAACTATGAGTTTTGTTACTCTTCAAATATTACTTTCCAAAGAATAGCCTTAAAATTGTACAGCTTATGTAGTTGCACGTGTCTGGTAGTCTGAAAATGACTGTGTTTCTGTACCAGTGAACAAAAGCTACTTTTGACTGCAAATGGGTAGTTAAGTTTTTTGGTAACTTGATAGCAATATTACTTAGAATAAGGCTTATAAAGTATTTAGTCTATATGGCTGCTGGGGGAGGGAGAGGAGTTTTTTTTCAGTTGGTTGGTTACAGCAGGATTCAGTAAAAAAAAAAGTTTCCAACATTTTGTTTGAACTGAGTTGCTGGAATATGTTTGTGATACACATTAGGTTTTCTTGTACTAGCCAGATGCTAAAGGAAGAGTTTGAAATAGTAATTACTGATTTTACGGAGAGAAGTGGGTAGCTACAGTGAATAATAAGAATTCTACCTTTTAATGTAACTACCAAACATACTTGATCACCAAAATACTGAGATGCACAATACAAATATAGGGTTTTGCTCAGGAAATCCACATGTATAAAACAAAACATTCACATGTTATTAGTTTTATTTCATTATTTCAAGTGAAATGTATTTGACTTAGGAAATATTCCCAAATAATTGTTACTGAATGGCTTGTTTATTTACTACAGAACAAATACACTTTAGCACAATTTTCTCCACCCTACCTTGTCAGATTCATTAGTGCTGACCTAGAATACTTCTGCGTGGTTCAAATTAGTTGTTTGGACTTTTTGCTGATTCTCAATTGTTGATTCTCTTTTAAGACTTTTAATAAATGTGCCACAGGGATAAAAGTGCTTACTTCTGGACACTTATCTTCAAGGAATTAAACTGAGACCAGAAGCTCAATCTTGTTTTAGAGTAATGAGTTCCAGTTGTTGTGTTTTGGTATGTTTTAATAAGATTAATTATCCTTTGCCTAGGCTGATTCTTTCCTTCATTCCAGTGGCTAACAAAGAATGGACAGCCACTGAATTACCTGAGCAAGAGATAATATCTAATATAGGAATATTATCCAGCTGGCAAAGAACTAATGTTACTGGTTTACACCAGCCTCCAGGCAGAAATGGAGTCAAACATCTGTCACATTGCAGCAATTTTCATCTGGCTAATTGGCTGTTGGCTCTATATGCCAACTAGTGTAACCATAGCTTACTTTAAAGTATTTCAAACCACTGCAAGATGATTTTCAGAATAAAAGGGTCTTAACCAGGTCTTAGTTGTTGCCCTTCCACTATTCTCTATCAGTAATGGATGCAATGGAAAATACTTCAACCTTGGTAGGATTCCCTTCCCTTCCCTTCCCTTCCCTTCCCTCCTGCAATGGAAAATACTTCAACCTTGGTAGGATTCCCTTCCCTTCCCTTCCCTTCCCTTCCCTTGCCTTCTTCCTTCCGGTAGAATAGATATAATAATCCCTGCCAGAAAATATCTGAATTCATGAATGTCTCCAGTGGCTGAACATTTGGCAGAGGTTGCATTTAACTTCTCTTTAAAGCCTACAAGATTAATCATCTCCTGAGTCAAAGCATAAAAGTGACTACAAATGCAGCCCATTTGGTTACCATCAGGCTCTTCATAAGAATAAGGTCAGACACATCCTTCTTGAAGGATGGTTGACAACAAAATTGCACTCAGTGACACTGATTCACTCCAGGACCTTGGTCATACCCTGTTCCTCATTCCTCTGTCTGTAAATGATGCTTTCCTGCTCAGGCTTAGAGGGCTAACCCTAAGTATTTGAGCTGTACACAAAAATGCCACCAAAAATTGCAAATTTCTCTAAGTTGTAGCTTAATTCTGAATCACAGCATGAACAATTTGCAATAGCAGCTGGTCCACTGTGTCTATGATATTGGATTAATTCCCTTCATAAAATGTTCATGGAAATTGTGAACTGGAAAACCATATATAAATCAGAAGTGTGGGCCTGATTTGTTCCTGAGAGTTACTTGGTGAAATTTTTCATTAGGAAAACTGAAACTAGATTTCACAAACTACTATTTGCAGTTCAAGCCACCTTCTTGCAGGGTTCAAATAAATTGATTTTGGGCAAGGGAATCTGTGAAATTAATGCAAACTTCCTTCCTTCAAAAGTTTAGATGTGATATGTGCCTGTTTTCCTCCGGCAGCCTTTATATTTTCACACTACTAATGAATGAGTGCTTAATTGCCACAGTGAAACTGTCTGGGGTTACTTCCCAGCAGAGTGTCTTGCCAAGGTCAGCTGGAATTCTGCTTGTGTTCTGCAGCTGGTTAATGGAGGCTGCTGGTGTTAAACATAAATAAATAAGAGCCACACACACCAAAAATTGTGGAGTTCAAGAAATGTGTAGTCCTCCCCCGAAGTCAAACAATTTTCTTCAAATTTAAAAAGCTGACAGTGGATCAATACAGTATCTCCAATATATCCATAGGAAATACCCAGCTGCGATCAACCTAACTGGTTAATGAGTGCCACCATTTTCACACAGAAAAGCAATTAGCTTTTCTCTGAAATTAAGAAATCAGACCATTTTTTTTCCACCAGAAAATCTTGAAGTGCCACTTTAGAGTAATACGGATATCTGGGTTCTTTTCTGTTTCATGGAAACAAGAACTGTTCACTGATTTCTCCCTACAGGTTTTTTTTTTTTTGTCTTAAATACTTAAAGCTTGAGAATTCATTTTGATGTGGCTACAAGACACTTACATAAAACACTAATATTACATACCTCAGTTCTCCACTAGATTCAACTCCATTATTTCTCTTGCTTTATATAAGCCCTGGATATCCCTGGGCTTTGTGTGGTAGGAGTCATCTGCGTACTGAGATACTCTAGTAGAAGTTCAGCAGAAAAATTTTTTTGTTTTGTTTTATTAGGCAGGCCCTTGAAAGATTATCTGCATCAAGGAAGAAATGAATAGAAAGTGCTCTGAAAAGTACCTTCTGTACGTGGACTAGAGGTTTACATCATACACATGACAATTTTAAAGATAAGATCTATATATGAGATCTACTAATTAAGTTGATGGTAGCTTTCAGTATAAATATATAACTAAATAGAGAGGATATGATGTACCAATACGAGTGCTGATTTGTCCCTGACCTACACAAGTAAACTGCAGAAGTACCTACCCATAATCTTTGAGTTATGTTAGTACAACACCAATGCTTTTACCAAGAGAAATTCTTTGCTAAGAGATATAAACTATAACAAGTATCAATGGAGTGGATGTGTCTACTGAATTTAAGGCAACGAGAATGAAAGGAACAGCTTTGATTTCCAAAGCAAGAAGTTGCCTGAATGTTTGAATGTGGCCATTCTGGCAGCTATTTCTCAAGCCTGTTTTCTGCAAGGCAAGAAGTGTCCTACAGTTCTCCCTATTATAAGCAGAATGACTTTCCCTTTTTTCCCAAAATGGAAAATGGTGGTTCATCCTGCAAGCTGCTACTTACCTGTGTAGGTATCTAACAGCTGGGATTTACAGAAATAGGCCTAAAATGGCTATCCCTGGTTTCCTGGTTTCCTGGTTTGTCAGCCAGTTAACATTTTTAAATTGTGTTTGAAAAATTTTGCTGGATAGGCTGACAGCCTTCCAGGTGGGATGGGGACCCTCAGGACTCCTGGCCTTTCTCCACCACAGAGCATTCAAACCCTGGGATGGACGCTGGGAGATGCATCTGTATTTCTGAATAAGACAGGCCAGGAGGGATCCTTTGCCAAATAGTGCAGGTTGCCTGACATCCACACTGATAGCTCCCTCTCAAACAGGCTGGTGTGCCTACACTACATAGCACTGGTCTGTGGGTGTGTCTCAGTTCAAAGTATCTAAAATAATGTTAAATCTTTGTTATGGCTCTCTACAGCAGTATTTTAATCAAAAAAAAAAAAAAAAAGGTGTTTGAAATGAGATCACGTATCATCTTTCAAGGGGCACGGCCTGTTGGGATGGTGCTGGAGGACTACATAAGATGGAGGGATCTGGACCTGATGCAGATTTGCCCATTCTGCCTTTCAGGAGCGGTCGCTGTTGAACTGTCCCCAGATGGTACCTAGGCTTTGTCTGCGAGAGATAGTGAAGCTGTGCAAAGCCGTGGCAGGGGGGGACACCTAACAATTAAATCGAGCGGTTGGTGAGTGGTCTAATGTTCAAACTATTTGCCTTCTCATCGTTTATTTTGCAATATAAATATTCCCTTCAGTCTGTGACTCTGAGGAAGCCCAAATATTGCAGCCTGTGAACTGTATGCTCCATACCCTTGAGGTCAATCAGTGGACACAGGTGCAAAGCCTGTAAGATGCATTATTTTTGGAAACAGCATGTGCTGATGCCTCTGCAACAATATTTTTATCAGAATTTCTCATTCATATGGAATATGGAAAATTTGGAGATTTGGTGGGTTTTAAATTGAAATTAAAAAAAATTCTCATTGAGTGGAAACTGCCAACAAATCATGAAAATATGGGGGAGATTTCCCATTTTTCCACATTTATTAAGAAATCATACTTTTAGAACATCAATCTAAAAATATAATGACAGGAATATAGGGCTCAATCTTTTCAATTATATATATGCAAAGTGCTTAGTTGCATGAATGATCACATTGACTCAATGACTTGCTTATGAGGCACAGAGGTTGCAGAGTTGCATTGTTGCTTTACATACACATTTACTTGTATAAACTCTTGAATTTTCCAGAAAGAGTAAATTTTTAAGCTATCATATTGACCATTGTTTTATTACATTCCCCCCAAAATATTGAAAAGTGATGTTTTTCTGAGTCTCTTGCATGCCTGCTTATACGGTTATGATCAAATTTTAATTTCATTTAAACTGGGATAAACAATTAATAATGTCAAATGAGATTACTTCATGTGTAAATGAAATGAAAATTTAGCAACTTAAACCACCAGGTACTTAAAAAAAATAATCTGGCTTCTTTTTATGGTTTTGATGCTACTGGTGGGGTTCTTATCCAGTTACGTTTGTTAGTAGCCTCAGCTATAGCTACAGTGAAAGGAAAAGGATACATATTTCTGGGGAGTGATTCATTCTGGCCTAAGATAGGTGTCTAAAACAGGTTGGATGAATTATCCTCTTCACAGACTAATGAAAAGATAGGTGGTTCTCAACTTTTGATCTAGGAAAGGCAAATAAAACCCCCAAGATTATTGCTAGCAAAATTGCTGACAGAAGGATTCATACTGCTTTTGGAAAATCTGTGAGATCCACAAGCTGAAAAAAGTTGAAAATTGTAAATGGAGTCTGGATGACACACTAAGACTGAACACCTGCATTTGAAGTTGTGAATATAATGGGAAATACTGATTTACACCCAATCGCTATACCTTGTTGTTTCTCTATGAAAAATTAAGGATGGACTTTTGGGAAAAGTAAAATATTGAGAATCCATTGTAAGCTTTTTCCTGAAAATAAATGGGATATTGGGGAGATCTTCACTTGTTATACTACTAAATGGTCTATAAGTCATTTAGGTCTTACTGGGACTTCTGCCAGTACAATACATCATTATTTTCAATTAAAATACTAGTACTACCCAAAAGCACTAAAACCCATAAAAAATTTCAAAAATCTTGTCCTTGTTAATGTGAAATGTTACTTGGACTGAAGCAGGGCCATGATTTTGTCCATGATATCATCCCGACAAGAAAAGATAATGTTTCATAAGGCATTACTGTATACATATGTATTTATATATAAGAATATAGAATTTTTTCAAGATGTATTTAGAAAGCTATGTTATCATATTTAAACACAGATTCTTTCATTTTTATAGCTGAGTTATGTAATGTTTTTCCATAAGCTCACTCGTTAAACAAATAATTTATAAAGCTGTGTCTCAGACTCCTTAAACAAATAATTTATAAAGCACTGTGTCTCAGGAACAGTGTTCTGATTAGTTTGTTTAGACACAACAGTTTTCATAGCTGCCACTGCGCATTGAGTTTCTTATATTTGCTTTGGACAGCAAACTGCCAACTACCTGCAAACGCTAGCAACTTCATACAATTTGTTTTGGCAAAAGGTCACCATGCAGAAAATTTTCTGTAAGATATGGCAAGTCAGATTTCATACATACTATCCTCGCTGGAACTAAGGCTTGAGTTTGTTGTTCCTATAATACTGTTCAAATCTAGAGCAGCAGAGACAGATATGCTAGTCAGGTCACTCTATTCTTTCACTATTAAAGTTTACTGCACTGTTTAATTTCTGATCTTCTTAAAGTCCTGTGTAGCTCCTACAGCTAAATTAGGTCTGCTCATAGGAAGAGAACATTAAGTTAGATTTTAATCTCAGTTGCATTCAGAGCAATTCCATCAACTAAAGTCAATATATTTACTTTTATGTAAATGAGTTCAGATTCAAACCCTTACTGTTTGTTTTTATTTTTGGAAGGGAAACTTAGCAGTTCACACTGACACCCAATAACCCTTCTTTTATCTGTACATCACTGCAGAAGCAAGTGTTGTTTTCTGTTCTCCTCTGTTGTTATGGCAGCATATTTTTCAAGATATCATTTTAGTTTCCTACAGATTCTACTGTTTGGGTTTTTTTTATAAAAAGCCTTATAGATAACAGGTATATGTCCAGCTTGAGGTAAATCAGATTAGAGAGATGAATGCCTTGAACTGTATCTAAAAGTATCCAGATGCTGATACTGACATTTTCTAATTTTCTTGTTCTTCCTTCAGGCTTCATTCCCCAATACCTTTGCTTTGTTCCCCATTACCTTTACTACCAATGACTTTTTGAGTCAGAGTTCTGGATGGGCCAAAATGCTCTACCCAGACAAAAACATAAAAATGCATTTGGCAGTCTTGCCCCGATGTAATACTCTTGCCTACTGACTTAAATATGGATCTAAGGTAGATTTTAGACATTTCAGTGAATGCTTTGCTGTGCACAGAGTCAGAAAAAGACACTAGGAACCATATGTGAGTCCAAAATATTCTGTAATCCATGGGACAGAACCTCCCTGGCATCATGGAAAATGATGCTGGTTTACAACAAAATATGAACAACTTATACCCAAAAGCAATAAGGTTCTGAGGTTTGCTGCTTCACAAGGAATCGAAGAATCCTTCGTATGCATGTATTTTAAGGAAGTGCATTGATTAGGTCATTATTCTGACACTGATGCTGCAGATATTTATAATCACAAGTAACAAGGTATATTTAAGTAGCACGCTGCCATTAATGAGAGCATTGACAAATATGCTTTTTTTATGTATATGTGTCTGTATTTCTGTTACTGAACCATTTGCAACACCAAAGAAAAGCTTAAACTGGAAGGCAGAGAGCGTTCCCACCCACAGCAGCCTCAGACCTCCTGGTTAGAGCTCTTTCCAGGAAAGTGGGTGATACAACTTTGAACTAAGCTTATTAAATGTTAATCAAGTTACCCTTTTGTTTTTGTGTAACAGGCTCACAACCCTACACCCATTCACAGATGCTTGTTCCCAGTCCCAGTCAGAATTTCTTCCCCGTCAAACAAAGCCAGCAGACTCAGCATTTCATGCAACTATGGCAGCAAAAAACTCTGGAAGGAGTCATGGAACAGGGAAAAGAATTAGGTGGAAGAGGAAGGAGGAGGACTCCTGAGGTGTTTTGGCTGATGATAAAATAAATGTTTCCATAAGTAGCAGACCCACCTCGGGACATTTTGTCACTCCTCCAGTTTCTTGTTCCTTTCCTTGTCCGGTCAGGCTTTAATCTACTACTTAGACCAACAGATGAACTGTTTGCATGGCAGTTCTCTAACTAAGAAAGAAATCCTTTAGGGAGAAGGTGAGAAGAGTGTATTTTTCTTGATTTGTTTAAAATTGATTGCCAGTTGTGCTTACAAGGCAAAATAACAAAACTGGCATCATTATTCTGAACCTCCTCAAACTGAACTGGTGACTGAGTTAAGACTGTTGCCTCCCTGGTGAATCCTCTAGCTACTAGGCTATAAGATGAAATGGTACTTGCTAACAGTTGTTTCCAGAAAGAAAATGGTGCGCTGTCCTCACTTCCTTGAAAGAAAGGACAGTGACACTGATTTTCTGAAGCAAGGTCTGACTGTGGATTCCCAGTGAACATAAATGCTTTTCTGGAGGTCTATATGATGTACTTACTCCCCAGTAGTCATGTTTATAGCCATTATTTTAAGTTAGAATTCAAGGACCTGACTGTTAAGATTAAATGACTTGCTCATGGACAGTCACTGTGCTAGAAAAGTAAGAATGCAGGTTAGGAATAATTGTATTCCTTGTCTTTTCCTCTAGTCACTACATTCCAGAGTGAAATATCAAAGTGAGCATTAGAAGTTAAATCCCATTAGTGCTGGGAGTTATGGCTGTGCTGTAAGAGCAACAGAGGCAGAACAAACACAGGCTTTCATGAAAGGCTAGGGTGAAGGCTGTATTCCTGCCTCATCACATCATTTGTGATGAGGCGCTTAGGGACATGGTTTAGTGGGCATGGTGGTGTTGGGTTGATGGTTGGACTCGATGATCTTAGAGGTCTTTTCCAACCTTAATGATTCTATGATTCTATAATTTTTGTTTCTTCCATTTTTTGTTACTTTATGTTTCCATGTCCTTCAGAGGAGCATGTTTTATTGGCTAAGTGTTAGGAGTCAGAACAGTATGTCCAGCTTTCTTGTGGTCTTGCTCTTTAGGGAAGCCACTTACAGTTTTCCGCAGGCCACTCATAATATGGGTTACTTATTTATAGCAACAGATAGAGCTAAGCTAAGCTGCAAAGTGTTTTGATATTCTTAACTAAAAGGTGCTGCACAAAATGCAAATTATTATTGTTTCTCTTCTCTTCATGTTGACACCTCTTGGCTCCAATTTTACCACAGTATGCTCTTCTGTCTCTCCTTACAATTGTGTTATATTGTTCTCCTTGCTCCCTCCTATCACCTCATCTTTCCTTCCACATCAAGGAGCCTTTCTCAGTAATAGTTCTGGCATTTGGGCATAAGGAGCATGCCCCACTCAGAAACATAATAATATTAAATCACTATAAAATGCAGTTATCTTTGGTTCAGCTCTGGATGTCATTCACAACAGTTCAATAGAATATTCAGTAGAATAGCTGATGATGGGCCTGATACCTTTCACTCGTGTCAGACTTACCACCGTGTAACTCCATCGCCTCCAGCAGCATTCAGCTGATTTTAAATGAGTAGCAATGGAATAAATATAGCTGACATTTTTTAAGTTTCCATAGCAGATCAAGTGTGTATCACATCAGTGGGCTGCACATTTTCGTCATTACCAGCCAAAACAGTGAGGTCTCTGTGGAACTCTACAGCCTCCAAAGGCCTAGATAGAGCACATAAGCACTAAAGATAAAGCCCACAGTGCAGATATTTAATTTTCAAAATTAGGCAAGGAGAATTTGCCAATTTCAGAGAATACTGTAAGACCCTACTTACTGGCAAAGCATTTCCATTTTAACAAATATGGGTGCTGCTAATACCACATATTTCCTGTACTTCTTTCCATGGGGAGTAGCTTAGAAGCACAGGGGAGCAAGAAAATTCCTGATGTTAATTCACCATTTTCACGATATAGAGGCATTAATAATGCCTCTATATTGTCGATGATAACTTCCTTCTCCAAGTGGTAGAGGAGCCAAAGAGGAGTGATGCTATGCTGGACCTTGTTCTCACCAACAAGGAGGGACTGGTGGGGAATGTGAAGCTCAAGGGCAGCCTGGGCTGCAGTGACCACGAAATGGTGGAGTTCAAGATCCTTAGGGCACCAAGGAGGGCACACAGCAAGCTCACTACCCTGGCCTTCAGGAGAACAGACTTTGGCCTCTTCAGGGAGCTGCTTGGCAGAGTGCCATGGGACAACGCCCTAGAGGAAAGAGGGGCCCAAGAAAGCTGGGTAATATTCAAGGATCACCTCCTTCAAGCTCAGGAGCAATGCATCCCAACAAAGAGGAAGTC
>NW_008795495.1:2523526-2541705 GCF_000699145.1 Aptenodytes forsteri | reverse complement strand
GGTGGATGCCCCATCCCTGGAAACCTTCAAGGTCAGGTTGGACGGGGATCTGAGCAACCTGATCTAGTTGAAGATGTCCCTGCCCACGACAGGGGGGTTGGACGAGATGACCTTTAGAGGTCCCTTCCAACCCAAACTGTTCTATGATTCTATGATTCTGTGATTCTATGATTAACTTGAGCACGAATAGTGAACCAGATAGGAGGATTCTTGCTAGGTTTGCGTCAAATTATTTCCAACAACATTTGTTATTTACATAACACTAATAAAATATTTTTAGATGCTCTGCCCAACTAAATTTGTCAATGTGATCTCAATGAAATCACATTTTTTTCTACTCAAAGAAATTTAATAAAAGTTTTCTAATAATTCTTAGATATAGAAGTAAAGAGCTATAAAACTATTAATTATTAAAAAGCACCAAGAGGCAACCTAAGAAATTAGAATTTAACTGATTCTCTTAATCAAAATATTCAAAACCACCTTCTGGTTTTTAATGAAAGACTCCTCCTTGAAACAGTGATAATCAATGTGGACTTGGGCTAGAGAGGTCACACTTAACTAACATACGGAATTTTTTTAAGACATTGCTGCCATGATAGATAGGAGAAATTCAATGCATGTACTATATTTAGATTTTTAAAATGCAGTTGACAAGGTTCTGTACCAGAGATAAATTTCTTAGGTAAAGTCATGGAATGGGAAGAATAATAGGGTAATGGACAAAACACTAGTATAATAGCAGAACACAAAAAGATACCTGAAGATGGACGTTTCATCCTATTAAAGAAGAAAGAAGTGGATTAAATATATAAACTAAGAATAAATTTGAAGACTAGTCATCTAGATCTCCCGGACTGGATGGGGTGCATGACAAGAAAAGGGAAACCAAACATTGAATGAACCCATTTTTGTGCTTACTCCACTCCTCACAGGGCAGGAGGTGTATAGACCTGCCAAGGATGGTCACGCAGATGGAATTTAGATCTGTTGTGCCTGCCATTATTGGACCAAGGTAGCATTTATGATGATAGATAAACAGTTATTTAAACAAAGACAAACAAGTCTCCTAAGCTGTCAGTGATCTTAATGTCAGGCAAGCGATGACTAACAGAGGGTGCTTCCAGCTCCCCCTGTGTATCGCAAAGCAATGATAGGCATCAATGTTCTTCCCAGGAGCAAGGAATGAGGAAGAAGGAGTAGGTCTGAGGCAAGGGAAAGCTGAGCTGCTGAAGCCATGAGGCAAGCAATGGGTCTGCAAGTAAATTGAAATGCAAACTCTGCATTGTTACTGGTGCATAGAGCAGGGGGAGGCAGTGTCTGTAGTGTGGACGAAAGATTGTCCTACTCCCTTCTTCCAAATTCTACTCTGCAAAGCTCTTTTACTTGGTGTTTGTGCAGCATTCACTTCTATATTATATGTGGCAAGTATTTTCCTGTAAGATGTATGTAAACTCTTGAAGCCAAGCACAAACACAAAAATGTAATGTATATTTGGAGTAAATGTGAATCAATATGGTATTACACTAATGCTCCACTGATAAGAGGAGTTGCATTAAAGTAATTCTGGTAGCACAGTGTAACCAAACAGTTGTATATGGGATAATGGTCAGGAAAGAGCAAAGAGTATCTGTGAGTTCAAGAAATAGGTATGTCTGTTTGTGGAGGAAAACGTATTGAGGGAAAAAAACCACAGGGCAGACGTGTTGGACTGGATAAGACTGCATAGTATTATGTCTTTATTAAAACTAGTTCTAGGTCGTTGATGTTCTTAAAGTATGTAAATAAAAGCATTCTAGGAGTACTGTGAACAAATAAACACGATAATTATTATTAAAATGGTACTGTCAAAGCTTAATCCATTTTTTATTAAATGCAAAAGTTATACTGATGTAACATTAAGAATGAGATTTTAACTGAAAGATTTAAACCAAAGGTTTCTTCAGAAACCCTCACACTATCCCCATGAGTATATGCATAACAATAGGCTCTTTCATTATGTACAGGATTTTTGCATCAATCACTGAATAATAATTATTGTCTACTGTAGCTTCACCCCAGCCTACCTGGAGTTTCACAACATTGCAGCAGAAAGTTGATTTCTGAATAGGCAGCTCCTCAAACAGGCAGTGATCTACCAGATGCTAAGAGGATACACAGAAACATGAGGGAGGGCTTAAGCCAGTATATAGGAGAGAAACCAGATGTGTGAGAAACATTATACAGGCACTGTCAAAAACGAGGAAAGAAATAGCCTGAAGAAGCAGATGGGTGGACAAGGTGACAATAATATCCAACAACAAAATAGACAACAAAATGCCTAGAGAGTGGTGGGGGGGGAAGAAAAACTCACAATACTTGAAGAGATAAAAATAGGTAAATATGAAAATATTTGAAGATAATGAGGCACTCATGGGTTTTTCTAAGTTGTGTGTATGCAAATTCAAGAAGCATAGCAAAGATAACATCAATAATAATAATAGTTATAGCTCTGAATTTATCAGGGTCTCGAACAGGTTAATGACTGTGGTGTATGACTGTATCTAGAGTTATATATGGCTGCAAAATGAAAGGTACAAATACCTAGATCTTTTTAGGTACTGCTTGGAAATTTAATTTTAAAGTACATAGAAATTTTAAGAAGAGTTATTCAAATGCCTTGGTGCAGTCTTAATTGATCTATAGCATTTTTAAAAAGGCAGAAAAGCATCCATGCACAAAGCTGTACTGATTTTGTTGATATACAAACATTAATGTTATCTTTAACATTTAGTTAACATCATACAAAAGTCTTGTATAGATAAACCATAGTTAAGTTGATTTGCAGCTGTTACTAGTTGGCCATAGCTGTATTCAGTTTTCAGTGGACTTTAAGGTTCCACCCACAACACTGCAAATTTTTGAATTGATTTATAATTTGGGTATTTTATCTCAAAAATCTCAACAGACGCTGGGAGGAAGAAAAAGAATACCTGCCTAGAACAGCTTCATTGATGCAACAGACTTCATCTGTGTCTGATAAATGTTGATACTTGGGCAAGGCAAGTGTTTCAAGAGCTTTTTCTATGGTTCTTTACATCTCATTTGCATGAATTAAAATAATTGACCAAGTACAGAGTACATTAGAATCCAATCCACTATATCTTTAGAAGGCATAACATCATTGGGTAGCATTAGAGAAGTGAGCTTGCTAAAGGAAATTCACTTACTTACAGCAGGTTGGGGGCCAGGGGAAATTGCAAAATGAGGCAACAACATGGAGGAAAAAGAGGACCAAGACTAAAAATAAAAGTTGGTTGTTTTGCTTTCTTTCACAGTTCCTATAATAATTTTTAACAGAGTGACTTCTGAGATATGTTGTTGTAAAAGAAAGGAGAAACCAGGATTAAGTTAGGATAAATTGACTAGTAAGAACAAGACATCAGCAAAAGAAACAATAAGGCCTCAAAAAGATAGTGAAAGTAATTTATTGACAGCCTAGGTAGGCATTGCTAAAATTTTTAATGAATTCTGAGCCTCAGTGTTCACAAAGGAGGATTGGGAACAGATGCCAGAAACACACATAAATTTAACAGCAGAGGTGGAAGGCATACTGAAGAAACTCAAGATTGTGCCAGAAGAGGTGACCTAGAAATTAGAACATTTAAAGACTGACAAAACTAAAGGACCAGAAGGTACACATTTGATAAAGCGTCCCAGAAGAGATAGGGAAACCTTTAGCAAGTTTATTTATAATCTCTTTGGAATTGAAAAGGGCAAAGTAGCACATATTTAAGAAGTGATCTAGCTAAAAATCTAGAAAGCTTGACTTGTAAGATGAAAGGTGAACCAAATACTTTAAAAGGTAAAGACATCAATTAATTACATGGATTTTCTAAAGCTGTACAAAGCCACGTGTGTGAATTTCATAATCACTCAGAAGTGCATTTCTATCTTAAAACCATATGAATCGTTATTTATCTACTAACACTTTTAAGTTCTTTGTTTCTTAAGTTCTGTGCTCTTTCTCTGTTAATGAGCTCTGTAAAATTACAGGTGATCGCTAGTAGCGTATGTAAACACTGGAGACTTTACTATACAGTTCTAACAATAAGAAGACATTGAAAGCATTGGATTGTGTCCTCTGAGAGAAAAAAATCCGTAAGATGTCAAACAGAATTTACAATGAAACTGAACCTAAAAATACCAAAAAAAAAAGGAAGGAGACTAAATTGTAAGCTTTGCTCCTTCCCCTCTGAAGAAGTACCACCATATGTTTGTGATTTTGTGACTCTGGCAGGACTGGGTCCCCACAATTCAAGAAAGGTGGACAGACTGGACAGGGTCCGAAGGAAGGCCACAAAAGCGAACAAAAGGCTGGAGAACCTGCCCTATGAGGAAAGACTGAAGGAGTTAGGTCTTTTCTCCCTGATGAAGAGAAGAGTCAGGGTAACATTTTCACAGTATTCTAGTACTTAAAGAGCAGCTACAAAGAGGATGGAGACTCTCTCTTCATAAGGAGCCACATGGAGAAGACAAGGGGCAACAGGTACAAGTTGCACTGGGAGAGGTTTCATCTTGATACAAGAAAGGAATTTTTTACGGTGAGAGCAATCAGTCACTGGAACAACCTCCCTAGGGACGTGGTCCCCATCCCTGGAAGTTTTCAAGATGCAGTTAGACAGGGTGCTAGATAATCTCATCTAGGCTTCCTTTCCCATGAAAGGTTGGACCAGATGATCTTTCAAGGTCCCCTCAAACCTGAGCTGTTCTATGATTCTATTCTATGATGAATTGGTTCATTTGCCGTATCCTTCAGTGAGCTATGGAGATGCCATATTGCCAATAATCATTTGGCAATACTGAGAAAATGCTCACTAATACACATAGCCATATATTCTCAGTTTTGTGTGCTGGAGTTGCTTTTAGTATTCCAGGGAGTTATCTGTGTCTCTGCTTCTGGCCATGTGCTTTTTTTAGGTCTGAATCTGACATTACCAGGCATTTTCTCTGTGGTCCAGAATCTCCTAGCCCTGCACTGTGCACCTGCAGAATGCTTGAAATGGCTGCGATTTCCAGTCCACAACTTCTGTTGCTTGACAGCTTTTCTTTAAAAACATAAATCTGGCCCTGTATATGATTTGTTAAACCTCTGAAAATACCAGCTCATTGAAATCTTCACTCCTCCCTGATTTTATCAAAGGAATTTCCTGTGATATAAGCCTCTAATCCAGAAGTCTTATGAACTTAATTAAATTCAACAAAAAGGAACTGTAACAACTACAGAATGGAGATATTTTGCTTAGTTTGCAAAAAAGGGTTTAAAGAAATTCAAATGGATTAAAATAGACCAAAGCTATAGAAAAATTCTTTCTTGAGTTCCTATCAAAGTTTTTTCAGAGAACCCGAGAAGTTTGCTGCAGGCCTGGTGATGTATGGTACTGGCAGTATGTTACGTTAGTGTCCTAAGAATTGACATGTATATTACAAAGGGTAGTTATAAGTTCTAACAGTTGTGAATGAGGGAAGTATCAGACAAGTATAAGGCCAAAGTATCACTATTAAGACAGATTTTATTCACCTTATATAAAAGTAACCTGAAACACAGAATGTGCAGTAACAGGCTGAAATTTGATGACTGCACAAAACTGGAAAATAAGTCAAAATGAATGAGGTGGACTCTAAAATAAAGAGCAGTTGGAAAGGCTAAGACCAAGGACAGATATATGGTTATGAAATAATACAGAAAAATGTAAGAGATAGACACTGAAGATGAAAAGAAAGATTTTCAATTTTCAAACAGCAATACAGAAAATCTAGGGCTAGTGGAATATATCACGTAAACCTTTGACCCATTGCTTATAAGCAGTAAATTGTAAGAAAGTGAAACTAGGGCCACATAAGAAGGCTTGGGAAATGTAATTGAGTGGGAATTATTTGACTGATGTAGAAATGGGACCAGGAAAATAGTGTTTTATTGGGCATAAAACCCACAAATAATGGGTTACAAATATCAAATAAGGAAATTCTGATAAGGACTAAATTCTATCTTGGGAGAGATTTCACTGAAATGAATAAGCTTCTGCATATATCTCCATAAAAAAATAAAGCTGACATAACCCAGGTAGCTTTCACTTGTTTTTAGCTAGCATTCTGATTACTGTAACCAATACCTCAGGTAGTTTATCATATTATACTGTTCAATTCAGTGAATGTAAGTTCACTGAAGTTCACTTTGTGGGAAAAAAATGCTTGCCCCAATGCCCAGAAGAAATGGGTAGTCTTTTGAGAAATGGCTGCATCCAACCCCATGCCTAATCTCCCCAAGCTGTTATCGTTGTACTTTTGCTGTAGGTCTCCCCGCAAGAACAAGTTGTCCTTATTCCAGAGGTATGCTGCACCCAGGACTAGGTTATCCAAGATCTGAGCATTCTGCCTTCAGTTTGAGCAGCAGAGGTGAGAGACCTCAGCAGCAGTCAGGAAATGTGTGTCATTTAAGGTAGGGAAAGATTTGTTTCTCAGTGGCTGGTTCTTCCTCTGAAAGTTTCTAGCCTCCTTTCTCCTGTAATGGTCCTGGTGCCACAGAGCCCCAGAATGGCTCAACTTTCCATTCCCTAGTCATCAATGCAGCTTCCTCTGAAGTCCTTTTCTACAAAATATATCTAGATTATTACCCCAACAGTGAATGTGAGGTTTACACTTCTGTTTTACTTCACTGAGGTTGTCTTGTGAACTGGTGGGAGTATTTGGTGTACATAGCCCAGTACACCCCCGGTTTGAACCCCTATACACAATGAGCTGAAGACCTGGATGAGAATGTGACTAGTTGTTCCTGGTTCTTCTGCCCCTCTTCAGATATCTCAGGTTGTCATGTACACATGGAAGAAATGCAGAATACAAACCAGATAAAAATCCTGGGTTGATTCCAAACCATCCTCACTTACCTGCATGTCTCTCACAGGAGCATGTGATTTACCTGCAGGTAGTTCAGTGAATTTCAATGTAACCTAACAGACAAAGCAAAGTCATTAGACACACTGAACACTTTGCAATACTGTTAATGCTTTAACTATAATTAATAAATGTGGTTAACAGGTTTTTGTGAAATGGTACAGTAGACAACATAGAGAAAAGGCAGTGGATTTTTTTTTTTTGATACACGCTTTTTATAGTAATTGGGATATAAACACCTAAAATCAGGATTTTGTACTAAAAGGGCAAGCTAACCTTACTAATGGTGATTACTCACTGTATAATAGAAAAGGAAATAAAAGCTTTTTTATAAAATGTATCAAATCCTAAGAGTGCTGTTAAACTCATTAAAGAAAAAATGAAGTTAGAGAAACTGGTCTTATTTTTTTTCACTCCCAGTAGAGTTCATTTCTACTTCAACAACTAAGCCAAGGTCACATTTAACTCACTTCAATTTCACCCAGTGCACAAGCTAATGTCAATAGTACAGCTGCCATGCAGAGCTAAAGACTGATGGTTAGACAAAGCCATTTACACAAGGCTGGGTCTTTCATCTTCTCTCAGCTAGTGACATAAGAAAGCACTGAGGTTATTCTCAACTAGAGACTAAAACTGGCATATTAGAAAAAATGTTATTCTCCTTAGCTGTCACACAAAGGATCTGAAGAAATGTAGAAATGTTTTTTTCCTTGGTCATCTAGGGAGATCACAAAGTGACTCTAATAGCCTTCACTCTGAAATTTTCACATGGTTTAAGTGATTGCCAAGTCTGATATTTTCCATTTACACTTCATTGCCATCAGAAAAAGAAAAAAATCAATATACCTACCTACTCAAGTGTGTCACAGGATGAGCTTATAAAAGAAGACATCAGTCTTTTTAGGGCATGAAAAATATACTTATTCAAATATATCTTATTTAAAATGACATAAATTGCAGTGGTTAGTCAAGATTCGATTTCCTCTAAAATATAAGACTTAAAATATTCCCTGACTTGCCAAGGAATAAGAATCCTTCAAACTGTTGATATGTACAAATGTACTCGTTTTCTCTTGTAAGTTATACCCGCCATAGTGTACCAATATTAGTGACTATCTTTAGGAATTTTAAAGGTGAGGTGAGATCTAACATATTATCACATTTCTCTGAGATGGTACAAATAACTGGAACCTTGCCAAAACATGGGAGCAATAGCTTTTTTTTAATTTCAGTTTTACTATGTATATGAATTTGAGTCGCCTTAGCTTGTTGGCCCTAATATGATTACACATGATGGAACAAGCTCAAACATCCTAAGCATAACTATAGCTTGTTGGCCCTAAAAAGATTCCACATGATGGAACAAGCTCAAACACCCTAAGCAGAACTGTCTTCCCTTTGCATGCTCTAGCTCTTACATAGCTTATCTGTCCTGTTAAAGATTTCTAGAAATTTCCATGCAACAATATGCAATGTCTTTGTTTTAGATTAATAAAATATCATAGCTACAATAGAATCATCTTGTCAAAGATTTGACTGCTTGGCCATTGTCAAGAACAGTTGACAAATGAGAGCCAAATTTGTCCCTGACTGTTCTGCTCTCAATGGAAGCTGAAAGGTCATCATTCACCTTATGATGTCGTTTCAACCCCATTATCTTTTCTACCTTGTTTTAGCACCTCTCTCTGGCAAAGGGAATGAGTAAGATGTTGAAGAACTGAGATGGTATTTCAGGCTATCTGCCAGCAAGTGCTAAATAATAATGGAAGTTGTTTGCTTACAAATTGAGCAATTGAATTTAGACATTGAGCAGGTCACCTCTGTGATTTTTCCCATCCCCAGCTGGTCAATCATCTAAAAAGGCAGAATTACTAGGGTCAATCCCGAAATTCTTTCCCCCATGTGGTAGCACAACATACCAACCATACAGCTACTAGGCCATCCCCCACAGTTACAAGTATTTCAAGGTCAATTTATCAATTTAACAGCTTCATCTTCTTAATCACTAAACTTCTGTCTCTTTGAGCTTGTGCTGAAAGACTGTGGCTGCTAATTAAAATGGAGCTTTACTAGCAAGTACACAAATTAGATCCTGTCAGTAAGTTTATTCTAACTATTGGTCATTTCTAAATGCCTTTTTAATCCCCTAATTTTTACATTAAAATTCAAAAGCCTAACAATCTTAATCACCCCTACATCAAATTCATCATTAAGAACAGGAAGCCAGATGGTATAATTTTGATTTACCGGACTTCAGCGTGAATTAATGTACTGAGTGCCGATAATGAATACATCAAACCTGATATTGCAGAAACCTATGAATCTGGCATGTTAAATTAATAACACACTTTGCACAATGAAAGCATGTAAGCTCATATAAAACTGAGGAGTAATGGTCCCTTTTATTTTAAATGGTCTTTATTAGCCTGCAGTTTTGACTCTTAAAAAAAAAAAAGATTAACATTGTGCTTAAGAAAGTTCTATCTGTTTCATATCTGTTCTTTTTCATGTAGCCATGAAGTGAAATGAAAATAAAAATCCACCTGATTACAAATTTATAGTTGTGAAAGATATATTGGTGGAGAAAGGGTCCCCGTGAATTGACTGAATCTATTCATTTTATGTTGAAATTATGGTTAAAAGTTTGACTGGCATGCTGGAATTCACTTATCCCAAAATGCCATAATACAATGTCGTTTACTACATGGGATAGTTATTCATTGCATGGAGTATATAATGAATTATGCAGATCGTGCTGAGTTTTTTCTTTTATCTTTTTCTTTCTAATGTGTATTGCTTTTTGTTCCAATATACCTTTGCACTCTATGGTGAATATGAAGCTGAATAACATTTTGTTGGAATGAAGGGTCAGGAATTGGTTTTACTGAAAAACAGAGCAATCATACATTTGGAAATAGTTGCTATAAAAAAGTACCAGGTAGGTAAGGTCCATGCCTACCACATTTTCTGATTATCTAGCTATTACAGAGCATGGACATGGCATAGAGATTAACATTTTTGAAAGAAAATTGATGAACAGCAATTTTAAATATTCCAGAAAATTTGAACCAGTGAGTAGCCTGTGTTCTAGCAGTGAGAGGTTACATAGGGCTGAAATTACTTAAATACATCACTTCTGAGCGTATAATTTTACATTTACTTAGTGTAAATTAAAAATATGGCAGTCATTACATATTCTGGTGGGCCTGTGAATACAAAGACCCAACCTAATTCTGTTCACACCAAAGACAAAATTGCCTTTGACTTTAATGACAGCAGGATTGGGCTCAAATACTTAACTAGAGGATCTGCAGCTTCCTTTTCAGATATGTAGCGGCAACACAAATAGAATTAGATTCTCCAATATGAATTCTAGCTCTGAAGTATGTCCGAGTTATATAACTTCTAAATGAAATACAGTTTGGAACGGTTTTATACTGAACGATCTAAAATATACAAATGTAAGCCTACAGACCATAAGCCAGAAAGGCAGTATGGCCAAACCAGAGACAGTTTGCTATAAAAGCATTTAGAGAGTTAGAAGATGCCTAGTCCAGGCCTGAGCAGGATAAGGCTGACTGAATATGTTAGCATGAGCATAAACATTTCCCCAACTTTATTCTGTCTTTCAGTCTCCGCAGAGTAAGTGAATGTTTCAACAGCCTTGGTGTAGCTGTAGGAAATATATTCAATATAGTGAGGGTAGGATAATACAGGGGAAAGCGTTGCAAATGTGAATTAGGTGCTACTTTCCCGCTAGCTTTCCTTATTGCACAAGTGTTTTCTTGCACTTACCACTGTGGCATACGATTTGTATCGCTTAGAGATAAACTGTGAAGATTGATTACTAAACAAAACAAGGGGATGCATTACGGATTTGTCTAGAGAGGATATAAAAAACCTCTTATGCCTTTTCTTTATATATTTTAGTGGTTTTAGCCTTCAAAGAAGTAGTACTTTACTAATGTTTGGGGAGGGAGGAGGAAGATAGTTGTTCCCAAAAAACAAATTTATGCTGCAAACCATTCTAGCAACTTAAACAGAGTAAGTCAGTTGTTCCTGGATGGAAATGTTTCTCACTCTTAAATCTCTAGCTGAAGCTCATTTGACAAACCTATTATAAAATGAATAAATGTAGCTCTGTGTGATTTGTCCATTGTCAACATGTTAACACACTTTATTTGAAGGTAGATTGATGAAGGGTGGCTGAAGGAGTTTACCCTCCTGAGTTAAAGAATAGAAAACCCTTTTTTCTTAGCATTTTTCTTTTTTTCTTAGAAGTTCACAAGAGTAGATACACAATTATCCTCGACTTGCTGATGCAAAGGAACAGAGCATTTAGTTTCTTGTCACTGTCTCTGAAATTCCTAAAGGTACAATTAGCATTTCATTTGACATAATGTTGAAAGGTTCATAGATTGATCTTCCCTAAAATGCAGCAAGAATTTTTTGAAATGCAAATTTTGACATTTATTAACTTTTATTCCAGATCTGTTTATAGACTGTAAAACTGTGCATACATTTAACTCAAAGAAGCTAAAAGGACAATGTTTAGGTGGATACTCTGTGTTATAATAAAAGTCTATTTTATTGTTTCAACAATGAAATTTTTATTATCAGAGATTTATGATATCAGCACAGCAGTTTTTACTGCATGATTCACAGTGTTTTTATAGATGTATATTCAACAAAACAAGGAGAGAAATTGTACTGCAGTGCTCTCTCTCAAGAGTGCATTTCCCCATTGAAATAATGTCAGCAGTTTTCCACCTTCAAAGCCCTATGTTTTCAAATCAATTAACAATTCTAATTGTGCTGGAACAGTTGTTCACTTAGCTTGGCAAATGGGACAGGAAACATTATTTCCTTTCTTTGCCTAAAATGAAGACTTTAATCTTCTGAACCATATTTAACATATAAAAAACACGCAACTGAAAAGTTAGGCAGTTTGGAAACTCACTCAATTGTAAATGTTGTTTTTCTCAGTGTTCAGGCCTTGGTAGAAGAATGGAGCAAGAGCACTACAGTTTCCCCTCTGGGTGCCAGCAAACCGTCTTAGGATTCATTCTGAATATTTCAAGTGAGATTTGTATCTATCTGGACAGCTGTAAGAGTTATTGCTTTTGCAAGATGGTAAAACAAACGCTGATTCTGACCGAACTAGTGATACCAGAATGCAGATCTGTATCGTGTTACACAGGGCTGACACAAAGTAAGTAATACAACATGCCAGAGCCGAGACTTAAAGGCCAAATTTACATTCCATTTTATTTATATACATATATATTGTGTGCTTGGATAGGGGCATAGTGAAAGACATAATTACTGTGACTTCATGCAGAGACTAACATCCAACAGTTAAAATAAATACACCTGTTTCTTCTGCAAACCCCAAAGCGATTTACCAGATGGGCAAAATAATATTACCCTATTTAACAAATGGAACAACCTCATGGTACAACGTAGAATCACGCAACAAGCCCTTTTCAGGATTAAAGAAGCCAAGGATCTTGCAGTTGAACATCACGCGTAGTGCTCTATACTAAACAAAATGAGAATCCTCTAGCAAAAAAAATTGTACAAATACACATTTAAGGTTGTATCGTTTCATAACACACTTGCATTACTCAGAAGGTCACAAAAACAGTAATAATGTGTATTGTTCATGTCAAGAGAAGTATTCAGTACAGATTATCTGTATGAAGGATCTGGTGAGCGTTAACACATGTATTCACCTCAGTCCTAACCTTGTGTAGGGACTTGCCAAGAATACAGTCATACTTTGTGCATGAAACTCCTGGGTGGTTAGAAAATAATTTTTACCACAACTGTAGCCATGTCTTAGACAGTGCAATCTAAGCAGTCTTCACATGCATAGCATTGTTGTAGATACTGTTTCTAACATGATACTTATTCAGATCTGTTCCAAGAAAGAGCTAGAACAAAGTTTTGATTTCCATGGTTGTTTTTTTTCTTTTACTGTTTTTCTGTGGAGTCATTTAAATTTCTTCACTATTTAATTGTTTGCTTGTGTGATGGTGTATTTAGACAGGAGGTCAAAGTAAAAATGGTAGCAAACTTTTAGGAATTAATTAGGAATTCAGGGTCTAGAGTTGAACTTATTTAAGTACACATAGATTACACAGTTTTTCCCCACCTTTTCCTCTATTTAACAGTGATGCAATTGTGTACCCTCATGACTAAACTTAATTGCTCACTGCCGAGATGGACAATACTTTCTTATTGCACAATTTTAATTATTTACTGATGAGGAAACCGTCTCATTTGTTGCATCTGTTAGAGGAATGGCATCATACAAAGATATTGGTTCTGGTATCATTGTCGGGTTTCTGGTTCAGAGCCTGAAAATTGACCCAAAACAGAGTGAAAGCTACATGAAACTCATTAGAAACTATGGTCCCCTGGGATGGTGAAGAAAACGCTGTGAGAAACAAGTGGATAATGGTCAGTACCTACCTGCCATTCATTAAATTATAATAGTATTTGTCATGGACTTAGTTCTTTTTCTCTGCCTTATCATCATACACCTCTCCGCAGAGCTTGGTATCAATTCCCTATTTTGTAAATCATGAATTAAGCCAGAGTACTTAGTCAGGGTACTTAGTCACTGTGACTACAGCATCTAAATTCAAGAAAGCCTGCCTGCCATCCAAGGCTGCCAAATCTTCACTTTTTCCGTCCTCTCAGTGGTGATGAGTAGTCATAACACCTAAACTAGGTAATGGTAGGAGACAATATTGATGTGATTTGCTCAATGATTTTGTCTAAGCTGATAGCAGAGATTACAGTAGAACACAGATACGTGTGTGCCACTGCAGATGCATAGACATGTTTCACCCTGGATGACTATACTTTTGGAGCATTATTAGTCCTAAGAACAGACTTAGGCACCTAAATTGAGACTTAGGAGGAAATAAGATCAAAACAGGACTCTTGGAAATATTTGTTGCTTACTGGGCATCTTGATTTATCACTTTCCAAGAACAGCAGGAGGCACACTATGATGCCCTAGTTCCTGCCTAATATACCTTTTCATTTCAGAAATGGAGCCTTTCTCTATTTAAGCTTCCTTGGGGCTCCACTCAGTGGGTTTTTATACTGATTTTGTCCCAGCACTACCAAGTTCCCCACAAAATACAAAGCAGATCTTGCTCTCCCTGAAAAAGAATGGTGTTCTTTTTCCCCCACGTCTACTGGCTAGAGCATCCATGCAGGCAGTCCCTGTTCCTCCACATCCTCCTGGGAGAAGGTTCTAGTCACTAGGACTGTAGCATTTGCTGACACCTCCACTGAGCATGAATGTTTAGGGTACCTTTTTCAGTGGGAGAGCCTTGTGTTTCTTTTCCCTACCTGTAGTCAAGTTGCTGAGTTTTGCACTTAACGATCATTGGCTTATATGCCAAAATGCCAGATATTTTTGGGGACAGAACCTAGAATCACTAAGCAGCCCTACTCACCGGGCTAGAAAGCCATAATCCCAGCTTGCTTTTCCTTTCTAGCCCAACGAATCTCAAATCCACCTTGGCACAGTAAAGCATATCTTATAACCAGGTTAAAACGAGGGCAATTTCTTCCAACATGTATTTAGCTTTCAAGACTGAAGCTTCTACAACAGAAATGTAAAAAAGTTTGTGTCCCAAAAGCTTATCTTTTTTTCCCAATTTCAGTCAGCTGGTGTAATACATTCTGTTATCCCTTTCTACAGACTTTGTTTTTCTCTTGCATAATTTCTTAGGGAGGGTGAACAACGCTCCTTCCCCAGAGTAGATCTGTTCTCCTAAATAAGAGATAACAACAGAGCAGGCTTCAGCACTGAATCCTTCCTGTCCACACTGCTTAACTCTTAGTTCATACCCTACTTATGCTGCCTGCAGGGTAAATCTGCTCTAGAGGAGACTAGTCCTAAGGAGTATAAAATCTGCCAGTGAGAGTCTTGTGGCCTCAAAGTCAGAGACTGGTCCTTGGCCCTTTTTTATTTACTGGTGTAAATACATCCAAACTGGCTGCAGTGCTCTACTGTGAGAAATAGGTTTGAGAAGTGTGCTATGTCAATAGCTACACAGAGGTATCTTTTTCTTTTAATAGGAAAGAAAGACATTATTAAATTCTTTGGGAAAAAAAAGATGGAGGAGCTTTTCTTCAAAAATCAGTTTTGCAGTGTGGATTCTTAGGTGGCAAAGTGCCTTTCCAAAGTCGCCAGTGAGACATCTCAACTTAAGGAAGGCATGGGGCTTCAGCTAACTTTTGTCACTGGTATTTCTCGCTTAACCATCTTTAGCTGTTCTGGGTGTCTCCCTTCAAGAGAGGAGAATATCTAAGGTACCTAATGCGACATTACAAATTCTGTTCTGGAGACACTGCTAAAGGTTAGGAACTATAATATCTCTCTCTGTCCTTTACCAAACCTAACGTTGTTACAGTATGACCCTGAACAGGCCTCCTTGACCTGGAAGCTGCAGCTTGTACAGAACCTGCCTCTCATTTGCACCTCTGGAGAAGAATGAGCTATTCACTTCTGGTATGCTGCAAGGTTTATTCACTTTATGGTCAATTCTCAAATGTCTCTGAGAAGATTATCTGGGTTATGGATTATATGTGTCATGCTTTAAAAAAAAAGGAAATCCTTTTCTGACCTCATTCCATGCTTATAGTCTCATTCTTAAAAGGTAAATATACTAAACAGAATGTGTTAGCATTCACTGTATATGTGGGTTTTTTATCCATGCTTAACTTTATCTGGTTATCCTGTCCCCTCCTCTCTCACTGTTCTTGGAGAGTTGGCAGTATTTATGCTTGAAATCTGCTGCTATAGAGTTACATTGGGTTTTGTATGTAAAGTACCGCAAACACCTACAACACTGTAAAAACAGTCATCATGATTTGGGATGGCTTATTCTTGAACACTCTTTGCCCTCTCCAGTGTGTAACTCATTCCTGCTATTCCCTTTTTTCCCATTCTTTGTACCTGTGAGCAATTGGTTTCTTTTGATAGGAGGTTTGATTGATGTTGTCTTGGCTAGATATCTGAGCTTTTCAAATTTTGTTTCAGTGTTTTTAGTGCTTTGTACTGTGGTAATTGTATAACATTTAAATATTATAGGCGCCTGAGACAAGATTAAATAAATAAAGTTAAGTGTGGTATGAAATGTTATCCTCCTTTGTTTTTCTTCATATATTTTGGTTTATTTAATGAATAGCTTGCATTTTTCAACTGTATTTGTTAGTATTTAGCATTAATAATAATTAGGGGATTTCTATCCTGAATGTTTTTTATTTTTATACAAAGTATTGTATGACACTTATTCCAACTAAATTGATTATTTTTCCTGCCATTTATTTATTATAGTTCAGTGTAACTGAGATGCACTTCATAATAATAGGATGATAACATGCTTATTGATCTTATTTTAATCCTTCAGTTTTATCTTAAAATATGGAATTAGAAAAACTATTTGTTTCCCCTTTGTTACCAATGTTTATTGCCAAAAAGTCTTATCTAATGAAAATATTTCATCTTCTTATATGGAATTTTAGACATTTAACATCAATTCAACAATTGCATTTCTGGACTTCATACACAAATATGCAAGTGTCTTTAGTATTCTGATAAAAAAAGATCAAATATTCATGGGAATGACGCATGAAACTTAATATAACCTGTCCACCTTTTGTAAGACTTGTTCTCTCAGAGGAACTACAGTGGTTGCTTGAATATGATTACATTGGTTATTAGATTAGAACCAAAAAAAGATTAAAAACCTGTAATTAGGTATATAGTAAATGTTTTTAATCCAGCTGAAGCTAATATGTATTTCTGTTAAATAGAATAGAGTTTATGGCATGTTTATGACAACTGTGAAAGCTTTTTCTACTATTTTCTCTATTTGCCAACTTATTAAAAGACTAAGGTAGTAGTTTTCATTATTTAATATTCATACTGCACATGTTACAGGGCATTCGTGCAACAAAAATCATGTTTTATTAAAACATATAAACTTACTTTCAGTGTCATATCTAGGAATAGACTTGAAATTCTGGCCCCAAGGTCTGATACAATGCACCCTGTATGAAACAGTAACCACTACACATTATTTGAAATGAATGGACTTGATTTCCCTTTAAAAAGTACTCTGAATACCATCGTAAAGCATTTTCATTTCACTCATTTTAATGGTTGAAAAACTGAGGTAGAATATTAGAGCAAAAATGTGTCAGTTGTTGTCCCAGGGGAAGTGCCCAAAGGCAGTGAGGAGCTGGTTTTGATACCATGACATTTTCAGCAAGGGAACTTGCATTCAACAGCTCTACAGTGAGTTCAGCAGCATCTTCCAACTTCCTTCCTTTTCCCATGATCCCTTTGTCAGGCTTTTGCAAGGGCTTTTGCCTAGACTTTGTTTTGGATGCAGCCACAAACTCAGTGTTTGTGAGAAATATTGATATCAGTGAGGGGATTTTTCAGTTGAATTGCTTTGCTGATTATTAATTCTGTTATTTAACAAGTATGTTCTGATGTGCGTAGGGAATTTGGTCAGTAGCTTGTACTAAAAAAATCAAACATTCACCAATCTTTTTGGTTTCTGTCATTAATCTTGCAAAATGTTAATCATGCAATTATGACATTATGTAAAATTTAAAATGTCAATAAATAAAAATACATAATTTCAGTACTTTATTAAACTGGGTGGGGGGGAGGTGTGTCATTCGTGATCCCTCCACAACTCTTTAGGGAACGGGACTAAGCGTGAGGAGGAGGTGAAGTTTGGAGAACATGAGAATTTGCCTGGAAGACCTTTGCTGAGAACTGCTCCTTCCTGGATGACCTCTACCTTATACACTGCTGATTTAGACTGTGATCCAACAAATATTCACATGCTTCCCTTCGTTTATTGGAGAAAATTGACTGAATTTCATAAATTCAGCCTGCTTGCAAGGGTTTTCAGGATTAAGCCTTCTGAGGGATGGCTTTATCATGGAAATAGTGAGACCTTTGTTACTTTTTTTTTTCTTTTTCTTTTTCTTCATTTTTTAGATTTACCAACTGTGCTAAAATATGTAGTACTACAGGAAAGTTTAATGAGAAAACATACTTGTCTTAATAAAAATCTAGATATGTTGAATTTTCTTTTACTGCTTTATTTGAGCGCAGTTGTGTACTGTCTTCCTATATTATTGGGCATGAGTTACTGCCAAAACATCTATATATATATATATATATATAATAAGGCCAC
>NW_008795495.1:2476512-2523484 GCF_000699145.1 Aptenodytes forsteri | reverse complement strand
TATATAATAAGGCCACATATAACCATTCACTACTGAATTATTGTGTGCAACAGGAGTGCAGAAACTTTGCACCTGTCAGTTCTGGCTGATTTTCAAAATTGTGTGCAAGCGTCAAAAAAATGACCTGGCAGTCTGTGCTAGTGATTAAGGTCCCACTCAGATTCTTCAGTGATTTAAAAAGGGTGTTTATCCTTGAAGGGTTATTTCTGTATGAATCTGTCCATCTCATATCTAACATGTGAAAGGTTTACTGAATTAGGGATAAAATGGTAGCTCCAATGAGAGTAGCACAGCACTGTCCATTTTGTGGCTAGTTTGAAATCACATAGGATGAACTACTGGCCCTATTGAAGTCAGTGTGAGTTTTGTCATTGATTTTCAACCTAAATTATTTCTGTTGATTAGCTGTATCTACTGATGACCTGTATTATAATAGTTGAGTGCTTTTTCTGGGGACCAAGCTGTTCCCTGAGGGAGCAATGCACTTTTCCTAACTTTAAGCACCAAAGAGACATGCCCAGGCTGGGCTTCCTAAATTCTGTGTAGGTCATGGTGAGAGAGAAGAGATCCACAGTCCTCTTGAGAGGGTGATTCAGAGCACCTACGTTAATCTCTTTCTTCAAAGTCTCCTCTGAAGAAGTGTATTTCTCTTCAAGTTTGTTGAATGTACAGCAAGCCTGGGAATATCACAGACCTCAGTTAGGTTAGGCTGAGGTTAGACCATAGAAACAGTATGCTCAGCCAGGGCATTTGGCTGTGTATGGGGGGATGTCGCATGGCAGGCAAAGAGCCATCCTCCATGTCTGTGAAGAGATGGGTAGGTATTTCATGGCCCTTGCTGCAGCTTGAAAATAGGATTAGTCAATTTTCTCAGCTAAGGATGAGAAATTTATTGCATCCAGAGAAAGAAAGACCTAGAAGAACTAACTGAAGGTCAATGTCTTCTTCTCAACCCCATTTCTTTACTTGGCAGTCTGAGGGAAGCCATGACATTAAGCTCAGTGATATTCTGGGAATAAGAGCTGGTGAGGCTGGTGAGGCCTCTTGTCCTACTGTACATTGAAGACATTCCAATAAAAGCATTTTGGTGCATGTATTTACATTAAGAAAGACAGTTATACTGGTTACACAGAAACCAAATGTTCACCTAGCCTGCTACTGATCTAACACACAGTATAAGATGATAGCGTAATAGTTGCTGCACATACTGAGGTCTATTCAAAGAATTTGGTGCCCAGAGGCATTTAAAATCATTATTCATTTAAAACATATGTCTCTGCAAATGCAATCTGTGTGCAGTAGGAGGCATAACCTCCTGACAGAGGCTTTCAGATACTGACAATGTTTGAAACATCTAGGAATGCTCCACAGGACCACAGTTAAGAACCACTCATGTGGGGCTTAACACTGAGCAATCCTATTTTAATTGCAGAAAGGGACAAAGGCATGAGTCTCATCTCTCTCCTACCTTCCTCTATGCTAGACAAGAGTTATGTATTTACAAGAGCAAACAAATGCAGAAACACTGGGTGAAATTATGCTTGCTCTGAATAGGTGAATGGTCCATCCCTTCAGCTGGGCCAAGCCTTTAACTAACAGGTTTAGAAATCTGAAAAACAGATTTCCTTGTGGGACTTGATCTAGAAGGTGCTAAGTATTTCCTGAATGCGAGCACTAACTACCATTTCCTCCTCAAGAGAGGTTTGGGTGTTGTGGTTTCTTTTATGCCTTTTTTTTTTTTTTTGTAATAGTAGAAGGGTCTTTTTTGGCCTTTCTTTCTGATGAGAAGGAGTGAGCTACATGCATCATCAAGATATAAAATCAAGAGCCTATGATCTGGAAGAAATAATGGATTTTGCCTATCGCTTGCTCCAAACCATGTTGGCTGATGTGGATTGTGTCAAATTATTATCTTTTTAGCTGCACATCTTCCTCAACACGCAGCTTATTTCCTCGGGCTGTGCCCTGATTTCTGAAATCTGATGTAGCTTCTAGAGCACTTGTTGTAGGGTTTTGTTGGAGAGGGGGTTTGGTCAGATTTATGCTGACTTCTTTCTCCATGTGCTAAAATGATATAAAATAAAATCAAGTACAAATCTGTTTTAGAAGACGGATTTAAGAATTTTTGAATGATGTTGCACCTGTAACATAGACTTTAGCCATGTTCTAGACACAAATAACAGAAATCGTCTAAAGTGTCTGCTTACAAATTTCCTTTAGAAGACATTTGCTGATTATACCTGACTTGTTTTTCTATGTCACTGCAAAGACAAAGCAAATGCTGATTAAAGCAATTAAAACTTTCCTTTGTTTGCAGAAAGAGATGTATTCCGATATGGCTTTTTTCTTTGTAGACATCTTAATAAGCACCAGCAGATTGAAATGAAATCTGTCATCAGTTTTATTTTCTCTTAGACTAACTGTCTACTTCACATACATATTAAGAAAGATTTGTTACCAAAGCTTCCTTATATGTTTTCTATTTGTTTTTGTAAAATGGTAAATGTTGAAATAACACTAGATCTATCAATCTGATAATATAATGCAATACATCTGACAGCTGAAGAGAGGAAAAAAATGTAATGACTTATATAGTATTTGGAGTAGTGCATTTTTTTTGTTGTTATGGTTTTCTTCAAAAACACAACTGTGCTGTTTAGGTGTCTGCCACCATGGAGGGATATAAAGTATTATTGTGGATGGAGGATTCAGCTTTAGCAGAATATAAATTAACTGCCGTGTAAATATAAACATCAATTAAGTTCTGTCACTTGTTAAATATTTATTTACTAAAATGATTTAAGCAGAAAAGCTTGCTGAGGGGAAAATTGTCTGCTTCTATCTATACACTGCTGGTACCTCTTAGGAGCCTGCTTTGTTTCTATTGTTTCTTCATTTATAATCTCTTATGTGTAGTTGCAGAGGTTGCTATTTCAAGCAGCTGAAAAATTAAGGTGCATTTCTCACCAATGTTGAGCGGAATTAGGCATGTAACTCCATTAATGTTAATGGGAATTAAGCAGATAAATACCTTCTTGCATTAGTGTGTAAGTGGACTCCCATTTTCTAAGGTGATGCAGACTTCATCTGTGGAACTGGAACATGGTTGTACATGACAAGATCAGAGCAGTGCCTAGATACAGAGGGGAAAAAAACCATCTGCAATGTATTTATTCTTTTATTCTGATTATCTCATCAGAATAAACTGTCAATAGCTTTCAAAGGATGGTTAGGTTTACAGAAACTCACAGGGAAACATTGTTAAGTTGCATGGTCTTTTTGCACTCTTGGCTAGATGATATACGAAGAGATACTTAGGACACTCAGTAGTCCCTCATTTCTTTCTCATATTAACAACATTATTCAAAAATGGGTTTCCTTTCACTTCTATTGTCATAAAATAAGTACATCAGAATAAAGTCTCATGAAATTGAAGTTACAGAATGAGTCATTTATACCACTGAAATACCCACATCATCATTTTTCTTTCCCAAAATAATAGTTCAGTTACCCTCATTTGCTCTTTGTGTTACGCTGGATCCCATATTTATTTGTCTCAGGCAGATGAGAATTATTTCAGTAAGAACCTAGATATTTTTAAGAAATACCTATAAAAAAAGCAGAAAAAAATCTAGTCCTATTCTGGAAATACAGATTGGTTGGAAGCAAATGGGGTCGCACAATGAAACTTCTTGGTTTATGGCTTAACTTTATTTCAGATCAGGTTTAAAATACAGAATGCTTCCATCTGATGTATAAAAATGAGTGACACACAGACATAAGAAGACACTGACAAGTTCTAAACAAGCATTAAAATGTGAAACTTCATGTGCAGAAAACCCCCTCTTGGAGCCATGTGGAAATTTTAAAAGGCAAATCAAATTTGTTAAGCCTTAATTTATTTCAAGACTAGGCATATACCTGCTCCTAGATTTACTTTTTAAAGATCTTTCTAAGTACAACTAACCATGTCTACACAGAACCAAACTAGTACCTGCAAACCACACCAAAAACTTTAAGTGGTCATTGTTAAAAGTGTCCAAGAGGTAGGTGCATAATTGCCATAAATACTAATTCCCAAAAGTTCTTCTTGCATTCCCATCTAAATTTTCAATAATGATAGCAATCACACAAACCATTTCAAAATCCTAATCAAATGCCTTCTCCGTGCATTCATAAAATGAAATGCTGATGCAGCACATTCTATTTAATTGAGATACACTTAAACTAGGAAGTCCGCTTAATCAGGACGTCTCCCTGGGAACAATTTAAGTCCAATGATACTTAATGGCAATGACTACTGCTTAATGGGGATGGCAATTCTGCTTAATTGAGATTTCTTCCAGTGATATAGTAGTTTATAGCTGTACACTTTTAAATAAATGAGACTAATTTTGTTATGTTTTATGTTTTACTAAATGTATTTTAAGTAAATGTGATGAATTGCATGGAATAACACTTGAAAAATGTTAGTCTCTGTAGCAAACAAGGCCTTATAGCATTAAAAAGTCTATCTGGGGCAAAGCAGAAGGAGATATGCTAGAAATGTGTCAACTGATAACAGTAGTGTTAGAGGAAATGAAAAGTTTGTCCTGTAGGGTTTTTTTTGTGTGAAATCTCTAAAACAAGTAGTTTCAGTGGAAGAGGGCTCCAGAATTGAGTTCTGAATCTGGATCAGCGTCTTCCGAACCTTTGAGTGTCAAAAGATGGGGCAGCAAACAAACGAGGAGTGCAACCTAACAACAAGGCCATAGGAGTCAGCACAAAAAGCAGCAGATACAGCACATCCACCATGTACATACTTTGGAGGGCAGGAGTAGAGATCTCTGAGGTGTCTTTGCGGATGTCCATTACAAGATCCTCTCATATATAAGGCGTGTCATGAAAGAAAGCAGGAAGCAACGTGTTTAACATGTAGCTATCCAACGAAGACCAGTGTGCAACAGAAAGGGGATCAACCACCGGAATAATGGGTAGGGTGGAAAACCTCCAGGATGGATGTTAAAGAGAGACAAAGTACATGAGAAAGGGGTCCAAATCCTACTCAAGACTAGTCACATCTTTAACCACATCGTGGAAATAAAGTGGAATGTGATGTGTCCCTCATGGGTACCTAATCTAGTGGCTGTATGGAATTGTTAATGTACCTTATGTTTGATCTGCATGAAAGGCCCCATCACCTACACTACAAAGTACGTGCATGTTGAAAAGGTAGGTGACATTATTATCGTTGTACAAATAGTTGAGAAGCATAACTGTTAATGCTTAACAGGACTACTGTGCACCTGTGTTCAGCACACCAAAGCTTTCTAAACTTGGTATCCAGAGCGTGACTTGGGATGTGGAACCATAGACTCGAGTGTGAGTCAGTGTTTTTTTGTTAGAGCAGCTCAGCCATAGGATGCATTTGTAAAACAGGGAAGTCCAGTGCCATGATTAGGTGAAGAGACAGGCTACTATCATGCAAAGGAGGGCTTAGAAGGATAGAGGGCTTCTCTTCTAGGGAACAACTAGACACCAACTTTGCAGGAGGAATTACCAATTTTGAAAAAGCACTTTTTCTATACTGGACTCTGCATACTGAAGAGATATTGAACAGCTATGACAGTTGATAAGCATATTCATCAGCTTTAAATCTAATCTGCTTAAACCTTTTAAAAACCTTTGAGGAAATATAGTGCTTTTATGACAGTAGGATTGTGTGGCTAAGGAAGTCATAATGCCATCATGTTTCATAGCACTGTCTGCATATAGCTCTGTAAATGGTGCTTAGTTCTCATCTTCAGCACCCTGTCCATACCTTACCCTGTCCTGTGATGAGACTGCAGGTCATGCCAAATTTAGTGTGGTTGCTTTATGATGTGCAGAATAACAAAGAAACTTTCTATGGTCTTTAAAAAAATAAAAATGCAATCATGTTTTGTTTAATACTGTACTTCCTTCAACTATTTCCTATTTGGTAGCCGCAGCACAAACTTTTAGAGGTGGAATTTAAAATATGACACTCTGTCAAGGCTACAAAAATCCTGAATAATCCGTAGCAAATCAACAACTTTCATATCATCAGCAAAGGAAGGTGGTTCAGACTTGTTGAACCCTAGTTATTATAGGCTTGAACAACTCCTGATATAGAGGAGAGATATGCATGATTATGCAGGCAAGCACAAGTTAAGTAAGGCTGACTCCTGCTCACTGCAAATCTAATTGACAATTTTGTTGCCCTTCTCTGGCTATTTAAGAAGAGTAGTGAGGTCAATGGTAATGACATGTCTCATGGTTGGAAAATGCCACCCACTTGGTTTCTTTTTACAAGGCATTGATTTCAAACTTCTAAGCTCAGCATTGTTACAAGGAAAGAAGATTTTAAAGAGCCTTGTTGAGTGAATTTTCTGCTTGTGAAAGGTGACTGGCTGACAACTGCAGAGACTGAAATGCTCTGTTTTCACAGAGGAGGTGCTGTACCTTTGCATTCCTTCTTTCAGTATTATACTGGCAGTTCAGTGTCCACTTCCTCATGTTTACATATGTACTTCAACCTTGATCTTGTAGGGTCATTCCTAGGCTGAAAGTTTCTACATCTTGACTAATTCTGGGGACTTACAAAAAAGGCCCCAATAAATGACATTTGCCAAGATTGTTAACAGATTTTTTAATATTGCTTATTTTAAAGAAATAAGAATATAGTTTTCTTGTTGTGAGCATCATGATTAACAAAAATGAAGCAGAATAGAAACTCAAATAGGACAGAAATTATGCAGTCAAGCCTTCCATCTGTGTAAACAATTCTCAGAACTATCATACTCGAACAAATGAGTCTCCTACTGCCCTACAAGCCAGGAAAGCTCCTTGAATTCATACAGTATAAAATTCTGTTTATTAAGTAAGAAAGAGAATGAAACAGAAACAGTTTCTCTGATGCCAAAACCCAGTAACAAAATACGTCAGTTATACTTCAGTCATTAATAAGACTTTCTGGAAAATATTCATTAACTGATTTCTGTATACACTTAATATTTATAAGCCAGCAGTTTACCACCATATGGCATCAGAGGAATGGATTATTCCTAGTTTGCTGAAACTAGACCCATGTTTAGGAGTAACTTACGTGTACTTTGTTGTTACCTAACATACATGAAGAAGATAAAAGATAAAGGTGTTAATTTTTTCCCTAGTCAGAATACATTAATGAAATAGAATTAAACCTTGACATTTCAATGGTTGTCTTAACCCCTAAATAACTTTGGAGCCACTGCCTATGGAGATGTGATAGCCTCAGAGTACTTCTCCTACAGTAAGGTCAAACTGTGATGGATTCCATGCCCTGACACTTTGGATCCAGCTGGTACTCAAACACTTGTGAAACTTATCAATTAAGAACCTGATTTTTCACCACTGGCTTTTTGCAACCATATAGTGTAGTATTGCCCTTCAAAGAGCACTAGACAGTTTGTGAACAATGGTAATGAACTCTTTGTATTTCTTCTCAAAGTATATGTTTTACGAACATTTACTAATGTAGAACTATTTCACTGGAAATTGGATTTAGCTCCAGACTGTACACCTACATTTAGGTGTGCAAAGATAGATGGTTATGTGTAAGCTAAGAGTCTGCCAAAGCAATTGATGGAATCTAAAAAGTGTCCAAAAGCAAAGGTTGGCAAAAAATAAGTGTCTAGTACTATTTAAGATGTCTTGGAGTATCTGCGACAGTCACATGTGCTCTTATATAAGGCACAGAACCTACGGAAAACATACACCCTCCTGGAGTGTCAGATAGACACTGGATGGAGAATTTAAGTTATTTCAAATGGTACTAGTTATTTCTGTTTCGATACCAGAATTGAGCCATTTTCAGAAGAGCTTTAGGTCTTTTTGAGTAGCTCTCCATTGCCTACAAGATGAATTCAGACAAATCCCTCAAATAATGACGCCTACATTTAGACAGATAAATTCATATGTCCACCATCTGAAGCTAAAGTCCACATTGGGTGTCTAAAGTTTAGGCAGAAAAGTCTAATATATACTGGATGGTCTACGAGCAGTTTAGAACCATGTCTGAGCCCAGTTAGCAAATGCCCTTCCTTGCACTAGATAAAATGAAATGTGAGAGGAGAGAGACAGTCTCTCATCTTAGTCCCCTGACCATGGCATAAAGTAAGATTTCCATCTCACCTAAGGACTCAGAAAAGTGAAACTTTTACCCTTTGTTTACCCTCTCTATCACATTGAGTAATCCCATACTCCATCTGCAGTTGGTGGAGGTGCTGCCAAAATTATTGTTTTTCTAGAAGGGTTGAACTTCTGTCTGGTGATGTTTGCCTCTCCCCATCTTATAAAAAAAATTAGAGAATTAGTAGTAGTATCTTTACCTAATACCTTATGGTTCAGTGATACCTGGACTTCAGTAAAGCCTTTGACACTGTCTCCCATAAGATCCTCATAGACAAGCTGTTGATGTACAGGCTGGATGAGCAGTGAGGTGAGTTGAAAACTGGCTGAACTGAGGGTGGTGATCAGAGGCGCAAAGTCTAGTTGGAGGCTAGTAACTAGCAGTGTACACCAGTGGTCAATACTGGGTCCAATCTTGTTCAACATCATCATCTTTAATGACCTGGATGATGGGGCAGAGTGTACCCTCAGCAAGTCTGCAGATGATACAGAACTGGGAGGAATGGCTGTTACACAAGGGTCATGCTGCCATCCAGAGGGACCTTGACAGGGTGGTGAAACGGACTGACAGGAACCTTATGAAGTTCAATAAGGAGAAGTGCAAAGTCCTGCACCTGGGGAGAAATAACCCTATGCATCAGTATTATGCTGGGGGAGGCCCAGCTGGAAAGCAGCTTGGCAGAAAAGGACCTGGGGGTCCTGGTGGACACCGACCTGAATATGAACTAGCAGTATGCCCTTGAGGCAAAGAAGGTGAATGGTATCCTGTGCTGCATTGGGCAAAATATTTCCAGCAAGTCGAGGGAGGTGATCCTTCCACTCTACTCAGCATTGGTGAGGCCACACCTGGAGTACTGTGTCCAGTTCTGGGCTCCTCACTACAAGAGATACATGGACACACTGGAGAGAGTCTAGCGAAGGTCCACTAAGATGGAGCATCTCATCTATGAGATGGAAAGGCTGAGAGAGCTGGGACTGTTTAGCCTGGAGAAGAGAAGGCTCAAGGAGGGATCTTATCGATGTATATAAATACCTGAAGGGAGGGTACAAAAAGGACAGAGCCAGGCTCTTCTCAGTGGTGCCCAGTGACAGAACAAGAGGCAATGGGGAACAAACTGAAACACAGGAGGTTCCATGTGAACATTTGAAAACACTTTTTTACTGTGAGGGTGACTGAGCCCTGGCACAATTTGCCCAGAGAGGTTGTGGAGTCTCCATCTTTGGAGATAATCAAAAGCCATGTGAACATAGTCCTGGGCAGCTGGCTTTAGGTGGTCCTGCTTGAGCAGGAGGGTTGGACCAGATGACCTCCAGAGGTCCCTTCCAACCTCAACCATTCTGTGATTCTGTGATTACAGCATTCATCAAAGACGTGAATGACTTGGATTCAAGCCTTCCTCTGTCTGATTTCAAATAAGGAACCTGGATCTTCCAGATGAGAATAAACTGCTACCTAGGCAAGATTTTGAGTTTCTGTTCTTCAGAGTTAGTTACAAAGCCTTATATATACTTTAAATACTATTGTCAAGGTTGCGGGGAGATAAACACAGGTCTTTTACCAGTGCACTAATTCCCTCTTGAATCACTTGTCTTTACTTTTTGCCTTTTGGAGCATGCTTGTAGGTGCTAAGAAATTTATATTAGTAAACATACTTGCAAGATTTCCTGTATAAAGTGCTTAACTTCACTTCTTGCTTTGAATAAAGGGAGGTGCTTATCTGCACTGCCATGGGGAAAGAACTGTGACTCAGAAGTTTGTAATCATTCCCTCGGATCTCTCTTCTGTTACACTTTTTTACAGTGCAAACCATCCTTCCCAGCTCATGACCAGTAAAATCCTGAGGAGACACAGCAACTTCTCTACCCATTCCCAGTTCTTCCCGACTCTTGTCCTAGTTGTGGGCAAAGGAAAAAGCAGGGGTTCTGAAGAGCCTTAAGTAACTACCCAGGCAAGATAAAAAGGCACTCTGCCCATTTTATTCACTGTTTCCACTGCATGGAAAATCTCTCTTTATTTTAACATTGTTAAAAAAGCAACAAATGACAGATAAGGTTTTATTTTGACTCTTATCTCCAATGAAAACGGTCTCCTGTGGGTATTGGACAAATTAGCAAACATTTAATTGAAAGACAGCTCAGAATGCAGACATGCCCATAAGCACCTAGGAAAATTTAGGTGCCTCCAGGGTTCTGTGCCAGGTGAGGAGGGGTTATCCTATTATTATATAGAAGAATAGAATGTTTATTTTATATCTGCAGCTCTGCCAACTCTTCTTGTACTTTAAACCCCAGCCCTGAGGTCATGTGAATGTGATCAGATTTCATTTTAAATAGAAAATGTAGTTTCTAGCATCATAGTTGAATAGAAAGCTTGAAAACAAGAACTTTAAAGACCTAAAACCAAAACAAAAGGAGGGAGAGAATCATAGAATCATAGAATCATTTAGGTTGGAAAAGACCTCTAAGATCATCGAGTCCAACTGTCAACCCAACACCACCAAGTCCACCACCAAACCATGTCCCTAAGCACCACATCTACACGTCTTTTAAATACCTCCAGGGATGGTGACTCCACCACTGCCCTGGGCAGCCTGTCCCAATGCTTGACAACCCTTTCGATGAAGAAATTTTTCCTCACATCCAATCTAAACCTCCCCTGGCACAACTTGAGGCCATTTCCTCTCGTCCTATCGCTGGTTACCTGGGAGAAGAGACTGACACCCACCTCGCTACAACCTCCTTTCAGGTAGTTGTAGAGCGTGATAAGGTCTCCCATGAGCTTCCTCTTCTCCAGACTAAACAGTCCCAGTCCCCTCAGCCACTCCTCATAAGACTTGTTCTCCAGACCCTTCACCAGCCTTTTTGCTCTTCTTTGGACATGCTAGATAGAATTAATATTTTTATGTGTATGTACATTACATATATATACATATATATACACATACTTATAACTAATTCTGGTTATTAAGATGGTCTTTGTTTTCTTTCAGGCTCATGACCTTTTACAGTGTGGGCTGGTAAACCTATTTCTATCAATTTTTGGTACAGACTTGTATATGTATATATAGCTTGTTGATGAATGAACTTCAACCCATGCAATAATTAAATATTACCTTAAAAATCCTGTGAAAATCATTCTCCAAATTGCAGTTTCCCAATGTAATAGAGAGATATGGTTTTGGTTTTACTGATGTGAACACCAAAAACTATAGGATTGCCAGTATTATAAAAAGAAGCTAGTTTAAAGTTTCATCGTCGGAGTCTCTCAGAACCTCATCTAACTTCAGCAAAAAAATCCTAGGCTGTGCATTTACTAAAGTGAAAAAATATATAGTCTACACACATTATTTTATTGTTTAAATGGTTCTCATTCATGTTTCATTTCAATAATATTTCCCCAGCTTGTAAAGCTTATGTTACATTGAGCTCCTCTTTAAATTCACAATGCATAAAACTGCCATGTGGCCTAATAACAGAGTGCATTAACAGATTGAACTATAAATCAGATGATTGTGTTCACATACTGTAAAAACACCACCATTTTCTTTCAGATCTGAGTTTGTACACAGATTCCTCAGAGACTGTGATTGCTCTCAAATATTAAAAAATCCCATATAGATCAATTTTAACATTAAGATTGATTTTATATTTCAAACACAAAATTGTTCTCTTCAATCCTACCAGAAAATGTGCACAAAATATGATCTAGTTTTCACACAGGAAAGAAAGGAATGGGGAAAAAAAAGAGGGATTTTGGATGTTTTCACTGGTGCCACGGTAAGACTGTGACTCTAAACTGAAAGTACAACTTGCAGCCTTTGTTACTACTGAAAAATATGACCTAGAAGAACTGAACTGCTCTAAAAAGCGTCAAAAACAATCATAGGTTAAGTATATTCTGGTGAGGGGTATATAATAGTTTCTGACGAATGCATTGACTGGCTTCTTAAAATAACCTTTTCAATGAGTTTCATTTCGGTTTCCCTTACTAGAACATAGTAAATGTATTTCCACGGGACTAAAGACACTGAATAAATCTGAAAAAGGTAAGATTTCATCTTGGAAAACTTTAAGAATAGGAAGAGGCCATTACTTATATATTTGTATATATACATATCTCTTATACGCATCTAAGTATAAAAAAAATTTAATGCAGAAATTGTATTTTTCTGGTATTTTGTTTCCAGAAGAGGCAAAGCAACAATGAAATCCAGCAGCTGAGGTTCATAAGATCATAGGATAATTCATGTTGCAGGGGACCTCAGGAGGTCATTTAGTCCAATCTTCTGCTCAAAACAGGGTCAGTTGTGATGAGGTCAGACTGGGTCAAACTCAGGTCTTTATGCAGTTTGTTTTGCTTCAAAACACTGGATACACCATTTACTTTTAAGCATGTACTATTATTGCTATTACAATATATGCATGGTACATCCATGGCTAAGAGAACTAACTAGGATCATTCTAACTGCTAACTTCTGAATAAGATTGCAGAATCTCTTCTCAAGGAGCTTGCAATCTAAGAAAAATAAGTATATAGAAATAGCAATAAATATATGGTTAGTATTTATGTGCCAAGCCATGTGAGATACCTCTTTTGAGAGGAAATATTTAGAAAAATAAAAGAATTGCAGTCTCATTCAGTAGAAGAAAATTATTTTCATCAAGTGAAAACTATAAATCTATACCCCAGAGGCTCTCATCAAGCAGAAATTTGCCAGAAGTAGGGCACCAGAAAATAAATAACAGCTATTCAAATAGTGATGAAACAGAATAGCAGCTCAGGATGTTAAGATACAGTCTGAGTTTTTCCTTTATGTAAGGGGATGTATCTTTCTACATGCCTGTACAAGATATAGGAAAGGCTGGATACAAATGGAAAAAAAAAAAAAATGTTAACAATGATGGTGTGGTTTTTGGAGAAGCAGTTCTTATAGTTTTTTAATGTTTAGAGGTTTTGTGTGTAATCTCTGGGTCAAAGACCATGGATAAAATTTTAAAAACACTCAGATGACTTTAAAACAATATAATTTTTTGAAGTGCTAAATGTTATATGACTTTCAACGTTACCTAAGAAGTCTAAGGTTTTCTGTTGGGCTTTCAGGAGAGAGAATGGCATGAAAAATAAAGAATAATTTAAGAAAGTAAACTTTTTGGACATAGGTGACCAGTTTGGTCCTCACAACCCCTGAAATGCTACCTCAACTTATTTTTCTTAAGTTTTCCAGAGGATGTTTCCCATGAGAATATTTGCATCCCTCCAATGTTTTTCACAATGTACGAACATGTATCACAATGCTAAAGGTGGAATCAACCCCAAAAATTAACAGCATCGTTGAAACCCCTTTGTAGGTCCTCCTACTGTTAAAGTTTTCCAGAGGATGTTTCCCATGAGAATATTTGCATCCCTCCAATGTTTTTCACAATGTACGAACATGTATCACAATGCTAAAGGTGGAATCAACCCCAAAAATTAACAGCATAAAACTACAACGTTGAAACCCCTTTGTAGGTACTTCTACTGTTAAAGGCTCTTCTAGACAAAAGGAAGTTTATATCTGTTCATCCTGTGAAAGTAGATAAGAAATCAAGAATGGGATCCCTCTCACTCTACCTTAGACATTTAAAAATTATTTTCTCAAGGTGTATGTACACAATTAAATAACTTAGCTTCTTAGTTCATTCCTGGATCTCAGTTCCCTAGTTTATCACATTACTTCACTCCTAAACTGTTTGGTTTGGGGTTTTTTGTTAACTATTTAGTTCCCTCCAGAACAAAACAGGCTTGGTTTTGGTGATAGTTTGTGCCAGTAGTCATTCCCGAAAGATAGACTACGCAACACTGAGCTAGCCTTGGCTTTCTCTGCCACATACAGTTCCAAAACTCTACCTCAAACACTGCCTTACACCCTCCAGCCAGGCCTCAGGGTATGAAATGTACCTGTTTCATGTTACAAACACACCGTCATGGTAACCTGCAACACAGGTTTCCCATCATTTCAAACTCTTTGAAATAGTTGAAACAAAAAAATAAAAATAATGTTTTAGGTTCACAGGGATAGAGGTCATCTGTTACCAAGTGTGTTGTGGATGGACACAAGTTGCTTCAAATGAGTCTACCTGTGAGCAGTGTGGAAGTGAACCTCGTGAAAGTGAACCTCTTGTAGCACTTGGCCTGAATAAATATGTTTACTAAGGGAGTCCTCAGGAGGGGACATGGATGATGTTAGGAGTACATATAGCACTGGTCTAAGTTAGTGACTCTGGCTTCCCTTATTCTCAACGGACTATAAGCTGATCAGTTTAGACTTAAGCAATTGACCTGTAAATGCCTAAGATGGACGAGATCAATCTCATTGTCAGTGTGAATCATGACAATATAAGGAGTATGCACCTCAATGAGTATACAATAAACTTTGGAAATTGAAAAATATATTTAAGATTAGAAGACTTATATAGTTAGTAAAAAGTTTAAAAATGGTTTAGAAGCAAAAGGTGGGAATAAGAGATGCAGACAAGCACAGAATTGCTGGCTTAGGGACTGTTCTTGCAACAAGCTGTTGATTTTCGTACTCTAAACCCAGAAGCTTTATTTAATTTAGCAGTTCATCCAGTTCTGGTCTCCAGTGTCTTCCTTCATCTACTTAAAGGCATTTTTCTACAAACACTACATTTTAAATAAGTGTTTCCAAATCCACTATGCTGGTCCAGCTCACACAGGCACAGGCTAGGGAAGGTGCTCTGTCAGTCACTGTGCTTCCTTTTTCTGACTGACAAGAGAAAATGATTAGGGAACTGGGGTGTGTGTCTACACTGTGGATAGACTAATGTAACACACTAATGCAGAGACACTGCCATGAAAAAAAAAATCTGCTTTTGCCCGAAAGATCCAAGCCTAAAGGGAGACACCAGGGGCTGAAGCAATCTTACTAAGTGATCCTAATACAACCACCAAACTGGGAAATTTGAGTCATTGTTTGTACAGCTACACCATAGATGCACACCTGCCTACCAAGGATTGCAATTTAAATGTTTTTATTCTCACAAGGTCAATTGTGGTTACTTTTCTTGTTGGGACCCTGGAGCATGGGTTGGAACAGCACAAATGAATCAGGCCTGTAATATGCAGGCTTCAGCTCTTTACCATCTGACTGTACACTGTTGACATCTCTCCTTTGGTTCTTAAACAGAGAACACTCCCATATAGAAGAAATCAAGGTAAAGAAATCCTAATGTTAGAAGTGGACATTAAAATGAATATATGATAACCTCAGAATGGTGATATGGTGATACACCCAACCCTGTTACAACTCTGCTTTTTTCCCATTCTTATAACATTGCACACACCTGTAGCTTTTCACTATGATGTGGGAAAACTTTCAGGTTCAAAGGTATCTTAAAACATACGACAGCTGATATTTACAGTTACAAGTGTTGCAAAGTGATGCCCTTCAGCACTGCACAACATGAAATTTAAATAATGATGATCATAAGAAAGCTTAGAACAAGGAAGCACAAAGGAAAGGAGTTCAATTAATGACTGCAATTTGCAATTGCTCAAGCTTTTATAGATTTTTTTTTTCTTCATTTTAATTTGTATTTCTACAGTAACAAAAGATATTTATCTCAGCACATGTACCTCAGGAAATTATTTAAAAATCCAGTTCATCTGCATACTCAAAATAACCAGCATCCTCAGCATATGCTACTGGATAACCGTGAAACTCAAACTAGCTGAAGTTCACATATTGTTCTACAAGAAATATTAATTCTCTGATGCTACTCTGTTCTTAGCTCATCTAATCTCTTCCTCTGGGTGCCCAAAAGTCCCTGACCTTTTTTTTTTCTCTCCAGAGTCTGTAATCATTTCTTTTGTGAAACAGTTAGGACTGGAAAACACAAAATTTAGAAAATTCCAGTCATAATGGGTGTGATGAGTTTGTTGTCCCTCTAAACAGACAAAATGTCCATGCAAAAATTAGACAATCTAATGATGACACAAGTTGGTTATCAACCCTCCTCCCGTTTTCACGGTTATGAGGCCTAGTGCCTTTCTCCATGTTTTGCATTGCAGCACACGAGGCACACAGATTAATGATGCAACCATGAAGCATGCTGAGATGGTTGCCAAAATATATTTTTGTTTCTTTTGCTTACTGTTTTCAACTAATGCATTCTTGATATCTAACATTCAATGCAAGTATTTATTCAGCTTCATTTAATTTCTTATTATGTTCCGCTCTTTTGTCAATAGTGCATTTGGGGAGCATATTTTCAATGCTCCACACAATAAGATTCTTACTGCTGATGTCTTGACAGAAATTGGGATATTGATGCCAAATTGTGGGTATTGATCTAAATTTGTTTCTTGCCTGTACTGAGTCAAAGAGGCAGTATACAGGTTGTTGTTACTAGTGTTGTCTTGTACTGTACTGTTCTGGGCCAGAATGACTTTTTGTTGCTGAACCATAGATCCAACGATCTCAAGCTTACCATGGATTTTTTTATTGATATTCATTATTTGCTTTCAAGGAACAATTAATATTTTTCCTCTGATTTCATGGAGAGACAGTAGCTTATAAAAAGCTCAGAAGAAGACAGGAAACACGAGGATTTCAATAAAGGGATCTGTGAGGGTATGAAGTTTTAGTTGCTCTCTGCTTCTAGATATGCAAAGGTCTGTGCACCCACAGCAAATCACGGCAGTCAGAGTTGATGGAGTCTATGTGTACTGCCTTCAACCAGGAGCAATCAAAGTCGATGTGATGCAGCACATGGCTCTAAATGTGCAAGTAAAGGCTGATACACATAAGAAGCGTCACAAGTGTCTAGAACAACTCAGCAGGCCCCATCTGACCTCCTTACATTAGATCTGGGTTTTTTTTTCAGAAACTGGCACAGGAAACAACACAGTCAAGTCATGATAACCATAAGGAAGGAAAAAAAAAGGTTTTAAAGAGGTAACTTAAATCCAGAAAGCCTATTTCATACAATCTACCGGACCATACAATCTACCTGAACAAACTTTCAAGCCAACCCTAGAACAGAAAGTTGCACCTCTTTTGGTAATGAAAGAGTTAAAAGAAATTTACACAAAGCTGAAGAAAGCTGACAGAGAAATACAAGTGGATTTTCCAGAAAGCAACAAAAAACCCCAAACATAGTGCAGGAAGAGAAACAGAGGATTATGGAGAGGCAAGCATCAGTAGATAAGAACCTAGCAAGAGAAAAAAAACTTAGATATTGGTAGTGTTAACACATTAAATTCAACTTTCAGGGGAAAGAACAAGTATTAAAAAGCTACACATTCTACTAAAGATGGCATGACTGAGACCAGAAATGGTCCCTTTCAATCAGAGGCTAAGGCAGTTGTAGGCCAGTGATGGAAGCAGTATGCTCTAAATGTCAAATATTAAATATCAAAATATTAGTGAGCAGGATGGGAGTAGGCTTTGGTTCAGAAAAAAGGGCAAGAACAGATAGAAACCTTAAAGTCACAAGCCTGTAGAATCAGAAAGAAACAACTACCAAAAACGGGTAGATATCATCTACTGTACACCTATTTAGTAAATTATGCAATAATGACTACTCACAAAGACATATGGACAGTAATCTGTTATGATCCCAAATTCCAGGAAAAAGAACCTATAAAACCATCACCCCACCTGCCTAGTTAGTCACTGGAAAGAAATGTTATTACGTAACTTCCTGAACAAGCTACTGCTTCTGGAGGAAATATTACTAGCAGAAAAAAATTAAAAGGTTTCATGAGTGGGCAATGTGCAACAGAACAGATTTTCAGTCTAGAATATCGCCTTACGTTGCTTCATTTTTTCCCTTTGTAGTATCCTGTTTGTTATTTTGGGGGGTGGTGCATACATTATGAGCTCTTTGAGACAAGGAGAACTAAGTATAAGCACCTACAATATACAGATGTACTCTGGTTTACAGTCAGTGGTGAGAAATAAGCAAATTTAGGCAACAAATTATCTTATTCTAAAGTGACGTCTAAAATAGGTTAGATATACAATGAGAATCATGTCTCAGCATAGTTTCTTTCCTTTGATAACAAGTGACAGGTGACCAATTCAGACGTAACACATTTAGATCTTAAATGCTTAAATTAGACAGATAAAAACATTCAAGTCCCTGGTTTGTATTTTTTTAGCACTAACAGTGCAGTTCTGATGTTTTCTTAGGGCTTCTCCTGCAATAAATCTAAATGAACATCCTGCAATACATCTAAATGAACAGAATTCAACAGGCAAACAAAATCAATGGTAAAGTCAAAGCAATGAGCTGGGAAAGCGTTGTTTGCCACAGACTTTTGAAAGGCCGGATGGGAGGAAAAGGTGGTAGTTGAGGCATGGAAAAAAAAAAAAGCATGGATTCATCTTTTCTGTCTTTTTACCTCTGGGTGAGACCCTTGCAGTAACCATTACTGGAATTTGTCTTTCATTCTGCCAGTTTGAACTCATCGAAGAGTACAATGGCATAATTCTCTGTAGTTTTCACTTGGGCTCTGAGAAAACCAACAGTCATTGTTTTACATCAGATTGGCTCTTTCCTGGCACAGAAGTCCTTTTGAACCACACTGAGATAGTATGTCCTGTCTGATGCTCCATTGCAGTATCTGGTAGGATTAGACTCTGACATTTGTAGTGATTAATCTCAAACAGATGAGAAGCTGGCACACATGGCTTTCTGCACCACTGACAAGCAACTTAAGGTTCTTGATTTTGAATTGTTTGCTGGTTTTTTTTCCAATGGTGCATTTTGGGAATGCCTTCATTATTTTTGAACAGCACATTGTTCACTTTTTTTCAGTATCCACTGAGTTACCTATATTTTGTTTACCCAGTTGCTTGTGTTTGCATAATTTTTCTATATGTTGACATATTAATAGTAGAATCTGTAGTATTCTGCATGAAGCCTATTTTGTCATAGTTGAAACAGATATTTCAGGCTATTATGAAAATGCCAGAATAATACTATAAATAAGACTCACTGCATTATCTTTGATCCAGTGCAGATTTATATATGAATTCCTATATCACTGCTTCAGCATACTGTCTTTCAAAAAGGGAGATATTAAATCGAGTATTCTGAATATTTCTAGGGACTGGTGTTGCAGAAGACAGAATCTCACGGGGGGGGGTGTTAACATTTTTCTTTATCTCTGATAGACTCTGTTGTGACGGTTAATGAATTGGCTCTAATGCAAATGTCTATAAGAGATTGCTGAATGCGTGTTACCAGCCATTATGACCTGCACTGTATCATGTCACCCTAAGTATTTCTTCCTTTCAAAAGCACTCTGCGTTGTAACAAAATACAGTCCCTCTTTAAAAGGTCAATGCAGTGGAAAGTCACTGGAGTCAGACTGGAATAACTGCACAAGCCAACCTGGCTGAACTTGTTTTGTCTGAGCGCTAATCAAATCTGTATCTTCATATAAACTTTTGTGCTTGCTTAGCCTTGTTTTAAAAACAACACCTTCTAGCAGTTGGGATCTAATCCAATTTTACACAATTTAAGGATGAAATATATAAATATTACTTAGCATGAAGATGAAAAGTAGAATTATGCTTCTGACAGTGAACATATTTATCCAAAAATATTGCTCAATAACATAACCGCAACAGTAATCATTTTAATTAAAAATACCTTCTAATCTCTATGTGTTTTGGAATAAGGAAAGAAAATCTCTGCCGCAAATATACATGGATGCACAGAATAACAACTGTCTTCAGGAAGAAGATAATAATGCTGTTATTGCTGGTTATTCATCAGCTTTAAGATGTAAAAAGCACCAAATGTTTGGATTGGAAAAAAGGAATATTTAATATTTAATAATATTATAATATATTTTTATAATATATAAAATAAGATTAAGAACCTTCATGTCAACTAACCAGCTTGGACTATAGACCAGGGTTTATCAACAAATCAGTCTCAGTGTGTCAGGTTAGGTATCTCAAGAGGGACACTTGAAATCGTTCCTCACATTAAAAAAAACCTACTATTAAAACAATCTGGGACTGAACATGTTTTCATTGCATTTGGAAATGTTCAGACATTAAGGATGCAGCTTAAGACGCACCTTGGCTATAACCTAGGCTATAATCAAGTCTGCTCCATGAACATGATGAAATCCAGATTATTTCTCCTTATTCACACCGTGTGATGAGACGTTCAGAACTGAAAGAGTGAAAATCACCTTTCTCCAAGAAACTCCATATAAATTAGAAGTTAGTTGCTAAAACACTGTGCAGAGTGCATCAGAGGGAAGGCCAAGCATCGGGTAGCTGAAATAGGAAAGAAAAGTAACCTTTAAGTGTCTTGTCTTTCATGTTAATTATATCGAATTTAGTGAGTCCTTCCCAATGTTTTACTTGCAGAGCAAATATTTTCTCTTTCAGTTATTGAACTCATGGTGTGATGTCAGCTAACAGCACCTTCAATTTCTTTAACTAATGAATAAAGATCACCAGAAAAGTGATGAACTACCACAAAGTTTTAAAGGAGGGTGAGACAAATGAGTTTTTACATGTAGTTCAAAGGTTATCTTCTGGGTTTTTTGAAGATAAGTAATGTGGGTTTGATTCTGGTAGTGTAGGCACATAGAGTAATTATATGTCTAAGAAAGATTCCGTATGATTTTAGTGAGACAATGTGGAAAAATTCAGCTGACCTGGCTGGAGAATATTTGGGGTCTGGTACTACACAGAAAGGGAAAATGATCAGGAAAATTTGCTTCTGATTTCATTATGTTAATAATGATTAATAACAACTCAGAGAGTATTTTTAAGTGTTACTGAATTTATCACTAATCAGGCATTTACAGTTTCAGCAGCACTCAGTTGTGTGTTTTCCTTCCTGGTAAGGATCTAAATACAATGATCAATGCACTTGCCAACTCTAACCATGATAGAGTTTCACAGATTCATCTACCCTAACTTAGGAGTCTAATAGTAGCTTATACTTTAGTAGCCTAGCTACTGCCTTACAGTCTCCTTGTGGAAGCAGAAAGATAAATTTGGAAAGAAATTGGGATGAAATAGTCACCTGCTGAGGGTGATATTGAGTGTTGTTGATTTAACTTGTTACATTCTCCAGGGCTGGGTTGCTCTCCTCTTTATTTGTTTACAAGCAGCTATTCATTTTCATCACTGCAAATGAAAGAAATAATCAGTTGGATTAGTAAACTGTAAATTTGCATGATTGTTAAGGATGGATGAAAGACAGATGTCATTATAATTTGGCATATATAGCGTACTTGCCTTTAAATTCATGGCTGTTCTAGCATTATATCTTAAGCGCCATTGCCTCTGTTGACATGGCAGAGTAGTTATCTTTTAGTGCTCCCAACGTTTAGGCGTCTGGTTTTGTGTACTACAGAGGAACTGCTGATCTCCTGGTCCCTGCAAACCAGTGTCTTAGCACTGCTTTGTGTGAAATCTTGTCAAAGGCTGCAAAGGGAACCCCCGCCTCGCTTAACCTGCTGGAGTTCTATAAAGGACTCCTAAAACTGGGGTTCACCAAGTCTGTGTGTATTTGAACATATACTGAGGTTTTCTAAGATCTGGCAAATTTTTTTTTTAGGATTGGTCAAATATAGGATGTTTTAATGGTTAAGTATTAAGTGAAAGAAGAATCCTACAAAAATTAAATATCTAGACTTTTTTTTTGGGCCAGAATGTCTTAAACACGTATGGTGACTACCTGAATCAATATCAGTTCTTCTTCTTACTTTCCTGTTAATTGCTAAGTGTTTCGCAAATTTTATCCAAATTTTTTTTTATGAGGCACTGTCATCTGGTCTTGGTATAATTGAAAGCAATATATCCAGTGTTAAAAAATATCTATTTAAACTATGATTAATCATTAATGCATGATAACACATAACTTGGTTTAATATTATATGTCCTAATTTAATCTCTTCTGGATATATCCTAGTTCAATCTCTTCTTGGTTTAATTTACCCGATCAAGAATTTATCTAGTTCTATACATCACATCTCATGCTCTGCGTATGTTTTCCATTCTAGAAGTGGCATGGCATAAAATCTGCAACTTATTCCCAGTGATTGGATTCATTTTCCAACCATTTACCAAAACTGTTTGTTGGGGGTTTTTTTCCTGCCAAAGTCACTTGTTGCTATTTTGGACTTCCTTGAGTAAAGCAGACATTTATTTTAAAAATACAGATAAGGTCCTTGGTTAATATCAATTTCTTCATGGAGGTTATGTACATTTACAGAAGAGGAAGTTTTGCCAGATGGCTGCAGTAATGAAAATATGTCTAGGACAAAAAAGGAGGAAATTAGAAAAACTGAAGTTCAAGAAACGAGAACCTGCAACTGAACATAATAAAGGGTAAATATATAAGATACTTTTATCAAAACACATACAAATCTAAACATTAGCGTTAGCTGGCTTTTGATGGATTGATGGCACAACACCGGAACTTGATATACTTTTTGTATAAAATAATGATACTTTTAAGATACAGCTTTTCAGGATGCAATAGCCTGTACAAAGTCTACAGATTGAGGATCATATTTTTAAAAATGCCATTTTGAAGCCTTCAGTTAACTTTCTTGAAATGTTTCTAGGAAACACAGACAGCTAGGTTAGATCTCAGGATAGAAAGACGAGGAACATTACTGATAGAATTCAAAGAGAAGGACAAGTGGAATCTTGCAAGGGTCAAATTTTAATGATAGGAAAAATATGTTGGAATTTGATTGAGGCTAAAGTTTGGCTCAAAGGTCGAAGCAACTAAAATTCCTGACCAATATTTTTTATAAATGAAAACGCACAATGTGAAACAGAAGTAGTCTATAGATGTTACAGAGACTTTTCAGAATTTAACCAATAAGTTCCTAAGAGTACTGTCATGCACATATGTACTACAGTGTGTTCAGTTAAAGGAGTGGTTTGCAGTGAGGTATTTTATCCATACTTGGAAGTTAGTTAAAATAGCAGAAGGAAGAAATTAAGCAAATATCAGAATAAGAATTATATAAAGTTAAATTGTTATACGACTGGAGACTGTACTACAATGCACATGTATACAGCGACAGTTGGTATTGAGTGTGCAGTTTGATCTTCAGCATTTTACTGCTTAAGTATTAACCATGCAGTGTCAAAGGTCTCTTTACATTTTTCTGTTCTTCCTTAAGGTGACAAGCTAGTTAGTCTGTAAGTAACCTTTCTTATCTCTAGGACAGTTCAAGAAGTCAAATAATGTAAAGTTCCAGAAACATATTCCTTTTAGACAAGAAGAAAAATACAAATTAAGAGAAAACCTTATCTTGTGATAATTCAAACACTCATATTTTCACCATAAAATCAGAAATAAGGGTATGCACAAATCAGAGACCTTTGGCAGCAGAGTGGGTGGCTGTAGAGTACCAGGACCTGGAGACCTTCAGGAGAAAAGGGGACTGTAATATTCTTCAGTATGAGGAAGCATGAGCAAAAGTGACTGTATAATTTATGACATCGCTTGAGTTACTTATTTGAGAAAGTAGGTACTAAGAAGAAATTGAGACTTTTCTTGTTTGGTACTTTTAAAGTATAATCTGATGTGACAGAAATGCAACAACTTTTCTATTCAGTGCTTCAACATTATCAATCTGACCCTGACGACTATCTAATTAAGCCACATGCAATTACTAAGGTTTATCCACTTCCATAAACTTCCTTTCTGTGTGACTTTTCATGGACTATATATCACGTTGAGATACATTTAATCAGAAATGTAATGTAACAGTATTGTTATTTTTACAATACAGTACAATACAATGCTACAGTTATTGCAGTATAAGGTAGAATAGACACTTTTTTTGGATTTGAACAAATGTTTACATCACTCATAAATTGACAGTGTTCCTGTATCACCGCTGTAGAGAAATATCTAATCTATCTTCTGGCACAAAAAATTTCTGTGAAAGAACTGCTTCTAGATGCTAATGACAATACAGTTCCCAAAAGAACTTCAATGTAGCATGAGCATAGCTCATAAACAGTAGCCAGAATTTTGTGTTTGTGTTATAAGCTAACTTTTGGGGGCATTCTGAATTCAGTGCCTGTATTAGTAGCCTCATGCATGAACAAATTAAACTAGGATATCATTTATCAGCATACATATTATCAAATATTTGGTAATTGATTTATAAACAATCTAATTTTTTTTTTCCTAGCAATGAGATGTAAAGATGATACTGCAACATAGATTCCTTTTAATTTACCAAATAACTTTAACTGATCTTATGTGACTCTTGTCTGGTATAATATTTCTAAATTACCACCAAGACATTTTCTCCACAGCATGTCACACACTTTGACACACATAGCCCTGCGCTTATGAAAAATAATTAGTGGTTAGTGAAAACAACTGGCTTATTAAAGAAAAAGAAACTTCTATAAAAGGAGTTTGGAGGCTGCAGCAGGACTTAAAAGTCCACTAAGCCAACCACAAAGTCTCAGGTTGGTTGTATCATATAATTTTGTGAGTTACAGGTAAAAGTATGTTTTAATAAGTGCAGTAGAGGTATTTCTAATGCATTTCTCTTGAACAGCTCTTCAATAATGGTCTAACATATACTATAATAAAGGAGCTTGTACATGGATTTAATACATTTTATTTTATTGAGCTCTACTTTATCTCAACCAATTTTCATCCTACTTTATCTCAAGTGATGGAACATTTTCTGCCTGTAAGCATGATAAAATCATTTCAATGTTTCAAAGCGATAGTTAAGGAGTTCTAAGAATATATATAGGCTTTCTTTGTCTGTTTCTAGTCAAAAACAAATGATCTCTCACTGGTTAGATTACAGTGCATTGCAACAGTATAACTAGTTTGCATTGTCAGCTCCATACAGAAGGGCTACCCCACTGAAGTCTAACAACTTTATCTCAAACAGTTCTCCAAACTATTTCCTCCCTCATTATCCAGATAAGAAATTCCCTCTCTGAAATGTCACCTCCTTCAACATTCGCTTCTCCCCCCCCAACCCCCGCTTTACATTTCCATCTGGAAGATCTTCATTTCCCACCTAAATTTTGGGGGGAGCTCTAGATTACTTTCAGACTCACTCACATTCTTCTTACGGTTATTCCTACCTGCAGATGAAAATTGCAGCTTCCTTCTCTACGTGGCCTTCCCACAGAGGCACTTTTTATACCTGATGTTATTTTCTTCAGCCAAACTAATAACATGGTATTCCTTACTAGTGTTCTTTGACACCAGATTTCAGTTTAAAATCAGCATGGTCATAACTGAGGATCTCATCTCATTTTCCTTCTCCTCTTTTCTTTTGGAGTCACTATGGATAACTGCTTTCTGTTCTTCTTTGGAGGCCCTAGTCCCGATCATGTTGTCCACCTTCACACATAGGCAGATTAAATGGCATAGCACCAGTGGTCTTTCTCTTGGTAGTTTCACATCAGCTAACAGAGGCAAGACTAGCACAGTGTAGAGATGTTCCAGCTGCCTCACGCTAGCTACCCTGAGTACCAATAGCAGTTAACCACAATAAACCAGAAATCTTGAAGTTTAATTTACCCTCCTTCTTACTCTTCATTAAATCCTGTGCTGTTACCATTATCCAGTGAGCTTGTTTAAAGTTAAAACTCAGATATTTCTACATTATACTTCAGTCACTCATGTGGCTGAGTGACAAAATACTCTAAGTGCAGGCAATGTTTGCTTGTTTTAGTTTTACATTGTTCATAATTCATTTTATTGCACTGTTTCCTTAAACTCTGTAAAGTATTTGTATACTTCTGCTTCTTTTTTTCACTGGCTAATAACTAATTTGCTTCTAGGTGTTAGAGAGTGACAGCCAGGAAGCTCAGAAGAGATAAGGCCGTGCCCAAATAAATAACAGGAAAATTCAGGAATTATATTCTTCTTCCTTGTTTCTTGTGACATGGAGGCAAGAGCACAATATTTATGGATTGGCCTGCAGCAATTCAAATAAATATTATTTGCGTATGAAATATGTCTTTGTTTATAGCAAAACTGAAAGAGATTTCTGTTCATTTTCCTCAATTTTAAAAAATTATGTCATATGATTTCCTTCCTGGTCACATCTTCAGCTCTCATTCAGACATTTTCAGCAGTTTACTAGTAGTCATAGTCTAGTACTAAATGTAACAAACTGGAAGCTCTCAAGTGCATTTTAATGGTGTGTTACAGACATTAAATACACAATCATTATATTAAGGGTTACATTTTATTTTTGCTTTATTGCTGGGTCCAAAAGTAGGCTGGGGAGAAGAGACATGGGAGCAATAAATTTTTCCAAAAGTTATATTCAGTAGTTGAAACGTGTGAGCTTCATAGTGTCTTGGCTGTTTGGGATTTTTTCCACATAAGTATTTACAGCCCACCAGGAAAGAAACCAGGAGTGCCAACATACCATAAGTATATCTATCTTGATATTTTTTGGTCCAGATAGAATATAGACCCTCAAAGTAGCTTAAAACAATCTGTTCTAACAAGACTTCCAGGTCAGTATTTTTGATTCCAATGTATTCACATCAATATCTTAAAATTGGTGTCTGTGAGAACTGTTGAACTGCTTGAACACTTGGACTTAGTCACCACTATATTAACGCTAGTGCACTGTGGCAGCACTTTTCAGTGTGTTTAACTTCTTTTATAATGGACAAGAGAAATCTACTTGCCCCAAAAAAGGCTTGTATAATATTGAGGATGAGGTGAAGCCATTGGACACATATAATACATGACTTTGTATAACATTGAGGATGAGGTGAAGCCATTGGACACATATAAAACATGACAGATTTACTAAGAATAATTTACTTTCTTACTAACAGTTTTTACAGTTTAGGACAGGTTATATTTACAAAGCACCTCACCTTAAACCTGGAAATAGTTCTAACGAGATACCTTTCACATTGTGCATTTCAGATTACTTTTGATATCCAGCTTATGAAAACAAGTGTTTAGCTTTTTCTTTTTCTTTTTCAGTGTCAAGAAATTGTGCTTATGTGGGACACACCAGCCGAGTTCTCTCTAGTGCATCTGACTCCACTAAAAGATTAATAAAGTCGTACATGCGGTTGTCAGTAATGCTGGGCAGGACTGATCAAACTAACAGATGTTCATTCTGGACAACAGAAGGAAACTAAAATTCTACAGGGTTCAGGCAGGAATGTGACAATTTTGGCCAACATAAAATTTATGCTGTATATTTATTCCTGGTTTGTCATCTGATCCCTAAAATAATATATTTATTTTTCCCCCAGAGTTACATTTTCTTTGGGAGGTCTAATTCCATCGGAACAGGGCTGCCATTCAATGCAAGTCAAGTATGCTGTTGCCTATGGCAGGGGAAGCAAAATCATTGCCTTTAGATGAAAATGCAATCTTGTACCTTTAGCTACCTTGTAGCTTTATTTCCAAGCCCTGCCTGTACTGATGCCCACAAAGCCAAGCTCCCTGTTCATGGGCCTTCATCCCCACCTCTGTTGCCGAAGGGGCAGAGGCAGTGCCGGCAGTTCAGATCTCTCTCACTTTCTCACGTACTATGCAAGAGTATGTAAGGTTTGGGGGCGGGTGAATATGATTGAGGAAACCACCTTGATAGTGGTAAAGACCAAAATTTTGGGCTCTGCTTTCAGCACCATTCATGCATTTGACTCATGAGTCCAATGTTTTAGAATACCTTGTATTGCAAATGACAATGTAATTACAACACATTTAATTGTTTTACAATATTTCATGCTGGGAACCAGTATTCGAACTTTCCACCATTCAGAAAAATAGATTCAAGCTTATTTTTAATTATACTTTGAATCTACCAATATAGTCAACAACACTGAGAAAATTATGTTCTTTAAAATAAAATGTTATAGAAGGTGACAGAAATTTAGAAAATTTCAAAATTAAAGTTTCTTGCTATGTGAATTATCAAGACCACATTCAGATTTTACATAGATATTTATGCCATAACTGTGGTCATCACAACATCACAGAAAATTTGGAAGAGTGTATTTCTTATAAGCAGAATGATTATATTCAAGCAGAAAATACTGGTCTCCTGATTGCTATTAATAATTTATTGAAGTGGTGTCAGAAAACTGCTTATCAACATACAAGAAATAGTAGGATATGGGATCTGTCCTGTAAGGTTTACAGTTTGAAAAAGATACAGGAAAAATGACATTCCCTGGGTAATCCAGTAGTAGATAACCATTACAGTATATTTCCCCTGCCTTCATTTCTTGTTGTTATTTTGGTTTGTTTATTAGTGATTTTAAATTAGAAGAGTGACTGCCGGAAGCTTTGGAGTAACTCTTCAGGATTTTAGTTTGTATAGGACAGTTTTCTCAGCCCTCTGATCCTTTTGGCTATTCTTCATTCTGGTAAACATTACAGATATTTGTCAATTGAATTAACAGCATAAAAAGGATGTGTTTTACGTGTAAGAAGAAGTTAGAGTAATATGAGAAAGAGGTTAAGCAGGAGAAGAAATAATTACCCAGGCAGATATCAGCAGCAGATGGTGATTTCTACTGGGAAATGCATGCAAGGATTCAGAAAACGAGTACTGTATTATAGGGCTTTTAAAATCTGATGGCAGCACTAACGTCTTTCAGAAAATGCATGTTGAACTGTACATTAATGTTTTAACAGAGACAGAACAGCTAAATTGAAAACAACGAGCAGTATATGGATAACTTTGAATTAGTACTCATCCTGTCCATCATAATATGCTGAACCCAAAGACTTACTGGAGAAGGCAAAGAACTGCTGCAAAACGGTCAAGAGGCTAAAAGAGAAAATTTGAATGGATCTGTACTACTCAAACTCTGGTGATGGAAACTGAGCACAAACAATGTAGGGACCGGAGCTGAAAACGTACTATGGAGTCCAGCTCCTGCCCATTTTGCTTTGGGAGTAGAGCTCACGCCACAAAGTTACAGCAGCTCAGGGGCTGATCTGACCTGGTGCAAACCAATGCAGCGGCAAGCTCCACCTCTGCAAGTGGCACAAAGAGTACTAGCAACCTGAGCAACCTGGCTGCTCCTTCTTCTCTCCACCACGACCTTCCAGTCTCTCGAATCTAGCAACAGGGAGCAAGAGTGGCATAAAAGCTTCCACACCAACTCTAAAAGTATACTTTTTTTGGACTGAAGTGAATGACTTTTTCAGGATAGGATATGCCAGCTTTAAAAAATAGATCTCACTAGAAAGCTTGTGAAAGTTAGCTCTTAAAGAGCAATCTTCCCAAATGTGTGTGATGTGTTAACTACCTTATGTCCTTTTTCCTGCAGTTTACTTAGGAAAGAAAGATATAATTAAGGCAATTGCTTTTGTGAAAATTCTATGCTTTCTGTGGTTCAGAAATACTTCCTGATAATTTTCCAAGTCCAGAAGTAGTGCTGTTTGTTAGTGATTGCAGTGTTCATATTCAGCATGAGACATTACCATGTTCTATTCATTCTGAATTGTGACCACTTAAATGAACAAAATATTCCTCCTAAACATAAAATGAAGATAGAAAAAGATCATGAAAACTAAAAATCCAGATCTGACTTTTAGTTCTAGTTTCTAGACTCTTTATATGAGAGAGTTTCACTTAGTTTTATAAAATAGGAATTTACCATTAATTTTGGTGAATTTACTTCCAATTCTGTATTCTTATCCATCTTTTAAAGAGGATTTTTATTCTTCATAAAGTGAGGAATTGCTTGTTTTATTTTCACTGAAATAATCTTCCATCCCCTAAAACCCATAGTGTTTGCAGTTACCTGAGTTCAGCTTTGACTTTAATGCTCTTCCAGGTACACTAGCTTCACCTTACCTTCTTTGAGGTAGGAGTCATCTCATTGATTGTCTTGAGTAAAAGGAAATGGCTCATGCATCTTTTGTACATTATAACAAATGTCCTTTTGCATTATAATTGAATGGTGATTGTTGTGTTCAATCAATGAGAAAGGTTAAGGGAGCTTCTCTGCCAGCATTTTTAATGGAGAAGTCGATTAAGATTCAGTTTAATCATTCTGGCTGCTTCAGAATTAAAGCAACAAAGACCATCAATGGCACTATAATTACCAGTCTTTCTGTAAGTTTACACTGCTATTTATGCAGCCATAAATTTTGTTATAATGCACAATGTGACCAGGTTAACTTGCTTTGTTTGTAATGCAAAATATTTCCCTTAATTGTACTGTGGATAAGAAATTGTTGTGATGAAGTATATATAATTCAGCCTAATAAAAAAGAGAAAAAGTAAAAACAAAAAACAACCCCTCTGTAGAGTCTGACTGAGGTGAATCAGCCTGATAGCTCGTGTTAAATGGTTTAAAGTCATGGCCTTAACCTTGGGACACTGGAGACATATTTTACTTTATTGAACATGGAGACTAGCATCACTCCCAGGTGAGTAAAAACGGTCAAATATATTATTCTAATCCCTGTTCCAAACAGAGAAAAGGTCATTATACACTACCTATTGCATGCTGCCAAAGAGTGAAAAATTCACATTGGGTGCAAATCTATTTTAGACATGGCCTTTAAAATGTTACTAAAATGAATGATTAAATGGTTTTGAACAAGAAAAAAATTCTTGAAATTGATCTCATTTATTAATTAGCTTGAGCTTATAAAGGTCTTACTATAAATAGCTAGAAGACTAGAAGAAATTGCTCATTTCAAATGAGAATAAGGCTATCAAAAATTTTTGTTTTCTTGTAATATTAATACCTGTAAGTATGGTTATCCATTTTATTTGCTACTGCTGAATGAAGATGATAGGATATCTTGATTTATCCAGGATGTTCAGATAAGCTTGTCCAGCACTTCCAGCAAATTAAAGACACAGGATACTTTTGTTACTCTTCTTTTTTCCTTTTTTTTTTTTTCCTCCTTTTCCCTATAGGAATTTCATTCAAAAGGCATTGAGGATTTCTTTTTTTCTCCACAGAGAGGGACAAGTTTGATCAAACTTCTCACTAACTTAGAAACATGCTTTCTCCACGCAGAAGCAAAATCTCCAGGGACGGGTCAGTGTAAAAGAGAAAAACAGTCCTTCTGCCTGTATAGGTAGGTAGAGGGCAAGATGCTTTTTTCCCCCCTGCAAACTCATGTTTTATTGAAAGCTCAGCTTCCCTGAATGAATGAATTAAATTCACGTTAGCTAGCAAAGCTATTTATAAAGTTGCATGAAGACCAGAAAGAGGAGTGCATTTTCACCAGTTAAGTTGGTGGGTTCCATGTAGGGATCCACTGCAGCTTCAGCCTCAACTGTAGGTTTCAGGAAAATGAATTGCGCCTCACCTAAAATGAAAAATTCCCTCCCTGTGATTTGACAGAATGTTCTTGTAATTTTTTCCTATCACCTTTCGTGATTCTTTATTTCTATTAATAGCATATTTTATGTCTTGTAGTTGTGCATCTTAACTAAAGATGGATTGTATTGTCCCTGTAGCTTGTAGCTTGCTGTTGTCCTAGAACAACTTTTCCTTCCTTTTCAGCAGATCGTAAACTAGTAGGAGAGGATCATCTGACTAACAGCAGTTATTGAATGACAATTAAAACAAATTAAAATATCACATCACACAAAAAATTTTCAGTGTACAACTCCTGAGCTTGCCATTTGCTGCATAATTTATGCTTCTTGGAAAGCTGGGCTTGAAGGTGTAATCAAAGGTATTGATATATACAAATCTGGACCTCCTGCTGACTATAAAACTACACGCACGCGTGGTAGCAAGATACGGTTCTTTAATGTATTTCTGTATCAAGACAGCTCTTTCAGTAGCAGGAAATTATGAAAACCACTAACGAAGACAATTTAAAAATGTAACTCCTTAAATCTGTCTCCAAAGAGGTAAAGACAAATATGTAAATCAGCTGTTTATGAAACATTCATGTTTGAATTTAAAAGGCATATCAGTATACAGTGAGCATCACTGATATTAAAGTCAGGAGCTTAATCCTCTAAAGAAAACAAAACACATACAGTGCGTAGGCAGCTTGGCATAGTTCCCTCAGATTTTATACATGTGAGTTAGGGTGCGGAGGCTATACTTAATTTAAAAATAAGATTGACTAATCTATTTGAGTGCTTACTGCCTTGTAAGCAGAGAAAAGAGTAGCATGCCAGAATGGAAATCATATGGGCCGGGAATTCCCCTTCTGTTGACCACAGAAGGTATAGGCATAATCCATCAAGAACAGAATGCATGCCATACTTTGTTCATTAGCATTTAAAGAGGCTGTTTGGCATCAGACAACAAATACAATTCTTGCAAGAATTTGGCAGCGGACTGTTTGTCAGTTAATGACAATCCACAGCTTTTTCAAGGAAATACTAAATGTTCCCAGGGCTATTTCTGAATTCTTTTCAGCACGAAGCTTGAAGTGGGGCTAACACATTTATATAGCGGTAACCAGCTTCCAAGAGAAAACATCAATTCTGAACCTGAAATCGAAACAGATTTGTTGGCAACACATCAACAAATTGTGACGGAATTACAGGATATGTGATATCACATATCTTATCTTTACATTTATGCATTTCCTAAAATACACCAGTGTGTTTAGCATCTCCATAGGCTACAATCTGGAAAATGATGGATGTTATTTAGGACTTTGATATCAATATAGACAGTGTGATAAGATGTAGGCATCAACTTCAAGGAGAGCAGAATAGCTCTCTAGTCTTGCTGGACTGCATTGGCTAAATTTCCACTGACCGTCAGGAGAGCTTAAACCCACCTATCTCTCATAGAGATGCTTAGTCTGCAGTTAAATCCCATCCTTAATCTTCTCTAAAGAAGAAAAAAGAGATGATAACTTAACAGATTTATTCTTTTCTTCTCTAAGCTATATGACTGTACATATTTTCAAATGCTCAGATGCTCAGTAGCCATGCTTTTTTTTTTTTTTTTTTTTTTGTGACAACTCTCAGAAAGCCAGCTTTTTGTGTCATAGTTAGGAACAAATTACTAAGCCCAGATGTAGGTCTGATGCACGGCTGTGATGCTACAAGTTAGACTGTTTTGTAAGTGCTGCAGACTGTATTGTGTCCTTCTATTGTAAAGGCAGGGACTATTTACTATCTCAGTAGAAAGATTTTTAATTTTAACATTCTATCCCACAAAGCTTCAAAATGTTGCTTCCTTTCTTTTTTTCTTTTTTCTTTTTTTCCTTTTAAACATCCAGCCAGATTTATAGGACTTCACCTTGTACATTTGGCTTGTGAGCTGAAGACCAATTACTAGTAACAGTGAGCTTCAGGAAGCTTGAAAAACATTCTTTGCTGGCATGAGAGTACCAGCTGATGTGATTCCTCCTGATCACTCTGAAAGTCTAATGAGACTGGAACAATAGGGAGACTGGAACAACAGGGAAAAGTTAAGTACTTAGGGGACCTAGAAAGAGATGCTTTGTTTAAAGAACCACAGTTCCTACAGCAAGTGACCATCCTGTACTCTTCAGGGTGACTTCTGAATATTCTCAGTTGAAGCAATATGTTAAGCAATAAAGTAAGCAAGAAGACTGACAGAGGAGTTCTTATTAAGCTTGAATTGCAAGCTTCGCTGCTAAAGTTGCACATTGACTTTAAACTGAAAGTGTACTGTTGTCAGTCTTGAAGATTTCTCTGATGCAAACTTTCCAGGGAGGCTATCAATAAATTATATTTACCTAGACTTGAAGATACTTATACATTGCAGGAGTCCTGGAAAAAAGTCTGAGGGTAAATGAGGTCCAGCTCCAGCATCAGTAAAATTTTCTGTCACAAGCTTCATTTACTGTGGAAATGAGTTAATAAATACACACCTGGATCCTATAACCCATGAACTTCATTGCTAAAGAGGAATGATAATATGTTACTGAATCTACTCTTGTTAATGTTTTCTCCTTCCACATTTTCTACAATGTAAATATGGGTTACTTAGAGTTTGGAAAGTATGTTGACAGTGCGAAATGAAAATCTGATTATCGGAGATACTAGTATAACCTTGCTAGCTGATCTGCTTCATGCAGAGAACGGCAGTGAAGTCAAGGTAACATTTTTACATGTTGGAAGTTGGAATACAACTGACTAAGGATCACCATGATATACACCAACATTTAGATTGCTGGCATACCATAAATTAGTCTCCTATTTTTTGCTGATGGTGTTAATTGTGCTAGTCAGGTTTAGCTAACGCATGCTAGAATCACACATTAATTTGCTATAGAGACATATCCTATAGAAAGCCTCATTGCAACAGCTGTAGGATAGGATGCTCCAACTGAGAAGTCAGAATCCCCATCAGCTCACAAGGTAAGACAACTGTGCTACTACTGCATGAAAAACAGTGTCAGTACAGCAACAAAGCAAAAAGGAAGTCATACTGGAGAAAATATGAAGTATGGGTCACTCAGCTGGCACTAAGAGCTTAAATGGAGGTTAACTGGGCTAGGCTTTGTTCCTGGCTCTCCTACAGACTTCCTGTGCTATCTTGGTAAACTAGTAGTTTTCCTGTTATCTCGCAGAAATAGCAGGTCTTCCCTTCTTCACACAGGTATGGAGAATAAAGATTTTAAAGACCGTGAGACACATAGAAGTTACAATACTGCAGACCGTGGATATTCGCAAAATAGAAAGCAAAAACAAGGCATCATATACAATGCATAAGTCAGAACCAAATAAAAAGATTAGAGATAAAGCACACAAATCTATCCAGACCGAGTGGGTGGAATTCAGCTAGCTGAACCTTAAATCTCTGACCTAGTCCTAGCCTTTCTTTAAAGTAAATGGAGAGCTATAGTCACTTTTAGAGCACAGTTCATCCCACCAAATACAGTGTCTCCTTTGGAATGAGATGTTCTGTTCTACCGCTCTCTACTGACTATGAAGAGCCTACATTCGTTAGCTCACATCTAGACATCTACACTTAGATGAATCCAGTCCTCAGGCCGTAAGAGGAAATGGAGCACAGTCCACGTGCAAGAGTTGTCTTTCTGCAGCATTTTGTTACTGCAGTGTTTTTTGGAAGTCAGCTTGGTGAGTAGTGTGAGACCTAATAAGACCTCAGTCTTAAGCAGCATTTTAAACTCTGGGCTGTGCAGTGTTGAATTTGAGGATCAAATGAGAAGAGCTTGGGAGAGGTATAATATCCTTCATATGTTGGCTGCCAGAAAAAGCAACACTGATAAGTTATCTTGTTATGGAATTAATAAAGTTCTAGATGTCTGTACATGTCCTTTTTGGCCCCTGCCATTCACAATAAAATCATTATTTCATGTTAATAAGAGTCTGATCCTGCACACATCGAAGTAAAAAAGAGTAGATGTATATTATGCAGAATGATTGGCAATCATAGGCTGAGGTAGACTGATCATCCAATTAAATAATAGAATATGAAAAAGGTCAAAGTAATATAGAGCTAGTCTAATTAATAGACAATGAAATAAAATTCTGATTCTCACACTCCTGAATATAAGCCCAGTCCTGAAAACAAATTACCTACTTTATTTATGAAAGTAGTTCCTTTGACTTCAGGGTACTTCATAAGGGCATGTGGATCCTTGCTTATGGATTACCTGGCAGGATCAGTGCCTAAGACTTTAGTTCTTCTATCCTGTTCAGGTAGTTTTACTAGAATATTTAATTTTTTTCATTCCTTATCTGCATCTTACAAGGAGGCTCATATAATCCTTTTTGTCTTCATGAACAGTAGATAAAGATTCAACCCTTTAAAACTTCATTAATATGTTGTCCTAATGATATCAAAGGTATAGTATAATTCAAACGTCAGTTCTATGTCTGTCTTCTGTGGTTTATGTGGATGTCTATTAATATTTAATTTGGTTCATTACCTTATTTATTGTGTGTTGGTTAAAGGAATTCAAAGATGGAGGTGCTGTGTTAACATAAAAGTCTCCTCACACTGAAACAGGAACCAAATATGATGCATGCACAACAATGTTGGGACTTTGTTTATAATAAACATTTTAAATGACTGATTTTTTTCTCATAAATACTCTAAGTAGGATGATCTATGAGATTTCTAATTTATTCTTGTTTAAAATTTAACCATGCTTTTTTAAAGCATATCAATTTTGTTAATACCATGTAATTAAAACATGTCAGTGCACAGCAAGTTTTAGTCTAAATTAATGACTATGAGAATTATTTTAATTAAATAACCAATTATAGAAAAGCCGCAAGCATGAGAGCTGACATTTAAATGAATTTCATTTAAATTGCTTCTTAACATTGTCCCATCTAGGACACTAATGCAAAATGAACTATTGTATCAACATAGATTATCACTATTTTTGTATGCACATAATGTATTCATATTCAATCACTGGAACAGAGCTGAACATTTTGTATTGATCTGAAACGTCTATGAACAAAATACGATAGAATAAGCTGAAGTACAAACAAAAATCCCTTGTAGTTCTGTGACACAGTACAGCTGCATTTCTCTTGTTTGCACACTTATATTTTCACATTTCAGTTCTTCATTCTCTTACAAATTTCATTTTCTGTTTGGTGCAGGGTGAACTTCTAAAATTGCTGAGCATTCAAGTGACTTTTTAAATTCTGGCTGTCTCATAAACACACTTGAAAAAATCATGATGGGCTATTCAGTTTTCATGTCAGATTTAGAAGAAAAATCTGTTAGAAACATTTGCTGGAATACATTTTGCTCACTTTTTACTGGAAAATAAGAATAACTTACATAGTTAACTAAATTACTCTTCTGCACTGCACAAATCGTTACTGCATTTGTCTAATAATCACATTCAATTTAATCAGATGCATGGTGCAAACTGTGTCAGGAAACTCCTGAAGCTATTTTCAAAAGTGAGTAACAGTATAATACATTGCAAAACTGTTCTTCTCTACTGTAGCTTTAAAGATGTCACAGAAGAAGGGAAAAAAGGCTCCTGTGTTTTTGTTCATTGATTAACCAGTAATGTTATGTATAAATAATGTATCTGACAGTATGGCAGCCCACTTGGGACATTGTGCCATTTACTACAAAATAGGATGCAACATGCAACTGAGCAGCAAGAACAAATTAAACATCTTTCCTTGGTAACTTTAGCATTTTTATTAGGTGATAAACATCACAGTGAGAAGAAAAGCAGATGTAGATATTTCAACAATATTAACCTTAATCTAAAGCTATCTAGAGACACAAAATAATGTTTATACATTCCTAAAAAATGCTTAAACTGTGTACAAAATGTGTTGTCCTGATCTCTTTATGTTTTGTGGGAATCCCATGGAAACCAGTTGATATAAACCATGGTGTAAAACCAGGATTTTGTTCCAGAATACTGCAACTAAATTCAGTGAAATGTTATGTATAATCTTATCTTGTTAACTTGTAACACAGAGATATCACTGCAATATGTACTGTGGAGAATTTGCAATGTTAATATAGGTGTGTGTTTTAAAATGATTGCCCTCATGAAGTGCTGGTGTTCTAAGTCAAATTAAATTATTATATTAGAAATTTTCATTGAACACAGCACAGGGTTTCTGTGTTTAGTTTCAAAAATGTTTATGAAACTATTTTATCAGTAGAATAGCAAGTTCTTTTAAAAGCTATTAAAATTATTATATCATTATAAAAGTTATCTAAATATCAGCTCAAAGAGTCTTGGGTCACTGATGGTATTTTAAATTAAATCAATGAGACCCTTCAGTATAGCTGTAAGAAAAAATAGAAATTGTAACTCAAAGAATGACTGTTTTGTAAAGTAAGAGAAAATAAATAAATAGTAAAAGAAATGTATTGCATCTGCCAAAGGATGATTTCATAATTCTTTATTTATCTCTATGTTCATATAAGTTTTCATAAAATGACTATTTTTCCCAGGCAAGTACCTGTATTCACTGATTTTGATTGAAAAGAAAAATAAACTTTACTGAAATAAAAATGTTTAACAGCAGTTTTACGTAATTATCACTAGTAAAAACTTAACAATGGTATTTGTATTCTCAGATTAATCCAGAGGTAGCCAAACCTTAATGAAAATCAGTATGAGGTGTTAGCCCAGCTCCCTTTGCCTGCTGTGGAATTTCCAATCACTACATTAAATATTGTTAAATGGAACAAGTGAGTATTATTCAACATGATTCAATACCATACACCTTGAATTTGTAACTATCATCACTAAATCACATGATCACTAAATCAAAGTATCTTTCTGTGTATTGAGCTAAATACCCAATTTAGACTCTACTCGTCCTTTTTACATACTGCAAAAGCTGCAGCAGTTTATTTCACATCTACACAATAATTAATCTAATATCCCCTCATATTTAATAGTTACAATCGTTAATGTTTATACCTGAGGTAATTCCCATTGCACAGTGAAGAAGATTATCCACTTGATTAAAAATAAATCTTTTCACCCCTGCACTTGATTCTGTACCTCCCTGGGGAAGCTGACCATAATTTCTTTCTTGCTGTACCTCATTCTACAAGTGATGAGCCCATTTTGCATGGCCAATACTGAATGTTGCACTGGGCTTTAAACAGGACAGTAATTCAATTGTGTTTTTTTAATCCCAGCTCCATCTGGAAACAAATCCCTGTTACTCAGATGTTGCCGCTAAAACCCAACAGCTATCATACATTTCCCAATGTTGTGGCCCATGAGATGCTGCAGTTGTTATTTTTCTCTCAGAACATGGAATAAGCTCAGCTGGAATGGTAGTAACTGGAGTAGTAACAAATGGAAAATGGTTGCTGGAAGACTACCATCCAGTCTCAGGTACGGAGAAGTTTAAAACAAGAAAGACCAAAAGGCAGGGATTGAAGGGCCAAAGGTCAAAGTTTTTGAGGTTGATATAGGCATCCAAAGGAGATAGGCACCTAAACTGGGATACACAACGGCTGGCATGCTCAGCCAGCTAAGTCCCATGCTAAGTGTCTCTGTGAATCCTGACCCAAAAGCCGCACAGGTGCCTAAGCCGGTTAGGAAGTAGTCATTCGTCTGCAGGCAAGCTCCTAATTGTGACTCACCAGAGCTGTAAATTTTCAAATGTTTTGTTGTACCTGGCTGCATATACTTAATTTTCTATTTTGTTGGGTTACAAATGCTAGGCCATGTCAAATGGACACGTTTATGGTGACTCAAAGGAAAGGCAGCTTCCTTCTCAACTGATAGGTTCCCTGTGAATCATATATGTCTGCTTCAGAAACAATTGTATGTTTTGACTTTGATTCGTAACTCTTTGTTCCTTACCAGACCCAACAGCTCTGGGGGAGTAAGCTGGATTCTAGTCAGGCTGGTATGTCATCAGCGAAGCTATTCTATCTCCAAGTTTCCCACTGGAATGCCAAATGCTGCCCTTATTTGCACCTTCACAACCCCACTGGAGACAAGGTGTCTACTCAATTGTAATAATTTGGCCTGAGAAATCTTTACTGTTGGCAGTGACTTTCAGATCCTAGTATAAGGTTTTCACTGCTGGCAGTTAAAAAGAAAAATATTTTTATGCCTAGTCCGAGTAAAACTGATGCAAATTCACAGAGATAGAGCAAATACAGAACTCTACCATGCATTTTTGCAATGCTTCATTTCAGAACTACAGCTTCCTCCTCATCAACAAAAACAGCTCTATAAATCAGCTCAGGATGATCATTTGCCACATGGTGATTTGTAAATCTTTATGATTTGTAATGGATTTAAGTAAACTGTCTAAAGAGACTGAAGAAAACTATGGAATGTGCTGCTGTATTTGCACCCAGGAAATTATCTTTGCCCACTGAAAGAACAAATATAAGCATAATAACAGATGAGAAAACATTCATAATGTTCTATTCCAGTAGATGATTATGGTAACAAATTAGAGCAGATTTTCTCTTGAATAAAGATTACCTCCTCAGTTTTATTGCCTAGCTCTGCCAGAAGTCCATACATACTGCAGCGGTGGATGCTATGTAAAAGTTCAAGAGAGAGAACACCAACAGCACTAACTTCTGTGTGGGATTCTTCTACCTAACAGTTTAGACCACGTTGAACAGAATTTTGTGTACATATGCACTTTTGCATAAGTGCCAGGGAATGGGTAGACACACACAGTGATTTTAAAAGAGAAAGCTTGATAACCTTGATAACCTCTAAAGGATGACCCAACTAAATGGTGAGCACCAGTGTTCAGGTTCATCTTATGGAGAGTGAGGAGTGATATGGACAGTTTTACGGTTACATTTGAATTATATTTGAGTTTGTGAGGGGAAAAAAATCATGCCATCTCCTGGTTTGTATGCTATTCCATCAGTTACCTACATGTCCACTCGTAATACACTCACACCTCAACTGTTGTAACTGTCTAGTATTCAGAATACTACAAACACAGATTTTCAGTCAACCATTCAGGGAGTAATTTCATAAATTCTAGGTGAGCTGCAGAATAGATTTTAGTAAGGTAACCCAAAACTAATATGGAGAACTAAAATGATAAAAGAAATATAAAAGATCCTTTTGAAATTCTCCCAGGGCACTTAGAAAAGTACACTTTTTTTTTAAAACTGAATTTGTCTACATTCAGGTTTCTGCTATTGGATCTTTTTTCTTTCTCTCTTTTCTTTCCTTTCCTGCTGTATTAAGAATCCACTCTACTTGCAAAAGTCTTCTCTCCAAATGAGGTACATGCTTGTTACAGTCATGTTGAGTATTACTCTTCTAGGAAAATAAAACAACCTGAGCTCTTTAAGTTTACCACCGTTCAACTTATCTCTTTTGTAGCTCCCTTCAGATCTTTTCTCAGATTACTAGAGCAACTGTAAAGTGTGATGGCAAAACTGGACACCGTATCCCTCTATCACATTTTTTTCTAATGAAGCTAAAAGATTGACACCTTCTTCTCAGCACCCTCCTGCTGAAATGTTTGGGGATTGCATGTTCATATGAAGTTCAATACATCATCTATCCCTCAGCTGGAAGTTACTGCCTCCTGTTCCTGAAACATGGCTGCTCATCATGCACATGATCCTGTTTTGTTGCAATATGGAGTAAAATAAGTTCATTTGGGCTGCCAGTTACTGTCTTCTGGCCCAGGCACAACAATACATCAGCTGTTCCAACAACATCATGAAAATTATATGAGAACTCTCCAGATTAGCTCTCAGATAAAGCATCACACTGGAAGGCAGCAATTCACAGAATCATAGAATATCTCAAGTTGAAAGGGACCCATAAGGATCATCAAGTCCAATTCCCTGCTCCTCGCAGGACTACCTAAAACTAAACCATATGACTAAAAGCATCATCCAGATGCTGCTTGAACTCTGACAGGCTTGGTGCCATGACCACTTCCCTGGGGAGCCTGTTCCAGTGGCCAACCACCCTCTCAGTGAAGAACCTTTCCTTAATGTCCAACCTGAACTTCACCTGACACAGCTTCATTCCATTTCCTTGTGTCTTGTCACTGCTCACCAGAGAGAGGAGATCAGCACCTCTCCCTCTGCTGCCCTTCTTGAGGAAGTTATAGGCTGAGATGCCCAAAACTGCACACAGTGCTCGAGGTGGGGCCGCACCAGTGCAGTGTAGAGTGGGGCAATCACCTCCCTCGACCACCTAGCGATACTGTGCTTGATGCACCCTAAGACACGGTTGACCCTTTTGGCTGCCAGGGCACACTGTTGACTCATATTCAACTTGCCATCAACCCAAACCCCCAGATCGCTATGGGGCTGCTCTCCAGCCTCTCGTCCCTTAATTTGTATGTATAACCATCCCAGATGGAGAATCTGGCACTTGCTTTTGTTAAATTTCATACAGAAATTGGTTGGTTTTACTCTTTTTTTTCAGTCACAAGACACAGTTTGTTTTCATTTAAGTGTGAGCTTTTAACTCAATTTCTAGATGGCATAAGTTTGCATTTGACTCTACTAAGCAGAGTTTGCTCTGTAGGAAATGATTAATATACTAAATTTTAGGACAGTGCTTATATTATTGCTGTCACTGGTATAGTCTATAGGAAATGCATATGGCAGAAGTTTGGGGCTGTCTAAATGTAGAAGAAAACATACACCTTTTATTGCTCCCATCTCAGTTAATGGTAAATTATTATCTATCTATTTATTATTATTTTATTACTTCCTCTTACTTTTGTTGCAAGGAATAAGAATCCTGCCAAGAGTTTAAATCATCAGAGAACCAGACTCTGATCTACTTATTTATTCACATTAAACAAGGGTATTTGCCTAGCAACCGAACACGTATTCCTGAACACGTATTTTGGTCTTACATTAAGACCTTGATAGAAAATAAAAAATAAAGATATTTCAGGAATATTATATGTTATAAAAACATTCCTGTAGCCTAAATTCATTCCACATAACTTGATACCTAACACATAGATAAAGAGAAAGCTGTAGTCACTTCCAGGTGGGAATTCCAACTTTAGTTCAGCTGAATTGCCCTCTGGATTATGCCTATCTTTTTCCATTTAGACTACCAGTACGCAGAGTCATATAGGATGAAATCAGACTTACATGCTTACACTTCTAAAGTTTTCCCAGGTTGTTGCTAAAATCCATTTGTGTGTACTATTTTTAATGTTTTAGTTTAACCAAAAAACTGGATCATTTAAAAGAAATTTTATTAATAATCCTATAACAATCCTGTATGGTTAAGGTAATGAAGACCCCAACAACAATAAATGAAGTGCCCACAATTTCCACAGGAAGCTATTAGCTTCCCCTAGCAATGATTTTTGACATTCAAGATACTTGCTATGGATGCAGAAAAATAAAGCAGGGTTGCAGCTCTTCCCATTGGTAATAAACTATTCCATAAATAAACATTTGCTCTGTTTCCTTCTTAGGAAAATTACCTTTACTGCTTGGATAGATTTTCCAATTATAGGTCAACCTGTCCTAACCTTTTCTGAAGGAAAATGAGAAATGTTCCCTATGAACAAGATAAGACATACTGTATCTAATGGCACTGTTTGCAAACACCAAATAACAGCAGACTCAAGAACTGCAATATAAAGCTATCAATTAATTTTGTTGTAACTGTATGCACCTGTGAACAACTGCTTAATTAAAGAGGCAAACAGAAATCTCTCACAATAATGCTTCAAATTACTTGCATTTATGTGACTCAATTAGTTGGAGTGGATAAATACAATTGGAAAGCTGCCATGTGGATTTCTGGAAATAAAGAAAAGATAGAACTGAAGAGATACAAAACCAAATGGGAAGACTCAGGCAGATAAATACAGATAATTCTCAGAGGTTCATAGGCCTATACAAACAGAGAAGATAAAAGAAAAACATTCTGTGTAAATATATATAAATTTATATATATATAAAGATATATACACATTTATGGTCACAGAGTTCTGCTTTCACAGACAGGAACATTTAAGGGGATTGTTTGCTTTGGGCAGCATACCCACAGGGCTCAGATTTGCTTTAATTTTGCCATCAGATATATTCATCCAATTCCTTTTGCCTTTAGGAGTGGCAGAGGTGTTTACTGCTACTGTAGACATGTGGGAGTGTCTTGCCTACCCTCTAAATGTTCCTCCAGAAAGGCACAGGTCTTCCATAGTCTCTGACCTATCTGCCTGCCTAAATGCCTCAGATACCCTGGGGGTGTTTGGATCAGGAGTGCATTTCTGAAACAAATCTCCTCTGGTCCCCTTTACTACATTGTGCTTCCCATCACAAAGTGGTTCCAGAGCATGTGAACCGGGCTTTTTGGGGATGAAATTAAACTGGAAGGTGCTCTCCATGTGAGCACACCAAGTGAACATTCATCCTCTGGGACCAGACTAGAGATAGTCCAAAGTGAAAAAATGTGAGATGCGGGTGGTGTGGACACCAGGTCTTGAGCACTGTGAGAGGGGTCCTCCTGGTTTTCACTACCTCCTGATGTAGACATAGCCTAAGGCATTTAAAATGACACCAGACACATTAGGCACTTGAATTCCTTCTTCCATTTTCATGTGCCTGTTTCAGAATAGGATTTAATCCTATATATGTGCAAGTCCATTGCTGAAAATGCCTTTTTCTCATATTCACATGCAGTTCAGTAGCATTTAAGGAAAGCTTGCTGCTGACAGCTATTGTCTGCAATGAGGCATTTTATTAACACTGAATGATCGACACTGGGGGCCAGTTAAACAAACCAGACTTTCCCGTCTTCTGAGAGGGCTCATCTAGAAATGGCAAAGGGGATAAGAGACAGGATAGATTACACTTAAAAATACTTTCAAGTGTAGGGTCCAAAATCTATTTTAGATGTTACTTGTTAACTCTGTCTTCTAAACACAACCACTATTTTTTTTTAAATTATTTTAAAAATAGCTGTCTTTTCTGAGTCCCAAGCATTCTGTTCCTTAAAGAGTGACCAAATACACCTGACTTGGTATTTGCGTCAATGATTTGTACACGTACATTGTAACTGAGCAGTGGGATATTCTTCCACATAGAGTGGGGAGCAAATGACCAGGACAGAGGAGGGAGCAAGACCTGCTGAAAGTAAAAAAGCAAAATGATTCTTTTCTGTGGAAAAAAAAATCATTAAGCCAGCTTAATTTAGACTTAATTTTAGACTTATATCCAACAAAGGCATCAGTTGTTTTTCCCTCTCTCTCTCTGGAATACTTACTAGCATATTGGTTTATAACAGATAGGTTTTCAATATTCAAATGCATACAAAAGTTTCTCTCAATATTTTTTAGGTTAACACTGAAATTAATTTTATTAAGACAATTTTTTGTGGGTTTTAAAAATATATTTTGGATGTTTCATTACACCATTTTCACTATGCTAGTATATTAAAAATAATATGAATTTGGTTTTCTTCACTTTCTTTCCTTCTTTACTTTTGATTTCCCTCACCTTTTCCATTTCTCATTTTTTGTAACTGTAACCTGAAGATCTCAAGTTTCCTCATAATAATTGCTTTGGTTTTTATTTTAATTCTATATTTTCCATTTAGAACAAGGTCGTAAGATATGCATAGCTGACCCTACTGTTATTTTCCTTCCCAAAAAAACAAATCATGCAGGTAAAGGCACAGGACACAAATAGATTTGTTAGCCAACCCAATTTGGCTATAAAAATCTACCTGTGACCTAGAGGACAAAACTCCTCACACTTCTAATTGAAGTCAACTACCCAGCTGACAGGCAAATATGCTTTTGAGGGCTCTTGTGCTGCTGTGATGATAGCATCTTGAGGTTGTTCCCAGATGGAGGGGAGGGAGGTAGAAGTGAGAGTCAGAGAGTGTGACAGTCACTCATCTATCTTGGAAACACTGAGGACCTTGGAAATATGAATTAAATTAGGCTGTGCTTTCAGGAACACTTTAATCTAACTTAAGTATGAAACGCTGCTGAAGGAGATGATCCCTCCATCCTCCCCACCCCAGCTGTCTGTTCCCACCTTTTCCCTTGTGCCAGCACGTGAGATCATATGGCTACCTTCTAAGCTACGTCTGGGAACTGATCCAACACCCAGCCTCACAAATATTAAAACTTTTTAGTTGGATCAGTTCCTTTTGCATAAATGCTAATGGAGCGTGGGGGAGTGGAATATACAGGCAGAGGAAGGGTTGAGGGAATTACCACTTTCAGTAGCAGCCTGGGCTTAGATCATCTCAAAGACGTTGGTAAACCACAGTCTTAGTCACCCACAGGACTTCGAATGCAGCCCTGACTCAACAGGACTAAGAGCCAGCACCTTGCAAGCAGTGAAGATGTGGTCCTAGGATAATATGGAGGAAAGCTGCCATTTTCAGCACTTGTTGCAGTTCTTATAAGACTAATCAAACTGATGTAAACTGCATTGCAATATCAAAGTTGTATTGTGACAGTACCGAGCATTTTAAAACAAGGGAGAACAACAAGCCTATTTTAAATGATTAAGGCTAGAAAAATCCTTTTTCTCTCTCTTTTTTTTTTTTTTTTTCTTTTGGGGGCAAAGGACTCGGGCATCATAGTTATTAAATGAACTGAAAATTGCTTCTGCCCAAGCTCATTTTGATCATTATTGATCTAATTAAACTCTGTTTGTATAATAAGAAAACCTAAAGATGGGGGAGATATTTCTAATCATAACAATGTTGTCAAAAAAATGATGGAGTACAGTTTCCTAGCTACTTATGAGTGGTAGATGACTGTTTTTTCCTTCTCCATGCTAGGTATGTATGTACTACACATCAGTAATGAACCAAGCAGAGCTCCCAGGTCAAAAATCTTGGCAACTTTGAAAGTTCCTCTCTGCCTTCCAGCACGGCATGCATTACGTTCAGTTAGCTCCTCCTGGTCAATGTAGCTGTGAAGATAGAATTTGCACACTATTTGTACAACTGGTACCCAAAGCGATGAAAGACATGACAGGGTTGCACAGTCTTGGCAAAATAACCCATGAGAGTGCCATAACATGTCGTTGTGGCTACAAGTGCAACGTTCATGAAGAACGTTGAACTTGTAGGACTGTGACCCTGTGTGATGTCTCCTGCGCACTCCAGAGTGAACTCTGAGGACCAAAACAATACTGTATTATTTCCTTTCTTTTCTTCCAATATGTTCTCAGCCCAGTTCCAGTGACTGAGCAGCTGTAGGAATACTGATGAGTGCGATAAGGAATATGTCTTTAGGGTGAAGGCTATGCTCAGTTCAACAGTCTTAAAGCTTTACTCACTTTCTTTCTTTCTTTCTTTCTTTCTTTCTTTCTTTCTTTCTTTCTTTCTTTCTTTCTTTCTTTCTTTCTTTCTTTCTTTCTTTCTTTCTTTCTTTCTTTCTTTCTTTCTTTCTTTCTTTCTTTCT
>NW_008795495.1:2475406-2475842 GCF_000699145.1 Aptenodytes forsteri | reverse complement strand
ATAATAATAATAATAATAATAATAATAATATATCCCTGCCGAAACCAGGACAAGTTCATATATGAAACCACCAAGGACTTATCACAAACTGAAAGCAGAATGAAATACACAGACCTAGAAGGAAATAGTTTTGACCAAATACAGATACCTGTAACGTAGATGTGAGCTACCAGTGAGCTAGACATCCCAGCTCCCTTTACAGATGCTTCTAGGCTGTAATTCATTTCATCTTAAAACAGAAGTCTACAATAGGTCAGGTGAATAGTATACTAGAAACGTGTTTCTCTGTATTGACTGTAACAGATGATTAGCTAAGTAGGTGACTACAGTGCAGAGATCTAAAGCTGGGTAGCAGGAATCCTGTCACTGACTACAGAATTTGTTCTTAACTATCCCTCATCATGTGGTAATCTCTAAAAAAAAAAAAAAAAAAAAT
>NW_008795495.1:2446646-2474953 GCF_000699145.1 Aptenodytes forsteri | reverse complement strand
GGCTTAAGTCCAAACAGCATATCACATGTACAAGATGCTTGTTTCTTCCCTTCAATTATCCTTCTGCTGTGATCTATCTACTCTTTTCCAAGGCAGACATGGAATGTAATTTCTAAAAAAAAAAAAAAAAAAAATAGACAAATCTTTAATGAACTTGTTTGAACTTTAAGTGTGTGGGATTTTACCCATGGTATCCAAATCTGCCAAAAATTAATTTGAATTTTTGCAAAAACTTTTCACATATTCCCACTATTTTTTAGCTTGACTAAATATTCTCACTCTTCTGCCCAAAGACTATTGCAAATGGCATGGTCATACCAGAGATGTATGTAGAAGTAATAAATGAATGAAAAATGCATAACAAACTTTTCAGTTCTTCAAGAAAGACCTTTGTTAATTATTTCCTCAAGTGCTAAGTAAAATTGTGTTTTGAATAGATTTGGCAGGAAAAAAACCTACTTAAAACAATTCAATGGCAATACCAATTTCTTTTCAAGAATATATTGATTCCTTCTTGCAAAATATTACTTCAACCTAAGTTTTGAAATAAAAAATCAGTTTTGAATGGCAAAATATTGTTTGTTCAATGTTCTGTTTTCAGAATGTTTTTGTGCTACAAAGGCATTTCACCATTATTCTCCCTGGTTTCTTTATCTGAATAAAAAAGAAGGAGAAGAAAAAAACTTTGATGCATTGTCATGCTGTGATGGGATATGTTTTTTGAAGTCTTTGCATTGCCTTATTGGTCTTTATTATTTAAATGCCTGGTTTAAATTTATATGATGAATTGAAGTCTGGGGGGGCTGTACCCGCATTGACTATAATCCAGCCAGCACTTTGGAGTTTGTTGCTACCCATATTACTTTTGATTTGTGTGGCAAATCTCCAGGTTTGAAGTTTCATTGCAAGTGCCTGAAATCGGAGTAGGATGAGCGTTGTTATTTTCATTGTTTGGAAAACAAAAAATGTACCTCTGATAATTTTTGTCTTTGATTACTGCTTCTTCAAAGGATTTAAAACAGAATGAAAGCCTTTGAAAATTTTGGAGATGAAGAGACATGAGAGTTATTCTGTATGCACCAGATAAACAGATGTCTTAGCTTTCAAACTAAACCTAGATAATATAATCACAAGCTTCATCAGAAACAGATAACAATCTAGGTGCACAGTACTTTACATTTTACTAATGTGCAATGGGAGAAATAATAATACTACTTCCTTCACTTGTCTAAATATTTGTTTCAGACTAACAGCTCAAAAACATGTTGGTAATAGCAAACAAAATATGATAAATTCCTTTGAGGGGGAAATACTCTCAGAATAATGTCATTATAAGCACAAGTAAACACACTTTGAAATGTATTTGCAAATAAGTAAGACACTCATAATGCTGAAGGTATTAAATTGTGAATTCCCAAATTAATAGGTATCAGATGTCATGAGCGCTTTTCATCCTGTATTAGAGTCACACTGAAAAGTCCCAATAAACTTAAGTTGAAGTTGTAATCATCCAAAGGATGACAACATGATAGGGCTCATTCTTAATATGTGGAAAAATGCCTGCATGGAAATATGTAAAACTGTTTAGAAATAGCTGATGGTGTGCATTACTAAGCCAGCCTCTGCAAAATAACTTCCAGGAAATCCTAAAATATGGGCAGGTTTAAATCACCCACAGAAGAATCATATAAGAAAGAAATGTAGGGTTTCTTATGCTCCTCTTTGTTCCTGATACTCAGGACATTAAACTAGTGTGTGCACCTGAGCTGTAGCTAATGGGCAGGGCAGGAAAAGCCATAGGAAACCTGGCTAAATTGAGCAGAGAAAAGCCCGAAGGAATTCAGATTCAGTTTATGGTTTCCTTAGGCTGCCTTAAAAGGAACAAAGTGATTTCTGTAGTTCCAAAACAAGTTCAAATGAGTTACCTCCATTTGTGAAATGATGTGTTCCCACATCAGAAAGTCAGTTTGCTCTGTACAAGGGAGGCAAGATAAAGTATGGACAACACACAGTGCTGTAGTTCACCAGAAGAAAATCGAGTTCAAAAGAGAAAGTACACAAATAGAAGTCAAACTTGTTTCCACTGTAGAAAATCATAATTAAAACAGAAGATAGAAGAAATAGTACCAAGAAAAGGAAGGTTCTTCAAAAATGCAGGAAAGAAGAGAGAAGATAAAATTCCGATTCAAAGAGGAGAGAAGTGGAGAGTCATGATTAAAATTAGGAGAAAAGGAAAGATCAAGCCTTAAGTAAAAGGAAGAATAAATAGGGGTATTTAGACACAAACAAGGTATAATGTAATATTTAAATGGTATGTACATCAGTTGTCTCTCTAGGCTTTGAGATCCAGATGTTGCTATTAAGGTGTAAAGTTAGGCTGAACAGGACTTTAGTATTAATGCTGAGTTTTAAAATTGAAAGTAATTTGTATTTTGAAAGGCATTAAATAGAAAGATCTATCAGAGAGCAGCCAACGCGTGACTATTTCAAGACTTTCTAACCAGAAGTAACACTATAAGCAGTACAATTCTTAGGCTTTCATTGGTAGCTAATTATGATTCTTGTTCTTCTGTATATACGGCTGTACAGATGGCAAGCTGGACCTGGAACACAGATTGCAAGAGATGGAGAAATAATGACGTTGGGGAGAACTAAAACTATTTTAGACCAAACATGTTTGATTTGGCTTAAATTTTTAGTTAAAGGCAAGGCAACATATCCAAAACCTTGGTCTTCTCATGGTTGCTTCATTGGCAGTTGCACTTCCATTTAGACCTCAAAGGAAAACTTTGTCTTCTTGGTGGCACCCATGGCTATGTCTACACTGGTACGTCTAGGGACTGATCCCTGACAACCAGCACAAGTGGCACAGACTGATTCACCGCCACATTGTTTTGGCCTAGCTTCTCTGATCCTCCCCTATGGGTTGGTCATATTTTTTTTCCTGGAAAGACTCCCTGTGGCTCTTATATTACATTTCTATTTTTGTGTGTGTATTTTCAGTTCAAAGGGTCTGAATTGATATGAGGACTTGCGCTGCCGCCTACAAGGTTAATGACATAACATAAAGCTGAGGGGAATTCTTGTGCGCCTGAGGATAGTGAGGGTGCTTAAGAATGAAAAGCCTCTTGGGACAAAGTAGGAGGGCAGCTGAGGGAGAAGGGATAACATGTTGTGTGATTTGGACATCGAGGAAAGATCCACTGAGTGAATTATTCTCAGATGGGTGCCCAGCCTTTGTCTTTGATAGAGCTAGTTGTAGTGCAAAATGGTAAGGTAAGTAATAGTTAATTAGTGTGTCCAGCTCATTGCTTGCTTCGTTTCTCAGTAAATATATACTTTTAGACCTGATTCTGACCTTGATTTACACTGATGTAAATTAAGCAAAATTCTAGTGGTATTCCTATCAATGGAGGAAAACAGCTGCTTTGAGTCAGAGTCAGAGCCCTTGTGGATACTGGATTTTGTCTGCTGTCTTGTCTCAGTGTATTTAAGAACTATTTCATTCTTAAAATACATAAGTCAGGTATTTAATAATTCAAATGATACTTGGTGTATATACGAAACTGAACAGTAAAATGGGCCTTATGCTACCCTCTATGCTCTGTCTTCTGTTTATGCTCCTTTTTTGTTGGTATTGGTGTGCTCTAATTTCTTTCTGCTTCTCTGTAGATCCCACTGTCTGGTTCCCTTTCACAGCAGCTTGGTCTAATGTCAGTTGAATATAAAACTGAAATCTTAAGGGAGATCTTTTCCAGTTCTGGCCGTTCTCAAATAGCTTCATTTCAAGACTGGTTTGTTTTGTTTGTTTTGTTTTGTTCGCAAGCAAATCTCTAGACTGTATATGGAGAGAGGAATGGTAGCAAATAACTATGCATATAAATTCCTATTTATTGAAAATGAAACTATTATAGCAACATAAAAATCAATGTTTGTCCAATTATTTTCTGCAGGCCGTACAGTACATCGCAACATTGTTTCTCATTAGATTAAATCAAAACTGTTCTTAAATACCATTTTACCAGCTGTTACTGAATAAAGGGTGAAACAAACAGTTTGTAGTATCAGATATGTAGCTTTCTGGCACACATCTTTGCCAACTTTACAACAGCTGTGTATAATGTTTAAAAGAAACAAAGGCCCTCGATGGTTATTCTTCAGTTTTATTGAAATTCACCTTTTTTTTCCCCCCTGAAGTAGCATCCTATATTTGTGCTAGTATAAAGTGAACCTATCGCCAGTAAAAATGCATCAGAATTCATAAACTAATTCTTAGATTTTCTTTCTTTTAATAATTAACAAAATGGGGTGAAAATATTCTTACAAGCAGTCACACTTCTTAAGAAATTACTTAGGAGGACAGCTTCATTTTTTATTATTTATTTTTGTCTGGGTTTTTTGTTTGGGTTTTTTTCCCCCCCAAAATAGAGATGCAATATAGTCTGCACAGAGATTGCCAGTGCATACTGACTGTCAGGTCTGTATATCAGAGACATATTCAGATGTCTGTGAAGCTTGGGCCCTCTTGAGTTTCTGGATGTTGTGACTCCCAAAACCAACCTTAGCCTAGTCAGTGTAATCTATACTTGATCCCTGATTTCACAGGGACCCTTCTGTGAGCTGCAAACAGTGGAAACAGCCCAAGATGTTGAAAAATGACAATGTGGCTCTTGTCTGCTTCAGCTGAGCAGGCAATATAACCGCACGGCCACGGGAGGGGCATCCCAATAATACAAGAAAATCTCAGTCGCGGGACAAGTTGCAGATTGTCTTCTGTGTGCTAGTCCCAGATCTAAATACTGATTCCTCCTCTTGCTTTGTCTAATCACTTTGCCTTTCTGTTTTGCTTTCCTGTTTGGAAAGTAAGGGTAATAATAATAATATTTAGCTTCTTCAGGAGATGGGGTTTTTTCACTAATGAATGTAAAGCAATAGAATGCTATTATTAGACAATGTGGGGGTGAGGAGAGTAGACTTGGAAGAACTAAGATTAAAAAAAGTAAAAAGTTTGGGAATAAGAAGATCGAGATCACTAAAAGAGGGGTGGGGGGAAGAAACCCAAAGAAAACAGAGGGTGCAGAAGGCATAAGAAAAGCATAGCTCAGAGGAACAGGGGAGGTACATTTGCCAAAGGGAGAATGTCAGGCAAAAACATTCTTCTTGTTAAATAAATGAGCATAATTGAAGAGAAAAGAAGAAACCGTAAAAAAAAATGAAAGAAGTTGAAGAAAGTGATACCGAGTAAAATGGAAGGGGTTTGACACAATCAAATGAATGAAGGAGGAGGACAATAGTTTATAGATTCTTCCACACTTGATGGCAACTGGCATCAGAGATTGCCTTGCAATCAGCTTAATAGCAGTTCATGGCACAGGGACCACTACCTGCTGAGGTTGTAGGTAAAATCTTGTCCATGGTGAAGTAAAAGGTAAAATTCTAATTACCTCCAGTGGGCCTATGATTTTGCCCCCTGAAATTGGGACTTCTCATAGGAAAACCAGCTGCTTAAGTAAACTAAATTAATTTAGGCACTCAATAAGGAAAGGTAAGTATTTGAATATACATGAAAAAATACCCAACTTGGCAACAACATAAGGAGCATAATAAATAAAAATTGAGTACAAACCTCAAAATCAGTCTTGATAGGAAAGTATTGTTATTTTAAAATTAAAATCATTTACATAATACCATATATTTAGGCAGAATTCTATAAAAATATATAAGACAAGTTCCCCGCCCTAGAGAGATTTCATTCTTAATAAGACATGACAAACAAATGCGAGGCAAATTAAAACAGGTAGAAGGAAAGAAAACAGAAAGAGCAAGATATTTAAAAATGAAAAAAATTATAGGTGGCAGAAAAAATGGAATAACAAGTTGAAGATACAATTTAGGAACCGTGTTAGGTTACTTGTGCAGAATTGTTCAGAAACCTCCCACAATTCACACAAATTTCAAGTACACTTGTGTCACTTGAACTACATCACTATCAAGAAATTTTATTTTTTACCAACCCACCTAAGTTTACAAAATATTTCAAGATGACCTCTTTTATTTCCCTCCTGGCAGAGTCAGTTTTCTTAAAAAGTTCTTTGATGTGGAAGAATCTATAAACTACCGTCCTCCTTCTTCATTAATTTGATTGTGTCAAACCAAGTAAAATAAAATATCAAATACTCCATCCTGAGCAGTGGTTTTCTGTGTGGGTACCAAATATTTGTATGTGATTTTAAATTCCAATTTGTTTTTTTCTATTGAGCATTGAATTCTTTCAAAGAAGAGGTCAGTAGATGGATTAAAAAAACAGAAACATATTCCTTTGCTAGAACAATGTCAAGAGAGGTCTCCTGCCAGCTGCCCAAGTTCACTGGTTATTGTGAGTGATGTTAATTAATGTTAGTTAATGGCCAACACTTTTTAAAATCCTCAAGTAGTTATTCTCTACATTGTAATCTCTAAATGTTTTTAAATGTGTGTTTTACAGAATTGTTCAGGAGAGATTTGGAAAGGTAAGGCTCAGAGTGAGGCCTTCCTTGGCTGAACTGTTTCTGGAGGACCTTCAGGCAGGCTGTACTGTGATGGGACATCTCAGGAGAGGTTTTGCCTGAGTTGTTCTAAAGTTCTTTCTTGCTCATAATTATCTGCTACAGCATGGTCCTGAAATTTGGAAAATGGCCACTACAGAGTCACAAGCATCTGTCTAACCGCTAGGAAGATTACTTGTATATCACTCTTCCTGACACGGGAGACAATTAGGCATCAGAGGAAGGGGACTGAAAGAGCAAGCTAAACAGTTTAAACATTACATATATGGTGGAAAAGGAAAGTAGAAGGCTGACAGCTCTTTGGATCCTAGAAGACTTTCTCCAAACTTAAAGCTTTGCGATGTGGATTTAATCCAGGAGAGAGGGTAGGGTGAAAGTTCAGAAGGAAGATAGATTTTAATTTAATGAATGGCTGAACCAATGGAGGGATGAAACCATTACATAGTGGTGAGGCATTTTTAATAAAATATCTTCAATCAATTTAACCTGCAGACTAACTGGTTAGTGATGGATAATGCATTTTTGTAAAAGTGAACCCACATGCTTCTAATATTATGCCAAATTAAAGTTTTATTCATATAATGTAAAAATAGGTACTCTTTGAAAGATTAACTCCAATACCTTCAAGCATTGGCTTAATATTCAGCTTACACATAACATTCTTAAAAAGTCAGTACACATTAGAACAATTTCACTGCACAGTCATGCTTCATGTAACTTTTTTTTTTAATACTATTCTTGATGCCTCAAGATCCTTCCCTTGCACTAAATTGTCTGAAACTTTAAACCTCACCTTGTCCGCTACTGGATTCTTGGTGACTGTATTAGCGTTTCAGTGTATGGCACTCTAGAACTGAATCATATTGGGAAATTGTTTTACAACTGCAGTTTAAACATGACCATTACACTGACATAAATTACGCCTTTGTAGTAGATGAGGTATAATAGAGTAATAACAACAGTGAAGAGATTTTGAAGATGTAAAGAACATAGAGTGTGATAAAACATTTTGCAAAAAAAAAAGTTCAAACAAATTCAATTTCAGAGGCTTGTGGGGAAAATATCCATTTGAAACATGTTTTGAAGTCAGTTGGGAAAAGGGTCTCCAATTCCTTTGGCTTTCCCACTGAGTCCAATGACAAATATCCCAAAGTAGAAGAGTGATTACAGAGGTCCTGTGTCTCAGAAAAGCTTTTTATCTTCACACTTATCTTCTCAAAAGTCTTAAAACTGCTAGATGCATATGGTCAGAAGTAATGTTATGCTTATCCCCCAGTCAGTATATCCTTACCTGTACTATTTCAAATCCAGTCTCCTTTATCCTCTCATGTCTGTCTCTGTCAATCTGATCCCATTGTTTGCAATACCCTTCTTATTCCTTTGTGCATTAAAGTTATCAATATCAAAGCAGTAGTGCCATGAAAATAAAGAATTGCAAAGTTAGGATTGCAGTTCTATAATTAAACAAACATATTTCGCTGCATCTCCTGCAGGTAAAGTGGCCCTGGGCAGAAAGTTCATGGTCTGTGGTCTTAAAGTACAATTTGCCATTATATTCTTAACAGTGCAGTACTTGCCTGATTGGTTTGTTCATGGAAGGTGATTAACACTGTAGGCTTGCAATGTATCTATTTAATGTTTTAAACAGTGGGGTAAAAGCATAACAGGTAAGTTGCAAAACAAAAGCTGTTCATATATACTTCATAGTATTATGCTTGTGTTCATTGCAACCCTTATTTAAGCGTAATTGATGCCATAACTCTGCAGCAGTAACATTTCTCTTTTGCTTGGTTATTCAGCCTTCCAAAAACCTCCTCTGTCACAGCAGAGGAATCTGATTCTGAGAGTAAGCTTTCTTTTTCTTTTCATTTTAATACTGTCTTGGAGAACAACTTTTTAGTTTGTTTTCTAATTAGACACTCCCAAAGATCAAGAATTAGAGAGCTTGCTTCATCTTTAAACAGCTGGGTTCCCAGCTGGGTTTGTGTAATGACTTCACTAATTTCCTTTCTTTTAATGTGTTTGTTTTCTATTGGTGAGATGCATTGTTTGGAGTTAGAGTTCCTTTGCAAACAGTACTGCTTCCGCTGTTTTAGTTATCCTGCAGTTGATTCTATAGCTCTGATTTACGAGCTAACCTATTTTATCCAAGTCTGCTTTATGATGATCTGTAATGGTTTTTAGGCTTTCTAGTTTTTCAGCTGCTGTTTAGTTTTCAGGGATTTAAAAAACATTTTTCCAAGATATCATTAGAAGTTAGCAGAATGCTTTCATGTATAATAAAATATCTTTAGGCTAATTTGCTGGGAACTTTAACACCCTCATTAGTAGCTTTCTGTGTATGGCTTAACAATCTTACATGTTTGTTGTTCACAAGTCCTAACTTCCAATTAAGTGGATTGTGTTGGAGTTTAGGGTTGAGAAAACATGATGGTTTAAACTTTTGGGGAAAGTAGCACTATAAAATTGTAAGATTTTCAGATTGTCATTAAAATTTCCCTTGTTATGAAATTGTATTTTCTATTGTGAGAGACACGCTGCACTCCATGACAGAACTGGACACATTATATGTTTTTGGTATTTATTAATCATAAGTGATGCCTTAAGTTTGCAATGATAACCTTTTATGAGTGTGTGTGTGAATTTTTTTGCTTTGCAGAAGTCTGTCAGGGCAGAAAAATCTCCTTCTGAGAAGAAGTTTCCATTTTCCTTTTTGCAGTACAGGGGTCTACAGCTTGAATATTACCCTGTGAAATTCTTAGCTCTCTGTTTTCATTTCTTTAACTATGTTAATTAAACTTACTATTCTTATTTCACAGAAGGGAAGACTGAAAGAGAGCAAAACCAATGCTTTGCTAAATAAATAACAAAACTCTACTTGTCTTTATTTGTAGTTTTCTTCTTTGGTACTATCTTTAATTTGCCCCTTCTTTTCCCTCTCACACCATACGACGGGATTCACGTAATCGCATGTATTTTCCTTTTAAGGAATCTGTATTTTTTGGTCTCCGGGAGAGCTCTGTCTTTTTCCCTGAAGTCACAGAAGACAATCAGCAGAAAAGAAGGAATTTCAGGGACCTGCCGACATTTTTAAAGCCATAGCCAAAAGAGCAGGTCTGAAGTGCCTTTCAGAAAGAAGTACCACGCAGCAAAAATATGCTGAGGCAGGATTACAGCCCTTTTGCTGAGGAGTGTCCCTCCTCTCTGCGCGGACCACGGTGACGCCTACTCGTCTCTTAACGTTATAGCCAGAGCCAGCCAGTGGAAGAAGTTTTACCTGAGCACTGTCAAGGTGGAAACTGGTTACACTGAGCTTTGGAGACAAGTTCAGGCACTTTTTCATCCCTATCATCTTGTTGCTGCCAGTTCCAGACTTAAACTGCCCTTCAGCCGCCCTTTCTCCTTTTCTTGCTTGTTCCCCCGTATGCCGACACTCCACTTTCAATTTTGATCTGATGAAGGTAGATTTTACCTGAAGAAGTTATTTTTGACTGGACACAAGGCAAAGCTGGGGAAAGTCCCAAGACAAATAAAAATCCTTGTCATCCTTTCGTGGAATGAACAAAAAGGCCAGATTTTTAATTGCCTTAATTTAAATTCTGTGGACCATGAGCCTGCTGAATCTCATGTGTCACTCAGGAAACTTGACTGATTTCTCATAGCTACTATTTATATAATAACTGTATTGTAAAGTTTTTTAGAGATCCCTCATGGCAATGCGCTCTGCCACTGTATAAAATAAGTTTATCTGGAGATTATCAAAAACTCAAGAGTGAAATCATAGAGCTCCTTAATGTACTGTGCAGCCAACTCTATTAAGTATAGAAACATTTTTTCTTCCACACCACATGAATTGTGTTTCTAAATACTTGGAGTGGTGTATAGTCATAGTCGCTACTGTAAAAGACAGAATTCTCCTGTGAGATACTAATGTTCTATTTATAATTTATTGTTGTCTAAAATACAAGGCAGTAATTATGTTTATTCTCAGAAACCAAGTGTTCTCATTTCAGGGTGGGGCTTTTTTGTTTTGTTTCTTTGCAAGCAAAAAATGCAGCCTGTAAAGTAATAATGCGATGTAAGGCCCGAAGGTGCAAACATTTCTTCACACAGTCAATTCAGTTTTCAGGTACCTGCTTTATGGACTAGCCATGCTGTGAACTGCCACAACTCCGGCTGACTCTGCTCAGAGACAGTGTAGATCTGGCTGGCTTTATTAGCTCAGGCCCAAATGCAAATATGGTTATACTGCCACCAAAGCCAGCTTAGATCCAAAAAGAGTAAAGTAGCTTTCATTTGGCAAAGAGACAAAACGAACTCTGGTGATTTAAGCTGGTCCTGCGCTGGCCAGAATGGACGTTTCAGCACTGTGTTCCCAAAATTAGGGGCAGAAAGGAGAGCGATGCACTGCCTAAAGTTCACTAGTGTTGATGAGAGGCTATTTGGTATGTCTACACTGCTAAATTAAAAGAAGGCTGGAGAGAGTGCTGAAGCACCGGTCCCCATTCATCCACACTGTTTAATTGCTAGTTTATTCCCTGGATTTGTGTCAGAGGGTTTCAGCTTGTTTTTTTCCAAAAAAGTGTGGTCTAGGGGGGTCAGCCTTCAGCAACGTGAGCACAGTTGATCACTTCAACCTGGCCCCTGGGTCATTCCCAGACTGACTTTTATTTAGCAGTAGACGCTGCTTTATTACTCCCCTTAACTCAAGTTCAGCACAGCTGTGACAACCTGAGCTGGATTCTGTAAAAGGGATTCAAGCCTCATCTTCCAGAATAGTGTCCCTTTATCACTCCTGTTAAAGTGTCCTGGTGTCTAAAATAGTGCACTGAGATAGTATGAGAGAGTCAATAAGACCAGATAGCCAAGCTGTTGGGACTCTGTCCTCAGGGAAAGAAGATGTGGACCTGAGACAATATTTTGAAAAAAGATAAGATATTATATTGTATATTATGTCTTGAGTTTATAAATTAAATGACTTCTGAAAAGGAAGGAATGCATTAGGAGACTTAACAAGACAGCACCTAATTTCAAAGTGGTTTTTGGCTTTAAAAACAATCTGTGTGATAATGGGACCAGACCTGCCAAGTTTCACGCTTACGTAGAGTTGCTGTTTATGGAAGACATTTGTATGATTTTTTCTCTCCCCCATTCCATTTGTATTTTTGCTGTCCAACAATCAAATGTATTTGTTCAATTGTTAGACGTTAGTGTATTGTTTCAGATGCATGTCTCCATAGTTGCTGTTTACAGTATCTTCCTCTGCTTAGACTCTTGTGTCAATAAGCTTCTGCATTTGAAAGTAACACATCTTTATTTTTCAGCAAAAGAGATTCCTCTCCTCACCAGCTTGCTGATTAGGTAAACATTTAGGCAGATATTCCTCTCATATATCTTTGGCCATCTAAAAATTAGGCATCTATCATGGCATATCTCTTCAACTGTCTAAATGTAGTCACGTAGTCTAAGCTGGTTACCTAGGCTCCCTCTATAAACACTGGAGAGAGATAGTTGCAAAAAATGATTCATTCAAATTATTTTAGATGGTTACCTTAGGAAGCCTGAAATAAGATCCAAGAAGAGATGAACGCCTACACCTCCTCTCACAAATGGCATCTAATTTTTTCGGATCAAGAAACCAAAGCTGTGAGAAGTTTAATTGCATAGGCCCTAAGATACTCTTGTTCAAATACAATCTCATGGACAGCTTAAGCCCAACTGACCTCGGAGCTGCAGCAGTATTCAGAATTTCCCTATCCTCTGTATGAAGTTCTGGACTGAAGATGACTATTTATCTTTCATTCTTATTACCTAGGTGAAAACAAAATCAAGATTAGAAAAAGACAAAAGAGATCAATCTTTCTTTTGATTTTTATTTCTCTTTTTTTTTCTGTCTTGTAGGCTAAGAACTCCCTCAAATACCATTCTCAGCTGATATTGATTTATGTAATACATCTAGAATACTACAATACTTCTGGGAAGTAGAACTAACATCAGAACTGCATCTACCTCCTTCATATTCTTTCTTTGCATTTGCCCCATGACATGTCCTATATCTGGCATGTTGTATAGGTTGCATAAATTACAGTTGTCATCATGGCTTTGTGACTTCTTGAGAACAAACTGATCTAATATTTTTTACTGCTATTTCTTGATGCCCTATTCATTTTGTTGATGCTCCTCTTAGACTCTCCATTAGCTTAAATTACACTGTCTCGGACACTTGTGAGCCTACTACACTAAAAAAAGTTTAAAGACAGAAAAAGATTGCCTATCATGTTGGGTCTTCTCCACTTCCCCTAGGCCCAATGACATAATCTCTTAAATATTTTGAAATTCAGAACATAAAGTACTCTTTTTTTTTCACAAAGCACGTGACTGTTCTGAGACAACCACACCTCAGAGGCCATCTTACGAGACCACTGAAAAAGCTATTGCGATGAAAAAGCAGCAGAAATAAAGTAGGAGAGCAGGGAACAGCATCTAAACTCACCTCTGTGAATCATACAGAATAACCTTTCCTTTTAATGTATTCAGTACCTAATAACAGCCCTTCCTCAAGGGCCTGTTTGCACTGTAATGAAAACATTTCATAATGTGGTTCCACCATCAAAACCTACTTGCAGGTCTGCAACACCCAACACCACCATGTACCTGATCTCCATCTATGATGCATAGCTGAAGTCCTCACTGACTACATAACATATTTTGTACAGGGAAATCTTGAGAAACATTTGAGATAAAGCATTTGTGATTATTCTGTTACAACGTAAAACAGGTTGTCAGGAGGTATCAGTCTAAAACACAAAAAGACCATATGTGGGGCACAATGAGAAACGATATTTGGAATACAGATTTTCAAGCACCACTGTTCTCGTGAAATGGAAAGAAAAGAGAAAATAAAAACACTTCAGAACCTAAAATGGCCCAAGCCTGAAATGAAGAAGAATACCTATTAAGGACACTAGTTATTAGATAATAACTAATAGAAATAGAGATGTAACTACAGCTTTGGGGAGGCAAAGCACTGCTTCTGAGTGAGTGCTTTAGTGAGCTGTCTATAGAGTCAGACTTTATTACATCCTCTATCTCTGGCCCAGTAAATCTTAAATTCAGCAGGAGGGTTGTAGGTTATGATGCCCATGCATTGTCCCAGTGTAGGAAATTTGGCTTTAACTCTTCCATCCTTTCTTCCTTAGCATGAGAAAGTAACTGCATTAGGTCTCCCTTTTCCTGGTCAGGTGCTGTCAACTCTTCTCCCTCTCTTTTGTTCTTTTCAGACAAAAACAGTGCTAAAACCAAGTCCATGCAGCATGTATTCTACCTATAAATTTTAATTGTATATATATTTTAGCTTCATTAAAATGTTAAAAAGTATATATATCCCTACTTTTCTTAACAATATTATAATATCAGGAAATTTGTCCTTTTCAGGGATTTTTGCTTGAAGCTAGAGTTCCATTAGCATAGCCTAGTCTAGAATATGTGGCTTCCTAACTCCAAATCCGATGCAATTTTTGCCTTGCCAGGACATCTGGTCCATCAGACAATTAGCCCAAAACTGTACAGTGGTTTTTAAGTGAGACAGGACCAGAACCCTTTCACCAAGTTCCCAGACCTAATCTCTCTCCGGAGGACTTTGCTGTTAACAATGCAAAAATGCAAATTCATTTTAAATGGAGTCTGTCTTAAAGCAAAGAACAAATATTTTTTTTCTGGTTTTCTAACTAAAGGTTGACTGGAAGCATTGCAGAATACAGCCATATAGTATCTTTGAACACATGCCTTATGTTAGAGCATATAGGCTGCAACATTTTTCACTGTTCTATGTTAAATCATGCATTCAGTTGTTTCCATTTATACTGCATCAAAGCAGTTGAAATCCAATTGAAAAGTTTCTTTAGACAGCCATTGTGCAGGAACATGATGTCAATATTAATAAAGGTTGAATTTCCCCTTGGCTCACTTCTTACAGATAAGCTTTTCAATAATACACTGCTTGCACCAAAGGTCTGATGGGACTGGGAATAGTAAAAAACACTAATAAAAGAATGTTGAATGTTTTTATATTAAATTTCCCCACAGGCAAACTGAAAAGCCTACTTAGAGTACGCCAATCAACATGGCACTTATTAAATGTAACAAGAGCCCTGTTACAACAGATCTTTAAAGCCCCTAAATATGAATTAGAAAATAAAGACAAAAGACAATTACAGATGTATTTCTAGATTGAAACCCTGGACACCTCACCTGGTACTTACTAACATGACACTATGTTTGATCTTCAAAAAGACTCAATTTTTATCAGCCTACAGCTATGTTTTTATTACTGCTATTTACTGTGGTTAAGAATTTTATCCTTTCCATTTCCAGTCTTTTAAAGTGCATTTTTATGTTTGAGAAAAATACTGTAATTATTCAGAAATAATTGTGGGTACAATACCCACATAGCTTTGGGTTGAGTAATATAAGGAAAATGGAAGCATCTGAGTAATGGTGACCACAGTTAGGCCAATTAGAATAAACGCTTATGTCTTCTAATCAGAACATGGACGACTGAGTGCCTGAAAAACATTTCATTGTGAGGATTACATCTGTTTCACAAAGGCTCATCTCTTACACCTGAATTTAAGCAATATTTTCACCCTGTCAAGGTAGTGACAAATATATTAAATCTGTCTGTCTTCTGAGATTGAGAACCCCAATCTGAGATTTTGCCTTGGGCACAGCAATAAAAAATAAACTCAATTGTTAAGCATAGGGTTTATTTTCTGCAGATGGAAAAAGAAAGGAAAAAGGTTGTAGGACCTTTTGTAGGACTGTAGTTTGTCTGTAAACAACTGGCTTAAATTAATCTAAATAGCTGTGAAACATTTAAACTCCTATGAAACTGGGACAATTCCTGTAACAGTATTGGCATTTATGATAATTGGTAGGTATTAATTTGGAAAAAGAGGTGCATTTTATTAAATAAAAAAAGGAAAATAGTAAAGCTTTTGTATAATCCATGCTAACATTAAGTATTTTGTTTGAAGGTGTAAGTAAAGCACAAGGCAATGGTTATCAAAGTCTGTTCTGTGGACTCAGTAGTTTTCTAAGTTTGTCACATGAAAACTTAAATGTCATTTAAAAATGCTGACAACACACTAAATACGTTCCCATCACATTTTGATGAGTCTGCACTGAACTCCATTGGGATCTTTCAGGTGATTTCCTATTTATATTGGATCATATGTTAAATAAACAACTGCTGTATTTGTCACGAAGAAGTTACACATTTATTAACAGGACAAGAGGCAGCATCTGTCTTAAAATGTTATCCAGGCTATGGAATACTTTGAAACCTTAGCTTAGGACAGTTTTCTGTTTTCCATGGCCCACAACTCTAAAATATATAAAATAACATCTTGCATTTATGGAAAAATACTGAAGTGGACAGGATTAGGTGTCATAGCTTCTGAGATGACTTAACGCTTGATAAATATTTGAGTTACTGTTTCAATATCAGTATTTTATTGTATGAGTAACATACATATTTTATTCAAAGTTTACTTAAGGAAAAGTTGCAATGACATTCTATCAGGTATTGTTGGTTTTTTGCTGTAGACTTGCAGAGGCACATTTGATTGTGTGATCTTTGTAATGCTGCTGGAGAAATAAATATTTCCAATAGCCATACTACAGGAAAAAAGTATTTCCCATACACAAACTGGAGAATGAATGCTATTGATATCAGCAGATATAAGCTATTCCTCAATGTGATAGCTGGCAAATTTATTCACCAAGTAGCAACAGAATTACCAAGAGGTCATTCTATTTTACATGCAAGTTTGAAACTAAGTAGTATTTGATAGAATAGGTGGTCTATAACTTGTATGGAGTAATCATAAATTCATTCTGTGAAGTTGAAAGATAAACAAAAACAGACTGGCAAAACAAGTTATGGATTTCAATAGAAGATATTTCCTAAATAAAGTTCAGTAAAATGTTGGTAAAACCAACCGGTCTGAAAAGTTAAGGGATGAAAACAGAGAGGAGTTTTGATATTACTTTGGGAAGGAGGACGAATCTGGAGGAGGATGAGCTTGACCTACCGACATGAATATCTATGTTAAGAGGGATATCAAGAAAATGCAGAGAGCAAAAAGAAGGGGAAAGTACAGAAAAATTATAAAAACTTCCTAAGAAGTCAAGAATTAAAAACCAAGGAATAAAAAATCAGACTGACTAAGACACTGCAAAAGTTACTAAAACAAACAACAAAGTAAGTGTTCAAAACCAGAAATGAGAATATGGAAAGAAAGATATATCCTATACAGTTACTGCCTATGTGTCAGTAACTAAATGAATACCTTGGTTTTTAATAGGATGTTGCAGCTAACTATAGTGGCAAGAGCCAGATGAATAACAAGAATCATGTTATAAACTTGAAATTATTATAACCAAGATGGGAACAGAACAGCTAACTTAATACTGTCAAAACATGTCTGTTTTCTCTCTGTCCTAGAATGCTAAAAGAGTCAATGTGTGGAATTACAGGTCCAACAGAGGCTTTCTATCAATTCAACAGTGAAAACGGTACAGCTGGAGAAAAACAAATACAATGCATCCAGGGAGGAAGAGGGGGAGAAATTTATCAAGACAACTTTAAGTCTGTTAATAGTTAATTTCCTTCATTTTTATGGAATAACTTCAGTTCAGGGCAGATATAAAGTAAACCGACCCAAAGGATTTTTAATTTAAGCCATTTTAATTGTATTTGAGATGATGTAGGAAGGAGTATGTCTCATCTGAGTGAGTGTAATTTCTCAAGTTTTCTGAATCACTTATGACTGCATAAATCCTTGGATCAATAGATTTTAAGGTCATAAGAAATCACTATGGTAATCTAGTCTGACCAATATCCATACAATCTCATCATTAATTTCTTCACTGAACTAGTGGCTTCTCTTTGACCGATGACATAGATTTTTAAACATGTTCCCTTGATTGGAAAACTCTTGCTGATAGAATCTATATGTCATCAAATATGTCATCCTGTACCAAAGATATGTCTATATTACAGGTATGTAACCTTCTGACTGATACTAGCTTCCTACCCATCAAATTGTTCCATTTGTTTCTGGGGATCTGTTTACATCAGAAAGTTTCAAATGATACAGCAATACCTCTGTTATAACTTTGTAAACATTTCATTTAAGAACTAGCCGAAAGCGATACTTGAAACTATCGACAGAGTTAGCAATATACTCAACATGGAAATGATCTGACAACAGAACTGAAATCAGTTTTTACCCATGTACAAATGCAACATGAGACAGTTACTCTCTTGTCCTTCCCTGAATGTTGTCAGACCATTTTTGCTTTCAAATCTGGATTCTGTGAAGCCAAAAGCTGTGAAACTTTTCAGAAAGGCAAGCTAATGTTTAGATTGAATAAACACTTTAAAGATGTTTTCTTTTTTGCTTTGTCCTAGCAGGGGGAAAAAAAAAAAAAAAAGAGGTTAAAAGTTAAGATCAGTTTCCTGTGGGGAAGCTGATGAAATGTTTCATTATCTGTGCAAGGAGGCAGACAACTTCAAGGAAATGTCACTAACTTAGCATGATATTCTTAAAGTAAGTATCATCTCACCCAACAAAACCACAGGAACACATTATAACAAAGATCTGTGAAGTAAAATTAAAAAAATCTAAGGTAAATTTCTAAGGAGGGCATTTTCTTCTCCCTCCCTTCTCCCTCCCTGACATATAATTAGAGCCCCACATGAACAGATAGGTCAGCCTGGTAAATGAGGGCACCTTATTACTTTGTGGCATCCGATAGAGATAGAAAGATTGAACATTTTAATTTGGCAAAAAGTATATATAAATATTAGACATTTTCAACAAGTAGAAGACAGCTTAGCCGTTTCTGCCACTATATACATTCTCACTTCACATTTTAGTAGTGGCATCTGAGCAGAGACAAGGCTATTAAACAATCAATTGAACATTTGTTTCTCACTTCACATTGATATCCCAGGAGGAGGGATGTTGTCCAACAAACACCAGTCTTATATGTAAATAAGACATAGGATATCTATTCCCTTTCCCTCTCCTCTTTCCCCCAGTGGGAGCCTGGAAGAGGAAAGAAAGGGGAATTTCTCGGTCAAGATTCCCTTTCTTTTTCCTCCTCTACCTCTCAGTTAAGCATATGGGCTTCCAATTAAAGAACTAGAACAACAGTCCCTTCTTTTCTGTCAGATAATTTTGAAATTCTTCATGAACACTATTACATTTTAAGTTAAATTCTAATTTAGTCTAAGTAGGTGTAATTCTTAACTTTATTCATCACATTTTGCAGTGTCTGATATTTAAGAAAAGCAAACAAAAACTGGCCACCAAGCAGCTGATCAAGAAGAAATCTGATCATATTCACAAAGTTTAACTGCTAATAAAAATTAAAAAAGCAATCTTGTCCCAAAAGACCTCTGAAGGGAGGCTCACCATGAGTCAGTGATAAAATGGCTTGCACTTCCATGACATTAAGCAGGCCTGAGCAAGCCAATCTCTCTGCAGTAGCTTTATCAAGGCTGCTTGTTGATTGATAGCAGGAAACTGCATAGTTTTCTGCTTCCTTGTGTATACACAGGATGCCAAACATATCTCATTAAAAACATCTGCACTTTTTTCTCAGGAGAGTTTTGAAGAGTGCAAAGCAGCAGGGCCAAATGCTGTGCCATGTAGATTCTGCTACCATAACAGGTAGCCTGCTATACTGCGCCAGGCAGAGCTGCTCTTCAGATAACTAAAAAGGCAGCTAACTGCGAGGGAAGGGTGAATCCACTAATCCACTAACACCTTCTCTTTCCTCCACTAAATCCACACCAGGGAGTAAGAGGAGTGACGTGGGTTTTTGACGTGAAATAAATGAGCAAACTATCAAGCTTTAAAAAAAGGAAGTTGGAAATTAGTAATGCTTTTTCTGATTATACTAACACTTAAAATCCTGATGATTTTGAAAATACCATGCAAAATGAAGTTCTGTGTAAAATCAGGAGGTACATGACTGTCATTACCATTACCAGTTCAGGCAATGTCTTAAAAAGCATTCTGGGTATGTGCTCCAAAAAAATACTGGTTTGACTATTTTATCTGCAAACACTTTGATTTGATTTATGGTGAAGATTTAAGTGAAACTTTAGTTTGCAAAAATAGTTCAGAACAAGAAGTTGGCACCACCAAACAATTATGCCACCTCTCCATAGTTCTTGGATGGTGAATAGATCCTATATGCAAAAAAAAAGAAAGTTTCTGTGCACACAAGGGCAGGGGAGGAGGAGATGGAATAATTAGCCAGTTGCTATAGTAACACAGATAGAACTAGGACATCCCACTCACATGAAAAGTTTATCTTAGACTTTGGTTAAGTATTCCTAATATAGCCCTTTCTCTTGGCTTTGAAAATCCGAAATTCTCAGTTTTGCTGTGATTACAGTGAAAACTCATTTAGGTTTTCCACAGAATTCAGGTATGAGCAGACTTCAAAATTTCTAGGGTAAACCTGATTGGGCATCTGCATACCATAAAATAGGAGCATTGACAGAGAAGGATAACGAATTCAAGACAGAGCTGTCTCACTGCTCTTTCCATTCAATCAGCGCTCCAGAAGTTTGACCGAAATAGTAACAGTCTGTGTAAGACTGCTGTCTATCCTGAATACCTTGTTCTCCCAAATACCAATGACTTTGTCAACTCATATTTTGTCACCTCCAAGAGCCAACTGTCAATTTCCCTGGGAAATTTGAAAAAGCTACTTGGAGAAGGACACATAGTCCACTGGACACTGCACAGAGGCACTAGAGACTTGCCTTAAATTACTGCCTTACTGTTTGCAACCGGGCAAATCACACGATATGCCTACAGAGATGAAAAATCAGTTCTGAGCTCTGCTTCTGGATCAGTGCTGTCTTAGATATGACCAGGTATGATCAGTGTGTGGAAGACCTCAGGACCGTCCATGCAGACCGTCCTGTGCTTCTGTTCTTATCAGTGAAAGGGGACAGTACTCAACACCTTCACAGAGACACTTGAAGATAACTAGTGTTAATATCTGTGAGGTATTCAGACACTTCGGTGAGGAAAGACAGGTAAGTGCTTGCTTTGTGAATACACTGCTTTGGCCCTACCATTTGCTCACCATTCTCCAATCATTCTGGTTATCCTTAGCACGTTCCAGATTCTCCCACTGGTGAAGAAGCAGCTGGCTTTGCTCCCGAGAGATATATTACACATGATAACTGAATGTCCCACAGAAACTTCAGCTGGAAACCAGAGTCCTGAAATTTCAGGCAGAACCTGGTATGCAACAAGGCTTATTCTGCAGTCTTTTCTGGACTGATTTCCAGATAAGGTATACACTGGTTTGCGCTGCTGGAGTCATAAAAATGATCACCAGGTAAACAGGAAATTCTTTAGAAAATTTGGCTTCTAAGTAAAGCTTAGTTTGTCATTTTATAAATTGGCAGTAATGATGCTCATGTAAGACTTTTCTCTAGGAACATAAGGTATTATTAATAGTAATTGCACTTTTATTGATAGCATGATACTTCATCTGTCAAAAGTGGATTAATGCTGTTGAAGCAAATTCAATATTATCCTGATATACATACCAGATGCATCAGGCTCCTTTTCCTTCTATGGTCTTTTTTTCTCATTGCATTGTTGCTATTTTTCCAGCTTTTGCCGAGATGAAACTGAGCATATTAAACAGTTCAGAAAATAAACTACCACATACATTTCTTCTACCATAGCGCTATTCCCTAGCCATTGCTGAGAACCATGATTCATCATTGGAAAGTAAACACCTAATGAAATGACTGTTTTTTTCTGATACTGTAGAGTGACATACATCTAAATATGGACCAGATGGGACATACCCTAGAGCAACAATAAATGAGAAAGAAACAATTGATAATTTGTTGATTTTTTTTTCAACTTTTTATGGACTGTATGGTGGCATTCTGAGCATTGAGGTCAATGTCAATATATTCTTGTGTTCACTGGGGACTTGTGTAACAGTTAGAAAATTTAACCATAACACTTGATTTACTCAAATAAGACCAAAATATATTAATGTAAATATTAATAATCCACTCATAAATAATCTGAAGATTGTCTCCTGTAAAAGCTGAAGGAAACAAATGTGGTCATAAAATGTATATTATAGTCTCCTGCACAGGAGTATTATCTTTATTATTAGTATCAGAAAGCATGCAAAGCTGAAACATTTATAAAAGCTGGTCTTCAAATGTTTGTGACTGTCAGGACAGATTTTTTTCTTAGTGAACTTGAAATTTCTCTGTGAAGCTAGTTCCCAGAAGAATTTTTTTTTTTTTTTGGTGAATTATCAATCCTTAAAAGTAAAGAAACAAATTATGATTTTTATAATTATTTTATCTATATGCATATAAAATGGAGAAAAAATTAAAAAAAGCCATTTAAATTTAAGAGCTCTGTTCTCAGTGAGACACAATTGGCATTGGAAGAGGTGACTCTGGAAGACCACTGGAGTCATTTCTGCTCAAACTGTACTGACAAGTAGGCTAGGCACTCCCAGAGCAGAAAAGCACTGAAGGCAGTGGTATAGAAATGCTTCTGCTCTACTGAAGTGTTCCCACAACTAAGGTAATTCACAGGGGTCAATTATATTAGCATTCAACTCCTTCCAATAAATAGACTAGCATTAATGGACTGATGTGAAGCTTAGGATCTCTCTTTCACATAAAACTGTAAATTTTCCACAGTCAACTGCCCTGAGCTCTGGGTGGAGCCTCTAGGCTAAGCAGCAGATGAACGTGGATTTCAATATCACAATTTGGGATGCGAAAGCCTACATTCTAACTAAATCCTACTTTAGTCACCTATGTCCTTTTATGGCCCTGCATATATTAGACAATTAGAACAATTAATTAGATAACTTGCATTTTCTAACTACTGTAAAACCATTCAGGTTTTGGGTGACTAACTTCAGAACTACCAAGTATGTACTGCTTACTATAAGATATTTGTCAGGTTTGCTTACTATAAGATATTAGTCAGGTTTCCAGAGTCCAACCATTTCACAGCTATTCTTTGGGGAAAAAAAAAGAGGTAGATGGAATTATTCAGTTTAATGTACAAAAGTATGTTTTTCACCCTCTATTGATTCCATCTTATTGTATATGAATAGCCACGCTTTCTAATTAAAACAAATGACAACTCTTACGGTGTTCTCGTATGTGCCAATACATCTTAGACCTACATGATTTGGAATTGAAAAAGTATTTGTAACATTAACCTTTACTTATCATCTTTTTTGTTACTGTAGGCAAAAAAAAAATTTGACAAAAAGTGTTTAGTACAGAAAGGACATAATCACAAATATTCTTTTGCTAATAAATGACTAATTGGCCATTCATTCATTCACTTCATATTAATTGTTAAAAGATCAATCACGATGAACTAACGTATTATTAATATCCATATTATATGTGCATCCATGGAAATTCCATTGCAATATGGCGATTAACTAATGTACCATTATTTTAAAGTTAATTATTGTAGCATTAGATGTAACTATGAAGAAAGGATTCAGGGAATTTTTTCCTATTATTTTTCTTTTAAAATAATTTTATATTTTATCATATTAGAAAAGTGATTCCAGGAAGAGAAAAAGCGAGGATCTGGAGCTGTTTATTTTCTCTAGTTTCTTTCATTTTCAGCTTGTATTAATGATTTTTTTAAATGGCAAATATCACAGTCCAATCATTCTACTGAGAAGTAACAGCTGTCTACTATGAAAATTAATAGTTCTCAACTTCTCCAAGGTTGTAATGAAGAGCATAAGAAAATTCAAAATTTTATTATTACATTTCAAAAATCTATTATTATATTAAAAAAGAAAAAGACCAGTAATTTCTGAGATCCATAGATACAGTAAATAAATAAATCTATCTAGTGAACAGCTATGAAGAATGATAAATTCTTTTTTGCCTTAGTCTTGGTTAAGAAATCAGATCTTCGGTATTCATGATGTGTGCTTTTTTCTTTTTTTGCTTTGAATTTCAAACATATGTGCTTATTCATATTCAGTTCGTGTCTGTGTGTATACATACATGCGCACACATACATATGCACAGGTCCTTCAGGTGTGGGGGATAGCACTGTTTAATTTGAAACTTTGACAATAATTCCAGTTAGAATTTCAGTTATGGGTAACTGTACTAGGTTTTAAATGACAGGATTTTTTAAATAAATTTTCACTTACAACAACACAACTATTAAAAAAAGTTAGGAAAAAAATTGTGTTTTCAGTGATAAGAAAAATCTAAGAAATCATTAGGCTTATTTAAATCACAAGGCATTTAAATAGTATTTTTATTTTTTACTATTAGGATTCTGATGTTTGGGCTTTGTGTGTGCAGATCATGAGCACACTACTGTGTGAGCATCACCTTAGTCCCTGGCAATTTTTGGCTTTATGCAGAGCTGCATGACACTTCTTGGTGTTTGCTTACCACTACTAGTATCCTTCCACAACACAGGAATCCTTGAATTTTAGGCTTTAGAACGTTAATTTTCAGCCACCTCTTTAAAGAAATCCAGTTGATCTGTGGTCTGAGTCAGTCCTCCCCTTTAAAATTTCATTTGATTGTTTCCAAAAGAGTTTGATAAACAGACTTCTGTAAAAAGTTACCTCTGAAAAAAGGAAGAAAGATAAGCAGTAGTTCAAACTGCTTGTTAATAAGACTGTTTATACCCTATTCCAGAAGGTTATTAGATGACAATCTGAGATCAATGGAATTTAAACTTTGTTTAGGTACTTTCCTAAATCATTTTCATTCATCTTCACAGCAAAATGAAAAAAGAGTCTTAACTTTGAAATCAATATAAACTGTCATACCAATACGTCAGTGAAATTTCCACGGGTTTTTTTTACATGTCTTTGAAATCAGTTGTGTTTAAGACTATAGGATCTCTTGAACTTGTTCCCTTGATTTCAGGAAGCTCATGTTTTTTGGATTGTGACTCTTAGGAAGAAAAGAAACATCCTTGGAACACCGAATATTGATGCATAAAGTGTTAACAAAGATGTTAAAAATCTAAATTAATTATGAAGGATCATGCTGGAAACATTCCCATACTCAAATATCAAACATGGTGTAGAAAACTTGTTAAAGAAAGTATTTATATCAAACATTGCACTAACCAACTTTTGGAGGGAAAAAAATTTACTCCCCATCTGACAGTTGTGATGATACTGATCAGTAACCAAGACTGCAGACTGTTGGTTGATGCTGAAGTTAAATGCGTATGACAGAAATAGCAGCAGTGATGGATGGCTTTGGATGTGCTGAACTGACAAAATGCTACAATGCTTAGGATGCTTGGTTGTCAGTAAAAACAGGCAACACAGGGACATGATATTTGAAGTCTTTACATGACATAATACGAAATGATGGTCAGCACTGAACCTTGACTACTTGACATTAACAGTGTTAATTTATGTGTAAGAATCTGCCTACCGCAGCTGTGATACAGGTCATTTGTTGAAATATCAACATGGAGTACAAACTAACATATGGAAGTTGAAGCTGATGCTGTTACAAAGACATATGAAACACAAACTTTTGCACTGACGACTACGTACAATGGGGCTTATTTGCGTCATCCTTCTCTAGATCTCGTTTCAAAACTAGGTGCTTGTGAGGAAACCATCTCACACATATTCTGGGGGCACTCAAATCCATGTTGTGATTCCTTTTTTCTACCTTCACATAACTTAGAGGAAATAAAAAAAAAAAAATCAAACAGATAAGCCAGCAAAATCTGGCGGCTCATAGAATATCATGAAGTGTGTAAGTTGCTTTTGTACACCAAGTCACCGTTTCTGTCCATCCATCCTTAGTGTTTTTATTTCATCAGCATCCCATAGCTGCCCATCAAACTTTTTTTCCCCATTCTGGTCTTATTGTACTTTTCTACTCTTTTCTTTCAGTTAAAGCAATCTCCTTCAAACAGATCCATCAAGTTAGTTTAGGAATTAACATGATTATTGCCTCCATTTGTGGGTCATAACACTTCTCCTTATCATGTCTGTCTATTACTAAGACTGAAAGCTCTTTGGAGAAGATCCATTTGCTATTTTATACAATATCTAACATATATGGTTCCCATTTTCACCTAATCCTCTGGTAACATCATAGTAAATAAAATCAAAATGGGTATGTTAAGTTACCAAGGAAAATGGTTTCATCTGCACTGTTGTGTTGGGTGGATTCAAGGCCAAACCTATATTACTTCCTTCTTTTTAGACATGACCTCAGTGCAAGCTCTGAGCTGACCCACCTGTATTTCCTGAAGAAAACTTCAGGTTTGCACTTGCCTTCGGATGCTTGCACTTACCTGACATAAAGGCAGGCACCCTGTGCGATTTCCAGCAACTCCCTCTTGCGGGGCAGTGGTTGAGAGGGTGATCTGGCATCCTTCCTATTATTTGTCATTCCAATATCCTACCTTTTGTCTGCAGAATGGGATTCACCCACGTGACTTTAGCTGTATAAGAGTTAAATGTCAAGAACTGCATCCTCTGTAGTAAAAAGAGAGAGAGAGATACGTCCAGAAGATTATTCAATCCTTCTCACTTAGGCATCTACTTTAGGATGCAAAAAATTGCTTCTGGAGACACCTAGCTTGCTCTTTAAAACCAGAAACCTATTTGATTGAAAATCACCATAAATAATTTTACTCTACTTTTATTTTCTACCCAGCAGCCAAATTTTTCTTTCTCATTGTTACATAGGTATAATAAATGTGCATTAAGTTAGACTCAGATTTTTTTTTTTTCATTATTTCTCTGAATATTTTTATTTTGCTTAACATTCAGTGGTTAATCTGATACACAATCATATTTGTGGGAGGGAAAAGTATTTGCACTTTCCAGTAAGTGCTGACTTTGATGAAATCTGTTTTATTGCCTGGAGAAATAATCATGTTTTTTGTAAATATCTGTAAAATTTGTTCTTATACTTACCTAGCAGTGTTTTTAAAATTGGGTGGAGACAGAGTTTACTTTAAAAATAAACTTATCTGACTTTTATTACTGATCCACTTTCTCATTCCCAGACTTCATGGTGGGAAGTATCATCCTTCTCAGTCACGCTAATACTGATTAAAACTAGTGAGAAGCAGTTCTGACCTATTGATTGCAAAAAGAAAATAAATGGAGATACACACTGTTCTCTAGGTGTTAGTACTGGTAGTATTGATACTACAAGTGAGGAAATTAATTTTTAAGTTTAAAACCCAGCTTTTGAAAGAAAAACAAAGACAAAAGTTCAGAGACCAAAACAATAGGAACTACAGATCATTCCATCAAGTATTAGACAGAAAAAGGAGGTGAAAGAAGAGAAAGAGAGAACAGTAATAGGAAAACTAATACAAAAATAGATCCAATGTGCCTGCATTGATTTTTGTGATTACTGTTTATTAGAGTGTGGTGGATACAGATTATCTTTCTTTCAAATGCTCTGCATTTATTATTGCTTCATTTACCTTGAAATGATAACTGCAGGCACTTAAATAAATGGATTCCAGCATTGTCTAGTTTCATTCTACCACCCTTGTCTGTGATAAGTACCTTTGTAGAAATGTTATTTTGAAACGTCTTTAAGCAATGTTTTTCTGTTAATCACAAGATCTTTCTTTGTATTTCATCTGTAGTGCTTGTACTCTCTACATTGTCTCTTATTCTAAAATGGTAGGAGAATATTTTCTAGTATAAAAAATTGCTGTACTTTTGGAAACAAGTTTTACTGTGATTTTATTTTATAATTTATATTTTTGAGTTAGGCACTCTAAGATACAGCAGAATCACTGGGTCTGCTACAGACTTCCTAGGTGACCCTTTGCACAAGTCCATCTAGGTTATGGTCATCTAAGTAAATTAAAGGTGGCCAGGCATGTTCCTGGGAACTGAGGCCCTCTGGCATGGAACACCCATATCTATGCTAATAAGATGTTTTTTTTCTCCCAGGCAGGGTAGCTGTTTGCAACTGTCCACTGGGAATGGTCCCTGGACTTATCTAACCCCCAAACTGAAATCACAAATTGTTTGCAGGGTGCTAGTTGGATTAGCCAAAATATTGTCAGAAACTCCTCTAACAGACATAGGAACATTTCCAGGCACTGCTTAATTTACCAGTAGAGGTGTATCTTTAAACTCCCTACACCAGATTTCTAAAACTATCATGATACAGATGGGTATACATTACAATTCTGAGAAATTTTACAAAATGAAAGTTAGGTATGCAGATGCCTATGAAAGTCCCACTAACTGTCTTATTGCATTACCTAATTGCATCTTTAGATGGTTATGTGCATTTTAAAATGTCTGCCTGTAAAATAGAATTTATAGTTCCTCCCTTGTTTGTCTTGCAGCTCTCAGAGAATGACTACACTGCAGTCTGTGGCTACGGGCTAGAAACCTGGTCAGGGTTTACAGCCACTGCTGAGCTCTGTACTATGACAGTACACTAATTATATACCAGCTAGTCAATTAAAAGCTTACTTAGGTATGTCTATGAGTGGCATTAATCATAGAATCATAGAATCATAGAATCATTAAGGTTGGAAGAGACCTCTAAGATCATCGAGTCCAACCGTCAACCCAACACCACCATGCCCACTAAACCATGTCCCTAAGCGCCTCATCTACATGTCTTTTAAATACCTCCAGGGATGG
>NW_008795495.1:2433694-2445682 GCF_000699145.1 Aptenodytes forsteri | reverse complement strand
ACTAGGCGGGTCACCTGGTCATAGGAGGAGATCAGGTTGGTCAAGCAGGACCTGCCTCTCATGAACCCGTGCTGGCTGGGCCTGATCCCCTGGTTGTCCCGCTCATGCCTTGTGAGCGCCCTCAAGATGAACCGCTCCATAATCTTCCCCGGCACCGAGGTCAGGCTGACAGGCCTGTAGTTCCCCAGATCCTCCTTCTGGCCCTTCTTGTAGATGGGCGTCACATTGGCAAGCCTCCAGTCATCCGGGACCTCGCCCGTTAACCAGGACTGCTGATAAATGATGGAAGGCGGCTTGGCGAGCTCCTCCGCCAGCTCCCTCAGCACTCTCGGGTGGATCCCATCTGGCCCCATAGACTTGTGAGCGTCAATGATATAGGTGTCATATGATATAGATGATATAGATGTCATAACTATAGAATCAGGATTGTCTCTAGGGTGAGGAAGGTAGGCGCTACTTCTTTACTCACACAAACTACGAATTTACAGTCCAGCACCTGTGGTGTCAGAATTATTCTCTCTCATCTGGAGAGCTGTTTTTTGTTTCAAGTGGTTATGGAATACAGAATGCTGCTGTTGATGAACTACTTTCAATAGCCCAATTGCGGGTGTAAATATGCCTAGAAAACTCTACAGTGGCATTCTGGAAATTCCCTACTTTCTAATCACAATTTCAATATTGTTGTCTTTTGCCAATAAGAGCTAAAAGTGATCTTTTGTTTTAACAGTAATCCCCTAACTGCTGAGTTATGAAGTTTTGTTATTTCTAATAAAAGATGCTTATTTATAATTGACTTAAAACACTCCTTTACTCTCATTATAGTTCTAAATGTTTTTTTTTCCTCACATGTTCCCACCCTAATGACTTCAAAATCTTAATTCAGGAATGTAGTCAGACTACTTCTCTGAAGGTTTGAAAGGCACTGAGGAATGCCTGATGGATGTATCAACTACCAAAGTTTGATACATGAATTAAGATATATAGAGAGATCTCCATAATGAACACAAAAGCCATTTGCATTAATTTCAGAGTGAACTATCATGCTTACAAACTTTTCATGGCAGCAGTGTTGCATTTTGTTGAAGTGGTAATTTCATAATTCTCAGAGATGGTACACTCATTACTTTATAACAGCATAAAGATACTGTGGAGTGCCTTTATTAGACAGGAATAGTTATAGGATGCTACCAAGTAGTTTGCCCTCTTTTCTTCCAATTTAGAAGGAAAGGAAAACATAAATACACAGAATCCACAATGAAAGCAGGAATGCAGTAATGGTGCAGGCCTTCTTCTGAGTGCTCTTTCTGCTTATTAGTACATGCTGTCTCCTATTCTGTGCACGTTGCTGAAGGCAATGCCAGTCTTACTGTTTTCCAGCTCTTCAGTGATTCTGCCTTACTCTGCTTCCTGCACAGAACAAGTCGTGGGCTTGGGCCTTTTTCCTACACTTTTTCAGCAGTTCAGGGTATTCTTTATCAACAATGTACAAAACTCAAGTGCTTAGTTTACAGGACAGTCTGGTTAGATCAATACCGCTAAATAAAAGAAGACAAGGGACCAATACCTATGCCTGTGGGCAGAGTGAAGAATCTTGCATCTGTAGTACTTAGGATGAGCAAACATGTTGTGTCCACACCATGGGGCACTCTGTTCTGGAGATCGTCTGGGCCTGCAGTGGTGTTTCTATTGGTCTGGCACTAATCCATGTGTTTTGTATGTCTTGACAACTTAAACTGTCTTAAACAGTGCAAGGGCTTTGCTGCAGCTCAGCGAAGAGGTTGGCATTCCCATGGCAGGAAACTGAAGAAACTGTGCTGCACGCTGTGGGATGTGGCATGGAGCAACTTTAAGGTTGCTGAGGCTGCAAAGTTTCCTGGCATAAAGCTGAAGAACAGCTGTGGCTGGAGAGAGCCACATATGAGACAGACTTATCCTGGACTGTCTTTTGAGAGACATCCCTGAGATTAAATATACACTGATCTCTGCTTGGGTATTATTTTGAGTAGAGCTAGTTGGAGCAGTCCAGAACAGAGGCAGAGAGTGAGCTAAACAGTGATGACTCAGAGCAGAGACTTCCATTATCCAAGTTTTTGTCCTAGACCTGTTTTATTTTGGAAGGTGGCTATACACCTTAGACTGCAAGTGTAGGGTCAGGCGTGGGATCGAGGCAGTATTTTTTGCCAAAAATGCTTCAGTGAAGGTCTGCATCTGAACTCTGAAACCTGGCGAAGGAGAAAGATTAGGCTTATTCACCTGTTAGCATGCACCCAGGTCTGCTTCTGTTCTGTGAATTAGGCTGGTGATGCTGATCATGCAGTCCTCTGCTCTCTTCTGTCAGCCCTTGCAGCAATGTTACATCATTAATGTTGGACAGGTCCTTCCCAGAAGGACTGACTTCATGTAAAACATTAGCTGTTAAGATGTGTAGGATGCCTGTGGTTAGTCTCAGAGCAATGGTGATCTTGCAACATCTGAATTGCAGGGCGCTTGGAGGTAGACATGTAAAGTCCAGGTCTCATGGTATGTCATGCCTTTAATATGTAGAGAAGGACAATTCCCTCTCACATATGACTGAGAAAAGTAAAGAGGGGAATTGCATAAAGTTCATAAAGTCTGATACATATTTGTCAGCTATACTGACTGTATTAGGCCTACATTCCCCTATATAACTCCCAGGAAACTGAGACTAGAGAAATGTGCACAGGAAAGTATTTCTTTGAATTAACGAAGCCTTACGGAAGTTCTTCTCTTTAGTTTTGTTGTTCTGGGGCATTTTTTTTGTTCCAAGAAAAATCCAGCCAATCTATTTAGCCCAAGTACTTCTGTAAAGAGGAAGAAAAGGATCAAGGAAACAAAGGAAACAGTCATTGACTCAAAAAGCTCATTGTATTTAATATAGCTTTTTCATTAGTTCTTTTTTTGTGATTCTAGGAAATTTTTACCCTTTAAAATTACTTCTTTGTTTGCACTTCCTTTCAGAAAAGAAATGTTTTAGTTACAATTGGGTGTCCTTTTTAAACAACAAAAATCTTTTCTACAACTCCCAATTGCTTGGGTCTTCTCTTTCTAACACCGAGTAATTTGTCTTTTGTTAAGCACAAACCTACTTTTGTAAGAAGTACTTTAAAATAAACAATGCCCACAACATACACCTGACAAGCTTTTCATGGTGTATGTTGTAAGCAGATCCAATAGTATGCAAACACCTGAACCTCATTTTGAAGATCTCAAAGGTCATTTAAATGAATACACAATTATTTTGTGTACAAGGTATTTTTATGAGTTTGATTACATCTCTCTTGCATATGTTTTTGAGGACTGAAGAAGGGGGTCATAAAATACTTCTTCAAAGATAATCCCCTGGCAATTCTGGGAATGTCATCATAGCATTTACAACAAATGAGTAATGGAGAAGAAGAAAAACGACAGTGTAAGCAACTTGGAACATAAATTTAATTTAAAATTCATAGTTTATGAGTTCTTTAACCACACAGTTGAATGGCCAAAAAGAAAGAAGTAATCCTTATCTAATCCTTATCGGTATTTTTCCTGTGTTTGTGTTCCTGTTGTGTAAGTTCCTTGGGGCAGGGAATGTTTGTGTATTGTCTAGCATTGTAATAATTTAGTCTGGGTTTAGAGCATTTGGGTAATGTCTTAAAAGAAAAATAATAAACATAGTCCTACTTTGATGTAGGTACACAGAGACCACTGCTACTTTGCAAAGTTTTTCCAAATTGGGTTGGCTACAAGCTTCCCATAGTTGCAGTACTATCACAAGATGGGAACAAGTGCGGGAACGGCAATGGGAAAGCTTTGAAAAAGTGTGTATATAATAATAAGTACCTGTAGTCTCCACTGAAAGACTCAAATACTTGATGCATAGCATGGCAAAACACTCTGCATTACCTAAACCAGAGGGAGCAAGAAGTTAACCAGAGTTTAATTTCCCACTCTACTCCTCTCAGGTAAATGACAAAAGAGTCTGATCATAGGCAGAAGAGAAAACATGTTTTAGAACTAGTGTTTTGCAACCAACTATCATACAATAGGTTTTACCCTAAAAAAATTTTGCATTTTCTATGTATTTTCTGACTAGTAACAACTTCTGAACTATAGCCTTGAGTGAACGAGAAGACCTTAAGAGCATTTCTTTTTTTTTCCTTTAAGTCATTCCACCACTTACACAAACAGGCATCAAAATCTGACATTTTTCACTTTGAGAACAATGTTATGAATGGAAAATGTAGCTAAGTAGCTCTGTTATCTCAGCATCGATTGCTCCTTCCCTCCTGGTTGTAATGAGGATTGCTTTTGATGATTATTAGGACGGCTTTTTGCTATTGCCAAGGCACTGGCATGATCACTTTCATGCTTTCATGAACTCTTTCTTTTTTGGGTCGTTGACAGCAGGATTACACTGATTAAATGTATCTGTTCAAAGTAGGTCAGATGAATCCTGCCCTAAATGTGGAGAATTTTTCACTGTAAGTACAAGGGATCCTGGGGTGACTGTTCACACTGAAATAAAATCACATGAACCCAAACTTTCCTGTCTTTTTGAAGTGGAAGAGAAACTCTGATGAATTTTTCCGCCTTACTACAGCATAGTAATTTCTTATGCAAACATTCTTCTCCATTAAAAACATAACCACAGATCCACAGTGTGTTGCAATTTATGCTTTTAAAGTAGTACTACACCAAAGTGTTCTGCAAACATTGCATAGCCACACAGGAAGACAGCACATGGTCATCAGTTTACTGTCACATCTCCCCTTATATTACTGACCGCCAGGTTCTTCATATGGACAGAAGTCTTAGAGAATACATGAGTTATCGCCCACTTCTACTTCATTCCTAAAACATACAGAGCTCTTTCTGATATGTTATGAAGAAATTCAAAGGCATTACTATAGCTTCCAGGAAATATTCTTGTCCCTAAGACACAGAACGAAAACCAAAGTGAAACAAGAGCAGTTTCTTTGCTGTAAAATATAGTCTGCATTAGCCTTTTCCTCCAAAAGAGACACTTTATCTTCTTACCTGCCCAGCACATACTGTGTACCTAGCATATCAGAAGAAAAAAGACACTTTATCTTCTTACCTGCCCAGCACTTACTGTGTACCCAGCATATCAGAGGAAAAAGGAGTTCTGGGCTCTGCCTCCAGGAACGCCTATGTATTTTACACTAAAACTCTACTTTCTTTATTTATCTGGAAATGTCTTCACTCAACAAAGAATAAGACTGAAATTCCTAGGAAATTTCTTTAGGAGAAAAACTCCTAGAGAGGAGTTTTCAGTCTTGTTCTTTGGAAATCAGTGGAAAGTTTGAAGCCCAAACTGGATTTAGAAGCTGAAGCAATGTATCTTAAGCCTTTGCCTACACACCAGAGGAACTTCAGAATAAAGAAAAAAGAGTCCTCATTAGTTGTGAGACTTGTGGTCTTAGGCAGAATTTAGGTATCTATTGCAACAGTTAGGCTCAGGTTGAACAAGTATTTGAAAAAGCATGTAAGCTCCTAGCTAACTTGCTATAGAAATACGCAGTTGTACCTAAGTCCTGGGAACTGTGTGTTCCAAGCTTTGCTTTAGTGCTTTGGCCAGGCAAACAGGTTTGAGCGGACTATAAATCTAAAATATTCTAGCTATTACGGAGGAGGATTACGCTATCTGAAATTACAGGAGGATATTGTAATTTAGTGGTCCTAATCTTACAGAAATCTTTCAGACACTAGTTGCTCCCTACATGCTGTGTTAGCTCTTTTACTGCATGCAGGGAATTCATAGTTCTGTGAATTTCTAGAACTTTGCACAGACTACAAAAATAACGAAAAAGACCGTTTTATTTCTCCTGGCATAGTACTTAGGAGTTTGGGGGTTTTTTGGTTTTGTTTGTTGGTTGGAGGGGATTTTGCCTTTTGCCATCATTTGCAGAAGTTTAATAATATTAATTGTAATATTAAAATCAGATATGTTTTCTAAAATGCATAATAATTTTATATATTTATGTATATAAATATTATTTCCTACATTAGACCTATCCTAACAGCAGTCTGGCTGGTTTTGGTTTGGTTTTATTTGTTCATTCCCCCTCTTTTTATTGAAAGAATTTTCCATATTTTATTCTTTAATTTTGTCCTTTTCAAAAACTGACCAATCATGTGTGGGCTTCTGACATTAATTATGCTGCCAATGGGTCTTTTCCCAACTTCATCTGAGGTGTGACTTACTAGGATTTCTCATTCACTTTTAACTTTTTAAATATTGGGAACACTAGTAAATAAAATACTAACATTTCATTTAACATCCACTTCGAGCAGATTTTAACAGCCTTGTGGCCAGCGAATCAATGGAGCTCTGTCTAGCAGTAGGATAGCAGGAAACTTTGAGATAAAATAGACTGGTTAACAAATACTCCATAAAACATAGTAAACAAATTGAACAGCAAAATTTAAAACCCAAATAGAAAAACCTCAACTGTGTCAATGTAAAAAGATCCCATTTGTCATTTTTGTATTTTCACATGGCAGACTGTAGGCTAAAAGAATTTTGTTCTAATCTAACCCTGGAAATGAATCAAGTAAGGTTTTCCATTAGATTTTGTATAACTAACACAAGCTTTTGTTTATTGTATATTATCGTTTATAAAACAGGTGCTCTAAACTATGCTTTTGATATCTTTGCATTGTAAAATTCTGCGGAAGAGGAAATATTTTACCTACCTCTCACTGGGTTTATGTAAATATCTGCACTGTTTACATATGTACACAGTGTGGTCACAAGATCCATTGTAACTGCAAGATTGGGCTGAATTATGAGGTTGTCTGGCAAGTCTCTACTGATCATGATATACACTGGAGTCAATTATCCCATAGATAGAAGGACGCAAACTACAGTGAGGTCCAAAGAAGGAGAAACTGAAGTGGTCTTTGCAGTCAATCTTCTGGTATTGTAGAAAGGAAAAAACAGAAGATGCCGGAGGATGGGTAGCTAGTGAGGAATTGAAGGAGTTTTTTGAAAATCTTGGACTACATCAAGGCCACAGAAAGGACAATGTATTTCAGATGGCACATAGCTCCTCAAAGGGAGGAGAGTGAACTTCTCGTCTTCTGTTTGGGTGACAGAAAAAGCATAAAAGTGGAATGGAGAGGCATCAATGAGGCAAATGTAGTTCAAATCAGCATGTCATGAACAAGTCAAAACAATAACCAAAAGCATGAAGAAAAGACATTTTTTTCAGTTGCTTACATGTCAATTAGAGGTAGCGAGCTTCAGTTGCTTACATGTCAATTAGAGGTAGTGAGCAAGAAGAATTGGAAATTCTCATTGAAAATAAGAAATTTTACATAACTGAAACAAGTGACATCTGGTGGAATGATTCGAACTATTGGAATACTAAAACCACCCATTAAAACCTGCTTGGAAGGCACAGAATAGATAAAAGAGGAAAACGTTATGATGGAGATGTTGTCACCCGAGAATCAAAAGATATCGAACGCAAGAGGCATGGCTCTCTTCTCTGAAATCTGTGACTGAGAGGCACAGAAGTATTTGCCTTCTGGGCTTTTCTGTAATGTGTGTGGGGTTGGGGGGGAAGAAGGATCATTGTGGAGAATTTTAATTTGGGAGACTTGTATAAAAGAAATTCAAACACTGGAACAAGTTGCCCAGAAAGGTTGTGAAGTCTCCATCCCCATATATATTTAAAACCCAAGTGGTCATGGTCCTGGGAAACCTGCTCTTAATGATGCTGCTTTCAGCAGGGTGATTGGACTAGATGATCTCCAGAGATGCCTTCTGACCTCAACTACCATGTGATTCTGTGAAAATCAACGAAATCCAGCAGTTCAAAGTTGCTACGAATAATAACAACAACTGAGTAAAGAAGAGGTGGATATGACAGAAGGATATGGATATTCAATCTTGTTACAGGATAACTGTGAGACACCAGTGTGATACAAGTTCAAAATTGGGAAACAATACATTAAAGTGTACCAATGGCTGCATTTCTTGTAGATATGGGAAAGTATTAATATCATTTTACATGTATACATCAGTTTCAGCCCTATTTAAGAAGGATGAATTAACCATGGTACAGGCTCTTAAAACATTATTATTTTTGCTAAAACTGGAAAAGTTTTCTATTGAAAACACCAAGAAAATAAGTCCCACCATGGGAAAAACCAAAGCTATGGAAAACAGGCATAAATTCAGGTTGTAAATATGAAGCAGACTTGTAATTAGTAGAAAGAAGAAGCCCTGAACGAATTTCAGGAGAGTGACAGGAAAAAAATCCTGTTTTAAAATGGTACTTTATGAGCTGATGGATTATGGATGATATTTGTTGGCAATAGCATTGGGCTGGACCCCAAGACCTCCTTCAGGAGCTAAATATATAGAGAATTTCTAAATGACTGTGACACAAATTACATTACATCCAGGGAAACATAATTTTACTTTGGATATGAGAATGATCGATAAAAACTGCTTAATCACTGGAACGGTTTAGGAACTTATTCTTTTGACTTAAGCTTGTTTATTATTGCTTATTGTGGGTAAGCTTTTTGACATACTTGCAGGTAAGCAAGGAAAAGACCAATCAGTAATATGTATGCTTAGTTTTTGAAAGAACTGTTTTCACAAAGCTGAGGATGAGCACAGCTAATTTGGAAGACAACATGGAAGAAGAAAAAAAAATAATTAAAACTAAGAATTATTTAATAGCTTTTAATAATTTAAGAATCTAATTTATTAAAAGATTAAAATATTTTGCTTCTACAGTGAAGACAGAATAACTTTGGCTAATTTTGGCCAGAAGGGGGAAAAAAAGAGGGTAATAAACTATAAATAATACAAAATAGCAGTTGTGAAATGCAAAAATTTATATAAGGAAACTAAGAAGGGAACATTAATAAAATAAAAGTATTGGTTTATCACTACATGGAGGTCATAAAATTGTTGAAAATCATGACAAAAACCCTACAGAACCTGTACTTCCAGTTTCATACCTTTGGGGATGACATGCTAGAAAAAGAAAAACACAAGCTTAGGCAAAAGAATTTCTTAATCACAGTGACTTTATTCTCAAGAGTTCAGGAGTTACAAGTCTTTGAGAAAAACATTCTTTGAAGAGCTGTTGTCCATCACTCGGACTTTACGCTTTCTGAGAATTTTGTTGAAATTCCAGGCTGGGATGAGTCCCTCTGACACTTGCTTATCCTGCTTCCATGTAGCAACAGGCTGAGGTGATCTCAGTCCTCATCTAAGAAACCCTGGCCTCCCTGATGCCATAGGAGTTAAATATTTTTCTTACTGAAATAATTCTGATTTACAAAGAATGTACACAGAGGTTCCATTACTCCAAACACAGTACAATTAAACAACAGGAGAGCATTTCCTTTCTCACAGTTCTATGCCAGCTTTCCAGACAGCATATCACTCAAAAAGCTCTCCCTGTTTCGTTTCTCTCATGACTACAGTTTTTTCCCTGTTTTCATTCCTCTTGGTACTATTGTTTGGCTTGTTTTCTGACTCTTTCTCTCTTATAGATGCAGAGCTACATGCAAATCAGTTACATTCCCCTGAATTTGTATTCAGTGTAATCATGGGGTGAAAACTTCTATTATTTCGTTAATTATAAGGAGGGGGATGCTTAATTGTTTCCTTATGTTTCCCTGTATGGAAATATTTAGCATCTTCTTTGATCTCAGGGAGCTCTGTGGTTGCCCATGTGTCAAAAGTACTTGGTCAAAGTATCCTAAATTCATATATATTGCAAGATTAATAAGCAGACAGTCAATACATGAAGAACTGATTAACACACCACTCTCAAACATGGGGTTTTTTTCAGTAAAAGCCCTTTATCAAATAATGGTTTCAAATAAGGATGGTAAGAACTAGGAATTAGAAGATGTTATTCAACATTTCCATATGCCTTAGTAAATATCAAAACACTGTTGATACATTACGTTGCTGACAGAGACTGGCAGAGTGGTACATAATTATGAAGACCAGGAAGTTATGAAGAAAAATTTGGATTGCTTGGCAAGCTGAACCCATTCAAGTTAAATGCAAAATTATGCATCTAGGTCACATCTAAACAGTAGAAAACTATATTCTGGAAATCAGTAGCTCGGGAAACAATGAGAGGTGTCATAATATCATCGTTCCCTGCATGATAACGTGACAAAAAGAACTGTTTCAGGTTTTTCAGGTTTTTGAGGTACAAACTGGTGAGGTGATATTTAGGTCCAGAAAGATTATTCTTCTGCTAGAATACTGTGTTCAGATTTGGTGTCGGTTTGAGAACACAACTCATGTTTACCACTGGGAATGATTAACCAAAAGAACAAAATAGCAAGAGAAGTGGTTGATTTTTCATTTCTTAGCACCTAAAAAATGAAGACAGCATGACTTTCTGGAAATATGATTTATTCAAAAGCCAGGTTTCTATAATCAAACTAAATAGTAGAATTAATGAAATGGTTAACACTAAGGTTATTAACTTAAGGTCTTAAACTTTTTTGATGAGTCTTTTTTTATTGACTGAGTCACCCAGGATTATATTTTCAACCTCTATAAAGAAGACCCATTGATTTTGGAAACTTTTGGGTTCAGTCTGGTGCACGGAGAACAGATGTATGAAAGACTCAGCAATAGGGTGGCGGCTGTATTGTGGACATAGAGTCCTGCTCTCATTTCTGTAACTGCTGTGATCTACTTAGGTAGTAGTACCCCAGTCACTGAGGATGGGCACTTTATCCAGTTTAGTTACAGCTCCTGAAGGGCTCAGGTGGGAGTTTGGCTGAGTATTCTGTATAGAAGTGGAAAAGGATTATAAAAAATGAAATATGGACCTGAGTACAGAAAAAATTGAATTTTTCCTTGATTAGGAGCTGAAGATGTCCTTGACAGCATTGTAAATCACTACTGTCTCACCAGCCAATCCTGCACCTGTGCGGGGAAATAGTAATGGTGACATTTTCTTACTCCTCCAGCACCCAACAGGAATGTCAATAGCCTGAAATGTATAATTTCTGGACAGTGATAATTTCTCTCTCTTCTGAATGCATGATTTGGCTGCATCTGTTTTGTTTGAAATTCTCCATGTTTTTCTCATTTAAAGAAAAAAAAAACAAATAAATGACCTGCCTCTCCATTAAGGGATCTTTTATTCATATCCTACCCCATTCTTCCTAGATCTGCCCTCTTGCTCCACGTGCCATCAGCCATGACGATACATGTCTCTCTCATTTTTGTAAGAAAGAGAATCATACTGCTTCCCTTAGCAGTTCTGCTCTCAGTCTGCTCTGTCACCACCACGGAGTGGAAGCCTTCAAACAATGCTAGCTATGAGACAAAAGTAAAAGGTGCATAGTTGGGAAGCAATAGGAATTTTGACCAAGAGCCTGGAAATCAGGCCCTGAGATCTATAGATGGAAAACTTGGTGACAAACCTCACTTCCTGAATCTTTTACTGATTTATCCCCCTGCAAGGCACCAGATTATGCTTCTCTTTCCAGCAGACCATACTCACCACTGGTTTATGGATCATCCTGCTCCTTGTTTGCTCTTTTGTGGCATCAAAGCTCTTGTACTTTTGCCTCCAGTGAGCTAGGTTCTCTGGAGAGGCTGAGGGAGCCTTCTCCAAGCTAAATTAAAGCCTGATGAACAGGGAGTAAGGGGTAGGTGTTTAACTTTTTTTCATGATGAGGGCACTGGATCCCAGATATCTCCCTGCCATACAAGTACTTCAGATTATTAGGCAAACAGTGGAGAGCATCACCAGTTTCACCTGTACTGATTTATAAGAATATAATTGTCCTATTGTTTACTAGGCCTCCTTTGATCACACTTACGGCTTGGGTCATTGGGCCCAGTTTTTCTCTGGAGTAGCAGAGCTTGAGTTAGGACTTACAAATCAAGTAGGCTGAAGTCCATTTAACTTTATATATATATATATATATAAAACAAACATCATCTACATCTCA
>NW_008795495.1:2432921-2433449 GCF_000699145.1 Aptenodytes forsteri | reverse complement strand
ACAAAACGAGTGGGCTGAAGTCTATTTATCTATATATATATATATATATATAAAGCAAACATCATCTACACCTCAGTGAGTTGCCTAGGTTCACCTTATAGTCAATGAAGGGAAACATATTTTTAGGGAGAAATTAATCTTACCTATTTGAGATGTTTACATTAGGATGAGATAAACGAATCCCTGAAAAGGCTCTTGTACTCAGGTACTTATATTCCTTGTCCACAAAGGCAGTGCAGGGTGACTAGCTCAAGTGCAAATGTCTATACTGCCAGTGGTGCCACATTCCCATATGAGAATGAGATAAACGAATCCCTGAAAAGGCTCTTGTACTCAGGTACTTATATTCCTTGTCCACAAAGGCAGTGCAGGGTGACTAGCTCAAGTGCAAATGTCTATACTGCCAGTGGTGCCACATTCCCATATGCCACTCCCCATATGCCCTAAGAAGAACAGGCGGGGAAGACGCTGGCTGAACCTCAACGGGGAGGTCTTGCTGGGACTCAGGAAAAAAAGGAGAGTTTACCG
>NW_008795495.1:2400291-2431577 GCF_000699145.1 Aptenodytes forsteri | reverse complement strand
CTGGAACAAGTCCAGAGAAGGGCAACGAGGCTGGAGCGGGGTCTGGAGAACAAGTCTTATGAGGAGCGGCTGAGGGAACTGGGGTTGTTTAGCCTGGAGAAAAGGAGGCTGAGGGGAGACCTCATCGCTCTCTACAACTACCTGAAAGGAGGTTGTAGCGAGGTGGGTGTCGGTCTCTTCTCCCAAGTAACAAGCGATAGGATGAGAGGAAATGGCCTCAAGTTGCACCAGGAGAGGTTTAGATTGGACGTGAGGAAAAATGTCTTTCCTGAAAGAGTGGTTAAACATTGGGACAGGTTGCCCAGGGAAGTGGTTGAGTCCCCATCCCTGGAAGTATTTAAAAGACATGTAGATGAGGCGCTTAGGGACATGGTTTAGTGGGCATGGTGGTGTTAGGTTAATGGTTGGACTCGATGATCTTAGAGGTCTTTTCCAACCTTAATGATTCTATGATTCTATGATTCTATGATTCGCTCCTAGGACTCTAAGCACTAGTGTCCTCACTGGAACATACAGACAAGACACCTGCAGCTTAAATGTGGCTAAATCCCACGCCAGTCCTTGCATGAGCATCTCCTACTGGATAACCCAGGTGCCCTGCTCCGTAATTTACCCATTCATCAGCCAAAAGGCATGGATCTGTCTGGAATTAAAGTTGCCTAAAAAGTCCTTGTGAATGCTGGGTTTTGACATATAGGTTTTCTAGATAGCTTTCTTTGATGTAGGTACATATATCCCACTTCAGTGAGGTGTTTAATCCCAAAGAAGTGCTCCGTGTCTAGCCCAAAAATATTTCAGTGTTTTTCCTACTCTGAATGCTACAGTAGTTTTAGAAAGCTGTATGATAATTTACTGATGCATCAGAACTATGTCAATATTAAATATTATTTGGGATAAAAGAAAAATTGTGACATAACTATTTAATTTTTACATACTATCAAATAAAACATTATGCTTTCATATTTTTATAGCTACAAAGTATTGCCTACTTTTTTAAAGAAATTAAACACATGAAGCAGATGTCCTGTGGGAACAATCTGTTATGGTCTGGCAGCAGATTCTCTTTCACTAGCTTGAGGTATTGTAACTGAAACATGTACATAAAGTTTAACTATATATGTAATTACAGTAAATAGTGCTTTATCAGATTTTTAGTTATTAAATATCCCCTCAAGATTTAACTGTTCAATCTCTTTGTGCTTCTCATTGTCCTACCATTATTGTATCACTGTCTTTTATATTACATACTACAGATTATCCCATTTCAGCAGTATTTTCTGGTCTTACTATTGCTATAGAATCTTAATTTAAAATGTTATCATCTTTATAGGTAAGAATAGGTATTTCTGAATCACAATTTTTAAGCAGAAAAACCTGACTCTTAAACTTGCGCAGAAACTGTAAAGTTGGTGCTTATCTTCCAGACATCTCTGCTGGTCGTTAGAATCATCAATCTCAAAATTGCATGCAACAGACATGGGGAAAATTAAATGCTTAACATCCTCAGAAGCCAAAAATCGGAGCAGACATTGTCATTGTGAAGAGAGAGTAAAGTTTAAATGCCACCTTTCAAAGAGGTGCTCTGTGCTTTACTCAGGGTGTAGAAGAGACTTCTCATTTTGGGGCTGTTCACGTGAGGTCTGCATTTCATTGCATACAGCTTTGTAGGGAGAGAGGGAGCGACACTCCCTTTTAGCTAAGGCAGTCACCATGCACAAAAGAGATCTGTTTAGTTGAAACGGAGGAGAGAGATGAAACCTCTCAGGCACTAGGCATGTATAGAGTTAGACAATTGCTACAAGGGAGGTCTGAGGACTTTGTTGGCGTGTAGAACTTGCCATTAGCAGACCTAGACTGTAAATACTGTGATGGTTTGGAGGATGACTGGCACTACATGGTCTCTCTATTGTCTGCATCACAGTACGTGGTACCACCATTGGCGGGTCCTTCCTCAAAATCAACACCAGTAGTATTGACACCAAACTGCATCTCGAAATTTGGCAGGAAACATGTCAGAATCTGGAGTCCCTCAGCATAGCACAGGTACAGTGTTGCTGCCTCCACGGACTCTGTATTCTCACTTTCATGCATCTTGCCTGACAGAAGCTGAAACTAAAGAAGGAAATACTTATTTAGTGAGATTTACATCAGGCTTTTGGTTACACTAAACGGTTACAATCAAAACATGTAAAATGCAACCTTACTTGATACCAGAGCTTTCTAATTACTTAGCTCATCTTATCTAGAATTCCTAAAACATCCCTCAGCCTTTACAGCTATGGATCCTTAAAAGGAAGCCCTTAGAGCTCGTGCTCTCAAATGTTAGCTTCAGACACAACTTCCATTGGTTTTTCTCCTTTAGCTTTGAGTGCCAGTGACCTTTTTTCACAGGGTAATATCAATACCCCATCAGCTCTAGCTATACACTTCTTTTGTGTCCTTTTCTTTCATCATAAGCTTATCTTCTAGGGCATAATTCAGTATTTTTTTTCCCTTGATTACATGCATCTCCACTGTAAACTTTGGAAACAAATACAAATGGCCTTGACCATTCTAAATTAATCCAGTGCTTTTTACTCACATCACTGGCCTAACCAACTGTGAGCAATATAAATCCCTGGCTCTGGGTGCTCTGTGTTTTTAGAGACTATTACTCCTTTGTTCCTACTTAGCCCACTGGCTAACTCCTCCACCAGTCCTGGCTGTTTAATTCAGTGGTTTGCAATCTGTGGTGCACAGAACCCTGGGGTTTCTCCACAAACTATTTCTAAAAGGTCTGTGAAAAGTAATTACAGAAAACAAGCCTATCATTTCATGTGCTGGCTTTAATTTGCTAGCTAAGGGTCCCATACTTTCAATGGACCTTTTTAGAGGACTATGGTTTTAAAAAGCCTTATTGAAGTTACTTATACATCGCATTAGACATTATACAAAACATCTGTTATATATTTTTCTGTTAATCTCATTATCTCTTGGACTTTACTAACTTTGTATAAAGACCGTACATAACATACTATTAATGAAGGTGGCAGTCTCAAGAATAAGTTGCTTTCCACAGTCATGCCTAACAGAAAAGGCTCCCCCCAAAACAATCCCACATTATTCTTTTGGGACTGCTTTACACTCACTTGCAATTCTGTCTGAACTGTTAACAAATGTTGGTTTATAAATAGCTCCCAGAAATCTATTTGTTTATATCTCTTATGATTTCAGTTCACAGGCATATGCCTACTTTATTTACTGTCTAGTCTTTTCTTAATAATTTATTTGTAATAAAATAATTGTATTTTCATATACATCTTTAGTTCCAGTAAATTATGCTGCTGAGCCTCTAAATGTGCCATGATATGTTTTTTCTCTGAAATTTCAAAATAATAAATTACACAAAGTTTAAGAAAAATTAATTTAACTGTTACGTATGATTGTTTAAAGTTGCATAGCCCTTCTCAGCTTTCATTTGACCTGTTATGAGATGATTTAGAAATTAAAATAGTTCCAGAATTTGAGGTTACCCAAAGTTGTTGAACATAAGGTTTGAGCAAAAAACTGAATTAAAAAGTGTCAGTTTGGTGAATTAGAAAAAACAGTAGCTTTGAAACGATTGACCAAATCTCTTTCAAACTCCCTTGATCCCCTGTTGGGATACAACTAATTCTCATGAACACTGAAGCGTGAAACAACTTCATAATAAAAATCATACAAGTACAGTTGCAGCTTCACACTATGGAGAGAAAAGCAAGGTCCCAACTAGGCTGTGAGCATCTCAAAAAACAATCTCTCTGACAAACAGCTTATCACATACCCCAATAGGCTGTCTTCTTTCTTCTCTACTCTAGCAGCAAACTTTGTCCTGCGCTTTGAAACACAAACTCTTTTAACATGCGAGATTTAATGCAGGACTTGGATGGTCCTTAGAAATTGTCGGTCATAACCACGAAAATCTTCTCTGCGGCCTCTTCAATATATTTCCCAACACAGCAGTGGCAAAATGTGGGCCATGTTTATTGGTGACAACAGAGACCAGGACAGACTTTCAATCAAGCCTGTGTATAGCTGACAGGAAGAACTTTTCACCCTCTGCATTTTGTCTTCTACTAGGCTAACGCATTTTTAAAACTGCCAGCTTTGACACTTGGGCTCTGCTGCTTCAAACCATGGGGTTGTGCTAACTTTGCAATTAAGTCTCTTACACTGCAGGAGAAGTTGTCAGTTAATGCTAAGTAGTTTAGTAAGACACTGACGTCCCAAAAGTAATAGTATTTTGGCTTGACAGGTTTTGATAGGGAGGTGGCAGCCCTGTTTAGCTTGTCTGTTCCCTAATTCCTGTTGCTCCAGGGAGAATGATGGTAAAGACTTTCTTCATCGCAGGACTGCATATACTGAATTCCACTTTCTTTTACTAGTAGTAAATGATTAGGGTCTTAGATTTTGAAAAGTATTTTTTTTATCTTTCAGCTATAAATTATTCCACAAATTGAAGTAACTCCATTGTTTTTCTAATTTCTGGATAACTTTTTCTTGACTTGAACACTCCTGAGAAGTTACTGTAGCACTAAGAAATGACTGTAGCACTAACTTATACTCTGAATGGGCAAATAGAAAGAAAAGCAAGGATGTCACTGGTTTTCCCACAGTTTTTGCTAGTATTTTTCCTACTAGTAGTAGGAAAAAGGAAACAAGATTTTAGAAAACATTTATTTTCTTTGGCTTCTTTCAATTTAGGAAGGAATTTGTAAGAGTTCCCACTTCCAATTTACTTGTAAGTAATTCAGTTCTCCATGCTGATATGGTTCTGCAAAATTTGGTCGTTTTAGCTATAGAATATATTTGTGTGTGCTCAGAAAGTTGTGCTTGTTAAAACTTAAGGAAAAAATAACAAGTGCTAATGATTTTGGATGCAAGTACCTTAAGATTTCTGAATCTTAAAACAAACTGTATTTGGAAAAAGAAGGCTTTCATCTTGTCATATTAGCTATAGCAACACATTTCAAGGCAAGTAGATGCTTACTTCCTTTAATAAACATTTCTGCAGTGAAAGGTACTGCAGAGCAGTCATATACCATATTTGATTCTCTAACCTTGTTTTAATGACAGAAAGGGCAGATATAATTTCCTTTCAGACAAAGGAATATAGGGGGTTAAAACTGTTGTAGCCACTGCTCTGCTCAGATGGTGTAAATGGGGACAGCAAATGGGACTTTAAAATGGAAAAGTGCAATAGAATATAATAGCAAATTGTAAATATTCTTTAAAATTTTAATCAGCTTGGGATATTTTTTAACAAGGATATAACCTTCTGCATCTTTCTTCCAACCAGTTTAAAAGTTTTAAGCAAAGTGTTGACTGATAGCAAAAGATAAACCAGTAATGTGTTATTTAATTAAGTTTATCCTTCCAACTAGTCATATGGAACTTATTAAAGCTATTACAGAAAATATTGTGTGCCTACATGGCAAAAGCAGCAAGATATTAGTTTAATGTTTTTATTACTAACTCCATATGAGTCTAACAAGCAAACCTCAACAATTTTTTATCGGACTCATAATCCATTTGGCTGAGTTATTCAAGTTGAATTACCGAAAACAGAGACTTTTTTCTCTGGAAAACAATTTATTTTCGAATTTAGCTCTTAAATATGCTGTTTCTAATTCTTGCACTATCTATTTTTATATTATTTTGTAAACAATACCCATTGGTTTTGTGCCTCAAACAATACATAACATACCTTATTATATGACTGTTGTTCTTATTTATTCCTATTACAACTTCATCAGGCATTTTTTAACTTCTCAAGTATATTAAAAACCCAGTCTGACTTCACTGAAGTCTTATAAGAAAGCTAGATGTTTAAACATACTTATTATCTTGTTTATGAACATCTTATATTTTACATATGCATTAATGTACTACAAGGTTAATTGTTCTTATTAATGCTTTAACAAAACCACATCTTTTTCCTTGTATTGAAAATAAGTCATCACATACTTACGTCCATTAATATATCACAGAAACCAACAAAACTTTAGGCTTCTTAAAAGACTACTTACTTTTTGTTTATATATTTCCATGGCCATTGTTGCTAAAATCATTAAATAAACAACAAATGCCATCATGTACATAACAAAAGGATGTACTTCTGTATCAAATTCTTTAGGTTTTAGTATATTTCCCCTGGAACTCAAGCAGTGGGCTTTCTCAGTATTTTTATAGAGATTTTCCCGTATTTTGCAGAAATCACAGACTTTCAGAAAGCATACTTAAGTTAAAATATGCAATCTTGAGATATGAAGTCTGTATTTCCTGTTTCTCTGACACAATAAACATTGTCTACAGTGAATAAACATTTTTACTGGAAGAAGCTTGGAGAAACAAATGACCACTTTTGTCGTCTTGGTAAATTCTGTCAGGGAAATGCCCAGACCAAATACCACTGGGAAAAAAACGTTCCTTCTCAGAAAACGTTTAGGGGTGGTTCTGTCATTTCTCTGGCAGCTTGGCTCAGACCAGTTTTTGCTAGTAGGAAGCAGTAACTTTCAGAATTGGGTGGGAATGATTTCAAACTAAGAGTGCCCTTAGAAAACAATTACAGAGCTGTAATATGGCTAGTTGCATCTCATTTCTCTGTACAACAGCATTCCTGAGGTTTCAGATTCAGTACTTTTTCAATGGTTGGGTTTTTTTGTTGTTGTTCTGAAGTGGCCTTTCTGGCTTCAAGTTTTGGGGAAGAATGAAAAAAGAGCCATCTTAGTCAGTAGTTTTACAGTATAACTGAGCTGATTTAGTTGCTAGATTCTACTGAAGGTGAAGGTGGCAAGGACACATACTCTTTTCCTGCTTTCTGCTTTTTTTTCCTGCTTTTTTTTTTCAGTCTTTACCTGACACAATTAACCCTATTGAGTTAGTAAAGAGAGAGGAGAGGAGAGGAGAGGAGAGGAGAGGAGAAAGAGAGAAAGAGAGAAAGAGAATTTCATACGTGTCTGACATCTTGCTGAGAGGACGGCTATGCTCTGTCAGGCAAGAGGATGCACTTCATCTGTATCTTCTAAGCAGATGCATCTGCATCTTCTTAGCAGAGCGTGCAAAAGGCGAGGAGAGGAGGGGAAAGGAAAGGGGAAAGGAAAGGAAAGGAAAGGAAAGGAAAGGAAAGGAAAGGAAAGGAAAGGAAAGGAAAGGAAAGGAAAGGAAAGGAAAGGAAAGGAAAGGAAAGGAAAGGAAAGGAAAGGAAAGGAAAGGAAAGGAAAGGAAAGGAAAGGAATGGAAAGGAAAGGAAAGGAAAGGAAAGGAATGGAAAGGAAAGGAAAGGAAAGGAAAGGAAAGGAAAGGAAAGGAAAGGAAAGGAAAGGAAAGGAAAGGAAAGGAAAGGAAAGGAAAGGAAAGGAAAGGAAAGGAAAGGAAAGGAAAGGAAAGGAAAGGAAAGGAAAGGAAAGGAAAGGAAAGGAAAGGAAAGGAAAGGAAAGGAAAGGAAAGGAAAGGAAAGGAAAGGAAAGGAAAGGAAAGGAAAGGAAAGGAAAGGAAAGGAAAGGAAAGGAAAGGAAAGGAAAGGAAAGGAAAGGAAAGGAATGATGGAAGAGGCATGAGTCTTGCTGGGGGCTAACAGACCCGTTTTGAAGCCATAGCTGTTAAAGTGGCTTAGCTACAATGTGCAACCATGGCCTTACAGATCAGGTAGTTCAGGTGACTGCTGCATATGTCCAAAAGCCTGAGGGGGCCACCATTTCACTGCCTACCCACTCAGCTCCATGCTGAGTCAGCTCCATGTGGCACTGAGGGTGAAGGCAGAGCTCCCCTCTCTTGGTAAGGCTGTGCATTGCCCAGCAGCCTGGCTTTCCACCAACCCCTTCCACTCCACCTCATATATTTTGCATCTCAGAAAGTCTTCTGCCATCCCCACAAAACTTAATTTTACCACTGACAGTGATGAGGAGCAGCAAATTAAGTGACTTAGTTCCTTGACCTTGAAACAGTGCACATTTTATTTTGCCTCCACTGCTGAGAAGCCTGGACCTGGTTTTGAACAAAGGCAATTATACTGATTTGGAATGAAAAGGCATTTAAAGCTCTTTTGACACAGCAGCACAAAGGGACCGGCTCAGTCTTTCCGAGATTTGAAAATGTTCCCTTCTTTCCTTTCCATTGCCATTTGTGAGAGAGAGTTGAGAGAACCTCTAATGCTAATGATCACTGAGGAACTCTCTTTGTTAAGAAGATTTCCATAATGCATACTTCTTCTGAGGTGTCTATGTCATGATGTGATTCCTTCTGCCAGCTCAAGCGTGTCCTCTATCCATGTTCAGAGGCAGAAATCATTGGTAAAGCATGCTGAGTGAGTATAATGGAGGCATTCTTAGCCTCCGCAGCCACTGAGAGCTCACCCATTGTTGAGCCACTGAAGATGAGTCCAGTCAAAAAAAAAAACCCAACACAGTATCTGGCAAAGGAGACTTTTCTTCCATTAACTTTGAAAAGCAGCAAGGGATATAACAGAAGAAGATATACCTGGGTGAAGAACTGTCTCTTCCATGTGTTTTCTTGTATAAGAATAAGGCAGGAATATACGAACCACTGCAAGGTTTTGTGCTCTAACCTTCAGCCTGCTTCCTTGCCTGATGTCACAAAAGCCTAGTGAACTTTAAAACATGGAGAAATAATGTGCCTTTATTTTCTAATATGTAAACTGCAGTGGAATCTGTGGCACATTAATTTAACCACCAGAGAAACTAATATTAATTGCAAATAACACCGAAAGTATGTGAATCAAAGTTTATTCTAGTCTGACTCAGGAAGCAAAGGAATTCTGTTCACAATACTAGCCTTTGTTTCCCTTACAGCAAAACGTACTTGCATTAGTCATTTATGGTATTAAGAAACATTGATAATTGCCTTTTATAGTTTTTCAAGCATCACAATTTAGTACACCTATAATTGAAAAGCTGGATTTTGCAATCAAAAAGTAGAATACAGAGAGTGTTGCTATGCAAAAGTGAAGAATTTCCTCTTTCTTTAGCTTATTAATTTTCAAATAATGCTTTAGGGCTTGTTGTGATAGTTCTTTACAAGGTAGTAAATATATAACTAAACAGACTGTCTAGGCTGAAAACTAATTACCATTAGAAACTGAAGCATTTGGGTTTGTTATTTCTGCAAATCAAACAGCTCTGAATACAATCTCCATATTAAATAAAATGTTCAGTGAACCATGAAGCTCTTCACAAATCTGGACCATGTTTTAAGAAGCCCTTTTTTTTGTTATTGTTGTATGCATGTTGTTGCATGCGGAACAGTTGGAATATTAAAATATTTTTTATATTGGAGGGTGGGGAGGAAAATTAAAATATTGTGTTAAAACTTAGTTTTAGAAGTTTTTAACAGTTACCAGCTAGGAAATAAATGTGGAAAAGGAAGTGTAGACCTTGAAGTTAAAGTTTTTACACATATACAGAAATTATGATGGGGAGACATATTCTGAACTTGCTATCTCATTCCTCTGTCCTGTGGAAAGACACCATAGGGATAGTAAAGGTACAATAAGGAGTATTTGTTATGTGTGCCTCAGAACTATAAAGAAGTTTAATATGTTAGCATTTCTAAAGCCCTTCCATTGTATGGCTAATAATTATTAAAGTTCTTAAGACTAAAAATAGTCAGTTTCTCTCAAAAAAAATAGCTTTTTATTTCCAGAGCTGAGTTTATTTCAAGGCAATAGCCAAGGAGTAAACAACAGGTATATAAGTGGATGACCCTTTTGTTCAAAAATTAGAAAGAAAAAGAAGAAAAAAAGAATCCACAAAGAGATTAAAACCCACAAACATCCCGTATCAGCAAAGCATATAAGGGGTGAGAGTAGAAGAAAGACTGTTTTTGGAATCATTCTTCAGACTAATTGCCTGGTATGCTGCCTGTGTTTCTGTCAAAAAACATGAAAGGAAAGTGCTGACTGATTATATATATTGGAATATCAAATTAGGATATACATTCTGAAATATATAGAGAGAATAAACTACACATATAATAAGGCTGCATTTTTATCAAGGACTTCTGGTGATGATACAAACCATGTAAGGGAACTCAAGTATTTTTACACAGTAGCTGTCATCTGATAGCTGAAATAAAATATAACTCTACGTACAAAAAAAGAGGGGGGAAAAAAGGCAAAATGAGAAAACAGCTTTAGATACCCACAAAGATAGGCAATGGTATAGAATTGCATGAAATCTTGTGATCATAATTCAACCCAGTGTGTTTGACCATCAAAGGCCATAATAAATTATAGCTGTTGTTTTGTAGCACCTATAGCAGCTAAGAAAGTAAAACAATATAAATGTATAACGTCTTCTTTTCATGCACTCCATCCCACATGCCTTTATCCAAACACAGTGATTTGTTTGTTTGGCTTTGTTAGAGTCTAATTAAGATTGGAACTTGATGAGTGCTCATTGAATAGAATTCATTCTGGATAAAATAAGGTGGCAATACATATTGGTGAAGAAAAATAATTGGAGGACTGCATGGAGGGATTAGCTCCTTTGACTAAAGTCATACACTCACCCTCTGTTACAGGGTTTCTAGATTGAATATTTCTTGAATCTTCAGCTGTTTCAAAATGTTTGGACAGGAAAAAGTAAGTGCTATAATTATGGGGAATGTGTGCCGTATTCATCATACAAGACAAGAAGCCGAATCGTTGTTTAAAGCAAAAACTTGACTTCATATTAGCTATCGAGTGTTCATAAAACCTTTCCTTTCCTTCTTTTTCTGCTTCTCTTTTCCCCAAAGCAGCTGCAGTCTCTGGGAACTGAAGGCCAGATTTCCCAAAGAGCTAACTTAAAACAACTCTTAGAGACAGCTTTTCAGCACCCATTAGCCCTAATCGGGGGTGGAGATCTCCTCCAAAAATATATCACATAGGAAGTCCAAGCTAGCTCTCCAAGGTCAGAGACAGGGCAACCTCATTACTGTGTAAATTAGAGGAGCATAGCATTTTGAAACATCTCACAGAAAAAGATTCAAATAAACCCCAGCTTGTGTGATGGGAAGAAAAGAGGATAGAAACAAAAACAAAAAAATGCTCAAGCAGGCAGACCTAAAGATGGCATCAGCAACCGAAGAATGCAAGCAATTGCTTGATATGCTTATCTGAAAAATATAATGTCTACATACAGTGATTGGCATATTAGAATACCCAGTTCTCTTCAGTGTTGACTTTCTAATCTCCTTTGTGTTTTGTAATAGATATCATCATTAGAAAAGCCTCTGATTAACTGATAAACATTCTTTTAAAATCTATCAGTTGTCCTTTTGGAAAGCACAGTTCATTTTTTCTGTAAAATTTCCCAAACTGCTACAAAAAAGATCATTTAAAAGATCAAACTGTAGTGACAGTTTAAACTCGTAAAAGCAAAAATATAAAGATTAATCAAATGTATGCATTTACAAATTAAAATGAAGAAGAATGGAAGAATAATAAGGTATTCACATCTCATTACTTTTCAATATTCATCTTTCATTCTGCTATTTTTAGATAACAGTTTGTTTAGGAAACATTTAATGTTAGAAGTGGTCACTATAACATACAATAGGTGATGGGTCTGGACAGAAGGAAAATGAATCTTAACTGAGTTTACTCCACTGAGTTAATCTTTCTGTTGGCATAGAAATATTTAGTTTCTAGTCCTTTAGGGTATGATTTGCAAAGACATTTTTAACTGTTGGAATTTGTTTAAATATTTGTTTTAATAAAACCACAAAGAAAATATATTTCCTGCTTGAAACAAACCCTTTTCAGAATGCCAGGACTCACAAGGATGCATGACTGGATTTTGTGACAGCTGATGTCTGTACAGTAGATGTTTAATAAATGGAGACATTTTATACTAAGTTTTGCAGATTAATATTTTTCCAGTAGTGACATATGTATTGGAAAAAAATCTTTTCAGAATGAGGTCACTGCTTTAAAAATGTAAGAAACATTGTCAAATTTAAAATGCTCTTTTAGAAAAGAATTCAGTAACTGCACATTAAGAATGCCTTAATGTCTGCGACAAGAAAAACATCTGCTTCAGCAGCGGAAATGGAAAGTTAATACTCCAGATAAGCAAAGGAGGTTTTGGGGAAAAAAAAAACCAAAAAACCAAAACAACCAACTGCTATAAACCTTACCCAAAACTCACATGAATTCTTCTTTGATCAAGTTAGTTCAAATGGAACAAATAACTCCCTCTTCCAATTAGCTTCATATCCTCTATCCCTATTAGCTTTCTTTCCCCACCCTGTTTTTCACCAGATTTCTTGGTTTTATCTTTATTCTGCCCTGGGAAGGAGAAGACTGAACCCAGTGTGTGCTGTGACCTGGCCCCACACATCCCCACGGCAGGTTTAGTGTATCCCTAAGGCAGTGTGTGCTCCGGGTTAAAGCTGCAGTTGCCTCCAGATTCCACCTGCCCTTGTGCTATGTGATCCTGGACGTCTCCCTTGTCATACTGCCCACCTAACATCAGCCACAAGTCCCCACAAGGGAAGACACCGAATTAGCTGGGTATGTCATATCCCTTTTACATTGCTGGTAAGTACATATGGGAGTTCTTCCTCACCCATGACTAGTGTGGGTCCAACCTTTTGCCCCACAACATGACCCAAAGTTTGTTTATGTAAACCCGAGAGTATACTTGTATCGAAACAGCATATCTTAGACCCATGTGAGAAATACACTATAAATATAGCCATTGTACTCTGTCAGTATGCTTGACAATTTTTCCTGGGTGAAGACCCTAGCAGGACTGAGGAAGTGATCGTGCCCCTGTACTTGGCACTGGTGAGGCCGCACCTCGAATACTGTGTTCAGTTTGGGGCTCCTCACTACAAGAAAGACATTGAGGTGCTGGAGCGTGTCCAGAGAAGGGCAACGAAGCTGGTGAAGGGTCTGGAGAACAAGTGTTATGAGGAGCGGCTGAGGGAACTGGGACTGTTTAGTCTGGAGAAAAGGAGGCTGAGGGGAGACCTTGTCGCTCTCTACAACTACCCGAAAGGAGGTTGTAGCGAGGTGGGTGTCGGTCTCTTCTCCCAAGTAACTAGCGATAGGACGAGAGGAAATGGCCTCAAGTTGCACCAGGAGAGGTTTAGATTGGACATGAGGAAAAATTTCTTCACTGAAAGGGTTGTCAAGCATTGGAACAGGCTGCCCATGGAAGTGGTTGAGTCACCATCCCTGGAGGTATTTAAAAGACGTGTAGACATGGCGCTTAGGGACATGGTTTAGTGGTGGACTTGGCAGTGTTAGGTTAACGGTTGGACTTGATGATCTTAGAGGTCTTTTCCAACTTTAATGATTCTATGATTCTATGATTCTAATGTCTTTATTTTGTTGCCTTCTGCTTTTGTATTACTAAGACTTGACTGGGATTTAAAGATTTGCAGTGATCCCGGGCTAGCTGAATCCAAGTCCAAGAACACAGAAACTGCAAACACTATCCTAAATGTGTTCACTTAGGATAGTGAGACTTGCTGGACCTACTTGAAATATTTGGCCAGCTGACAGCATAGAAAGAGTCCCATTGATCTAGTGGAAGGGAAAGAAATATAAGACTAGGATGGAACAGTTGCATATGAAGAAATAATATGGATGTTTCCATCTCCAACAAAGGAGATATATTAGAGGACAGGCAATATGATTTTGACAAGAGAAAAACAGTAAGGTAGGAGAAAACAGAGACAGAGGGAAAGTGGAGAACTAGTGGGTAAAAAAGACTTTCTAAGAAAGTCTGTAAGAACTGTAAGTTTAGAGAACCAATGTATATATATTGATGAATGAAAATTTCTTTCTAGGTCATTTACATACTTGACATTTGTCTAAATAAAACTAAAAAAGAAAGCACACATTTCTGCAAAATGTTTCTTCATAGTATAAAAACAAAATAAAAATTCTTGAAACGATTTTCCCATGCTTAAGCCCAGCACAAACTAGCTAAATATTAACTTGCGTCAGAGGCAGAAGACTACCTAATTTATAGCTGTAAAGGTTATGCAATTCTAGTCACTAAAATACAAGACCAAACCAGTGATAAGACCTTTGCATTTACAATTATACAAATACATAACACTATAGTTAAAATGCAAGTACACATCTCACACACTATAGATTGTAAACTACAATTTCTCTTGTATTGGAAATTCATAACATACTTTCTTCAGCTATTGGGTTTCAAAATGAGTTCATATAATGTGAAATGGATTTTTTATATAATCAAGTGCTTAAAAGCTGTATTATATATACTTCCAGATTGTTTGTTTCTTTAGAATCAATTATACTCTAAAAGTTGCTGTGTGAGAAAACACTTAAACTCTTCATGCACTGTATAGTGTACCTGTTGCTATGTAAAAATGATAATAATAAAGGTAAAAAGTCATTGCAGGTTTTAGCTAAGCATTCTAAATTTTTTATGTTAACTTCCATATTAATGTGAAGCAGCTATAGAGTTTCTTCAGCAAAAGCCTATTCATAGTTCTGAGTAGCAATTACTGTTGATACTGCCTTTAATGAATCAACAGAGACACCTGCGAATGGTGGCTGACCTGCTGCCTTGAAAATTTGGAGGTGGCATGGAAATAACACTTGAAAGCAATATTGAAAGGTTTTCTAACCTTTCCCTTCCTGTCTGCAATGGTAGGGTGCAGTCCAAGATTAAGACACTTAAATATAGGCATTTATCTATAGGTAACTATATGTGCAAGAAGGGAGCGCAGCAGTAGCTTGAACGCTACTGGATAGTGTAATTTTTAATGCTGTGGTTTATCTCTCCTGGCCTTCAGGTTCTGCTCTGGGAGGTCATGTGTTTCCCACAGATCTTGCGTCATATCTACAAGCAAATGTTTTAAACATCCTAGGGCACACAATATGGGAGTAGATCTGTAAATTGAACAATAAAATTATGTCCTAGGTATCTAAACTTCCATTATAGTCAGCATAGACAGAGAGCAGGATTCAGCTGTGGAAACAGAGGTGTATAGGGTTATTTTAACTGCAACAGGGTATCCCACCTGCCATCCTTCTGCCTCTCTAGAGGGACACAGTCACATGTCGTATATGACATGCAGATGTCTTAGATGACATATAGCATCTCACTTATGGATGTCTCCATTTAGGTATCTTAATCTGGAGACTGGATTATGCTTTTTGTTGTGATTCTAGAAAACATAGACATTGTGCTTGCTGAAGTTAGAAGTTCAAAACTGGTGCATGTCACAGATACAGAAAAACCTTCTTCCTGAAGTTTCCTGAAGAGAATGTTCTGTCCTGCTCCCATACTTCTGTCAGGAACAAGATCATGGAAGCTGGAGACTGAGAGCTGCAGTTTGTCCTAGAGGCCAGATATCACTGATCATCTGATATACTATAGAAAGAAATGAGAAAAAGTAATAGCATATAGATGATTTCTGGAACATCTAGCAATAGTTTTGGCAAGTATATGCTCAAATAATGTCCTAATATGATTACATATTGCCTTCTCTCTGATTAAAGCTGCTGTATATCAGAAGTGTGATTGCACTTCCAGAAAAGAGGTGAATCATACAAAGATCTTACTCTCTAAGCAGTCATGTGCTGCTTAATTAATTATGCATATCAATTTTAATTTGGGTAAGCAGAGTGGGGAAGTTTTACTTCTGGAGGTCTTCAAAGACCTCCCTCTATTTACATGGAAGTTGGGCTCAATTCCATTGCCTAAGCACAGGTATGTAGTTCCATTTTAGGTGTCCTAGAGTATCCTTCTTGGGTTTAATCTGTGTTCTAGAAGAGCAGGAAACTCCCATGAGCCCTGTGTCAAATTTGCCAAAGCTGAGCCCGTCAGCCAAGCTGGTGACACATCCATGAAAACATATCTAAGAAAGGGCAGAAAATGCTGGACATGCAGAGGGGGGAAGAAAAAAAAGAGTGAGAAACAGCAGGGGAAACACAAAGGTCAGAGGAGGAGGTGCTCCATGGTGCCAGAGCAGATATTCACACTGCAGCCTGTGGAAAAGACCACGGTGATGGATGCTCCTGAAGGAATCACAGCCTGTGGGGAGCCACTGCGAGAGCAGGGGAAATCGTGAGGAGGAAGGAGCAACAGAGAGTAACTGTTATGTACTGACCATCCCCCCTTGCCTCTTGGGGAGGGGAGTCAGGAGTGAAAGAATGAAGTTAAGCCTGGGAAAGGTGTTGTTTTAATGTTTATCTTGTTTTTTCCCACTACCCAAATTAATGGTTACATTTTTATTTTAATTGGCAATAAAATAAGTTAACTGTCCCAAGTCAAGTCTGTTTTTCCCATGATGGTAATTGGTAAGTGATCTCCCTGCCTTTATCTTGCTTGACCCATGAGCTTTCTCATTCCTGTTCTTACTATTTTCTCCCTCCCTCCCTCCATCCCGGTAAATGGTGGGAATAATCAGACAGCTGGGTGGGTGTTTGACTGTTAGCCAAGGCTAACCGACCATATCCCTTCAAAACAAAAATCCCAGTGTAGTTCTGGGGATCGCTGCATTAGTGATTTCAATAGATATCAGGGATGAGACTGCATCTGGTTTGGTGCCTTCTGTCACTCTCCTAAAAAGTTTTGCACTCTCAAAGACTGCCACATACTTCCATGCTATGCACCCAACACACCTTTAGTTTCAGATAACGCATGATTTACAGCACAACTATCACATTACTTAATGCCTTTTTGAACTGAAATACATCCCCCAAAAATAAAAATTACATCTTAGGGCTACAGGGGAAAGGGCATGAGGCTCAGAGGAGACCCATGGTCAAGTACTGTTTAGTGAGGATGTGGCCAGTCTCTTCTAGATGGGACTGGAGTTAAGCAGAGTAGATATAAGCCACTCTATTCTATTAGTCGGGACACCAAGAGTGACTGCAGGAAATGCATTTTACACCAGACACATAAAGTGTATCGAACAAAAGAATAAACATTTCATCTATGAAGAGAGCAGGGACGACGAGAGAGCAAGAACAAGCAGTACTTATTATAACAGACAGCAAAAAAAGCCACTAAGCATTTGGAAACCTATAGAGCAGTGTGCCACATACATCAGATTCCAAACCATAATCCTAAACAAAGTCATGTCGAATAGTGTTACGTTCCAGCAAAGGAAGAGAGCATTGAAGGCAAAGATGATTCTGCAGCTGCCTCCAAGCTGTTACTGACAGAATACCAGAATACAGCCCATTTCTTTGTGATGGATGACTTCAATATTGAATTACAATGAGAGAAACATGGAAAAGACAGTGCAAAGGGAAAACTGGGGTGAGGAATCATGAACCAAAATGATGACTCGACGAATAATATTTGGTGTCTGATATACTGTTCTCCAAATTTTCACCAAAAAAGTCAAATTTTTCAGATAGGAAAAGAAAAATTTGACCACAACTGCATTGTCTGAAGACAGGTCATGTGTCTAAGACGCAACAGCATGTCAGGCAGCAGGTGTCAGCAATGACTACAACCATTGCTCTACCAAACTAAAAATAAAACAAAGAAAGATATCCTCTGATTACGAAGTGACAAGGATCAACAGTACAAAACTGAAAACAAAACGGTAGTAAGAGGAATTCCAACCTGGCCCTAAGAATAGATTTGCGCTAGTGTATCAGGCAAAGGAAGCTGAACTGAAAGAAAAAAGGGAAATGCACAGACACAATTTTATTCAGTTCAGCTGTCACAACTGGGTATCGGTATACTCACAGCAAGAATGGAAATACAGTGCCTCAATGAGAAAAGAACATTTAAAGAGCTATGAAGTACATGGCATGTTAAGATATACTGTGAAACCATATAGTATTTTTGAGCAAGCAAAGTTTAAAATGGGGCAATCAAAAGAAAAGGAAGAAGATTCTCATTGCTGAAACAGAAGAGAGGGAGATTCTTTAAAAGAAATCATTAACAGCATCTCCTTATCTCAACCACAGTTTTATATGTAATACTCGAAACCATACAACTAATCCCACTCCTAACAGGATTTCAGGACAAGTTACAAGCAATAAGCTGAAAAACAACAAAGCAGCAGGATATAAAATCACAGCAGAAATACTAGAAGTATTTGACTCACCTCCCTGATGAAACTGATAAATGTGCCTAATGAAATCTAGGAAGGCAGGGAGGAAAAGCCTTTCTGAATAACAGAAATAAGGAAACATGAGTAGCACACTGTGAAAGGGTGACCTCACTGACTTCAACAACTGGACACAACTTGTGCTGCTCTTTATCATAGCAAAAATCATTTCCTGTGTGATACAACACATCAGTAAGTATACACAACTTATAGAAGCAGACAAATTCTGTTTGATAAATAAAAGAGCAGGTCAACTATTTTTCCCTTAAACTGTACTTGGGATGAGTCAACAGTACTTCCAAAAAAACCCATCAATACTATCCACAAAAAGCTCTTGTAAAAAAGAGCTTGATCCAGAAAAATCAGCTAAGCCAAAACAAACTTTCCTGAAACTCTTATTACAAAAGATAACAACATATTGGTGACCAAAAACATCAGAGAAAGAGAAAAACCCAACTAACTAGGTATTTCTGATTAAATGAGTTATTTTAATCATCTAACTTGATACCTTAATTCTGAAAGTTCACAGTTGAGCTTCTAGGTCCTTAAACTACTCCTGTATTATCTTCTGATATATAAGGGAAAATAATAGTGAAGAAATGAATGAATATGCAAAGGATTACAAGGATATTTTATGAAGCATCCATGAATCAGCTGTCTTAAAATTCTTAATTCCTTTTTGTGCTCACCAAGACCACAGTTCTACATATAATTTTTGTAATATATGTTTTCTATTGATTTTTCACTTACCCTCCCTCTCGCTTGTACAGGAGCTGTATCTAGAAGAAAAATGTTTGTTTACAGAAGGCTAATAGTCCTTCTCTTGCAATAGTGGACTACCCTGACTCTAGAAATCTGAATGGGAGGACCAGAAGTAAAACAGTCTAGACCCAGTCAGCAAGCTCTACCAGCTTCTGAAAGGAGAAGACTTTTCTTAATCTCCATAAAGTTACCTAAAATATAGTTCTATTTAATTTTTATAACTTCAATCTCAAACCATACCTACAGTATTTAAAAGATATAACACAAATATGTAATTGCATTACAAAATAAAAGTTCAATAACTGTATAACTTCTGTTGCATTCTGATAAATATATCAAAAAGGTAGATAAGGACCTGTTCAGATCCATGTTTTGTAGCTAATAAATCAACATGACAAGACACTATCCATATAACCTGGGATAGGATTTCTATGTTATATTACCCAATATTCATCACTTCGACATCAGTAATTTTTGTGTGTACTCAATAACACTACAAAAGTTTGGTGACTACAACTCAAAATAGAGTGCTAAGAATTGTCTGAAACAATACATTTGAGAATCTGAAATCGTTCTGGCATTAAAAAATGTTGCTTGAAGGCTCTTATTCAGCATGGAAGTTATTAAAGCTAGTCACATACTTAAAAACAAGCTTATGGACAAATGTGTTAAGCATCAGTGTTTAGTCACACTGTGACATGGCAAGTGAAGCTGAATGTAAATTTGAAAAAAAATCTTCCTTTTTTTAGGTTCACAAGGGGCAATATATATATCTGTGATATCAGCAGATTTTGTATAATATGTACAAGTCTTAAATATCTAAGCAAAATAAAGCTGATAGAAATCTCAGAGCTAGCATAAACTGTGGAAGAAAGCTTACATTGAGTAGGCTTTATCACCTAAAGCTTTGTTCCTATTTTGTCTAGCTATGTAGACTGCTTATTCTCAAACTGTTGAGCTTTTGGCAGGAAATGGACAATTCTGGGGAAAAATTCCAAAGGGAATACTATATATTACTGAGATTTGCATAAGGATGAGATTGACAGGACATCCTTCAAAGAGTAAAAACAGTGGCCCAAAAGAAGTATTTAGGTTTTAAAGAAGATTACAGTTTAAGCAGGAGCACTCTATTAAGGATGTGAAGTGAACGCATGGTATTTAAGGAATGCAAAAGGAAAAGAAGTTGAAATCAATATTGAACATCAGACAGAGAGCAGTAATCTGGCTTTCATATCTATTCGACCAGTTTCTCAGCCAGTAAAAAGTGACATTGCTTTGTTGACTCAGGAGAAGCCTGGAGACTCGTAGCAGCTAGGGGTTCAGGCCCTTGTACATTTTGATGTGTTTTGTTTAAATTAGATAAAGGATGAGGAGGTTCAGCTACTAGTTACTAGTAAAAAGGTCCAAGTAAAGGGATGGTAGTAATAAAAAGATGGGCATAGAGACAGAGAAATAACTATATAGTAATTGCTCTGTAATATTTGTTGGGCTACGCACTCTTGATCCTCTGTAGCTGAAGAGTCGAGCAAGAAGACTATTCCAGTAATGACGCAATCAGAAGGCATTAGAAGCATGTAGCAAATTAACAAAAAGCTGGAATTCCTTTAAATGATTAAATATATCACAGGCACATATATACCACATATATGTGGTACTAACCACATATATTGTTAGTTATGGATGTTGTGATAGAAGTCTCCAAAGTTTGACCTCATACCTAATCTGTTATCATGGGAATGGGTTATGAGATGGGAATGGGCTATGGGTATCAACTACTGTTGATTCACTCATCTGTAGTGTAAAATTAAAAAAACCCCCTATGTATACATAAGAAGCTGTAATACATTCAACTCAGCCAGACACTAATATGTTTGTGGGCATCATCGCCACAAATACAAAATGAAGAGTAGATTTAATCATTAAAATCACCTAACTTATGTCCAAACCCATGTAACTGTACAAAACTTGTGGCATTTTACAGACGCTGAGAAGAAAAAAAAAATTCTAGAATTGGGTAAAAAATCCCATTACAAATACTTTGCAATGATTGACCAGTAAAATCAAAGCAATTATCCAAGCCCTGAAAATGCTTGCACTCCCGAATAATGTTATGCATCAATAGTCAATGGGCCTGCTCTCATGCGTAAAATTACTCAGGTTTATAAATTTTTCAGGATTGGGGCCAAGCAATATAATGCTAGACAACAGAGCCCAAAGACAGTTGGCAGCCATTCAGGAGAAGTGCTGGGGGCAGTGGTATCAAAGCTGCAGATAGCTGAGTAAAATTAATAAAACTATATGAAAGGAAGATTAAAAAAACCCAGATATTTTAGACTTTGCACAATGCCACTTTGCTTTTACAGTTTGTATGATCTTAAACTCAAAAGAAAGGGTCAAGACAATTACATTAATGGGAAATAAGTCAAATTTCATTTGTATACTACAGAATGCTCTAATAATCTTAAAGAAAAAAATAAAGGAAAAAAAAAAGAAAAGTGGACAAAGACACCAGAAAATAACAAATCATATATTGAGATTTACCATAGTTTTTTTTTTCAAATCAAGGCTGATCATGACTGTTTAAAAATAGATAGAAAAAGTTCAGTCAATGAGGAAGTAAAATATTAGATCATGACTGTTTAAAAATAGATAGAAAAAGTTCAGTCAATGAGGAAGAATTTAAAATATTAACGTGATCATACCAACTAAAAGATAGCACAGTAAAGAGCAAAATGGATACAAAGAAAATGGTGACTGATGAAATTAAGAAAAGAAAATTAAATTGTAAACAAAAAAATTGAGTACCTAGACTAAAAGGAAAATTTAACATATTTTACAGTTCACTTGTGACAGAGGCCTGTCTCAGGTCACCTAGGACTTTTTTCACAACATCAGCTTAGGGCTTATAGTTTATGAACTTATGAACATGCATACTTCTTTCCATTGACTGTATAAAGAGACCAGACTCCTATCTCTGACACATAAACAAAACATCTAAAGATAAGTTGTGTGAATGCTGTCTGGAAGCAGCTGCTGCAGAGTAAATCTGAGGAACTGGCAGCCTCTAGTTGGAAAGAAAAATCTAAAAGAAGAAAATCTAAGGAAAAAAAACCCAAAAGAATATAATGCTTGAAAAGTATTGCTTTTCCAGAATTAAATCTATTACACATCTTCAAAAAAAGTACAATAATACCTTTGCAACTGCAAATACAGTCTTATAGAAGGACCAGGAAGGATCAATACAATAAACCATAAGGATCCAGCTTGCATGTTTAGACACAGGCAAGATGTCTAGCAAAAGGAAAAAATAGCTTTGGATGTTTGTTGTGTGTTTAGCTACCCTGAGGTTACTTTCACATTTCAGGATAGGCATTCAAATATGACTGTGGACTTGTGTTAAGGATGCAACAATTAAGCAGGGTAAGATGGTGTCTACTCCAGAGATCTTACAGTTTAAACATGCTTGTCCTGATTTTGGCTGGGATAGAGTTAATTTTCTTCCTAGTAGCTGGTACAGTGCTGTGTTTTGGATTTAGCATGAGAATAATGTGTTAACACATTGATGTTTTAGTTGTTGCTAAGCAGTGTTTATACTAAGTCAAGGACTTTCCAGCTTCCCATACTCTGCCAGCGAAGTGGTGCACAAGAAGCTGGGAGGGGGCACAGCCAGGACAGCTGACCCAAACTGGCCAAAAGGATATTCCATACCATGTGACGTCATGCTCAGTACATAAACTGGGGGGAGTTGGCCGGGGGGCAGCGATCGCTGCTCAGGGACTGGCTGGGCATCAGCTGGTGGGTGGTGAGCAATTGCATTCTGCATCACTTGCTTTGTATATTCTTCTATTATTATTATTATTATTATTATTACTACTACTACTACTACTACTATTTTATTTTATTTTATTTTATTTTATTTTATTTTATTTTATTTCAACTCAACGCACAAGTTTTCTCACTTTTACACTTCCAATTCTCTCCTCCATCCCACCGGGGCTGAGGGAGTGAGCGAGCAGCTGTGTGGTGCTCAGTTGCCAGCTGAGGTTAAACCACGACAATGCTTTATGTCAGGGAAAAAAATTGTCATGAGTATTTGACCTCTGAAGGACATTCACATAGTATGGCAGCACCTACAAGCATTTCCCCACTGAGTTAGGATTCTCACTTTTGTCCTCTGATTTGCATTAATTTTGGCTGTGAGAGAAGGTAGAGTGAATACCCTGCTATGTGTCAGATCTGATTCACAGGGTAAGCAACAGGATATGAAGAGGGCACATCAAAAGTCCACAAAGCTCCATAATCTCAGTCATTCCCCAAACATTTATTTATGGAAATAGACTTGGAAGCATGCCCTGAAGATCAAAAAGTAATGTAGTGAAATTACTTCTCTTAAAACGAGGCTGGGAGGTTCAATGCTATTTGACGGATTGAAGGAAAAGAGCTTGCTCTTTCAGATATTAATTAAAACAAAAGATAGCATTAATCTGACATTTACATGGTCCAAAACATGGGACATGTCCCTCATACCAGTATTTCCAACAGTGGGTAAAGAAAGGAACAAGCGCTCTTTGACCAGAACCTGTGATTAGGAAAGGCAATGTCGTAGGCTTACATTCTCCCTTCCCTTCAGCCCTGTTTTTGAAAGACAGTCAGTCTTGATGCTATGACCTAGGAAAATGGACCTTTATTAACGATCTAGACCAGAAGAAAATCTCAACAACCTTTAGCAACCCATAGGTTTTAAAACTTGTTATCCTTAACTTTTCCACAGGTGACCCTGTGGAAAACCCACCCTTCTCTTTAGAGTCATATTTAGAAGCAGATTAGACTGCATATTTACAACACTGATCTTCACTTTCTAAACTATGGTTCAGTCTAGATTTTCATAGTAACCCCAACATACATAGCAAATCAACTACCAGAATTAGTTTTGGCTTCTTCTCTGACTTTCTGGTAAAGATGAAAGGAGGCTAAATCATAATTCTGAAGGGTTTTGCCCACTCCATGTTACAGTTCATTACATAGTAATGCAGGTTACTATATGCAACGTCTTTGTTACTCCAAAAGTATATGTATATATAAATAAAGAAAAAAAAGAAATGTAAATGTAATGTAAAAAAAAAAGGAGAGAGGGAGAGTGTCAGACAGAAAATCAAGATAACAAGAACTGCAGGTCATTCTAATGGGTTATAAAAGTGGGACCTAGAAAATAATTAATAACAAGCAATGAACTACGACTAGTGTCAGATTCCCTGCCTCTCTCTGGGCTGGCATTAGCTGCCATTATAAATTGAGGAAAGAATTCCCAAAATAATTGCAAATAGCCACTAGAGATTCCGCACACCAGCTAAGATGTGTCTGCGGTTATGCTAACAAAAGCAATTTCTTAGCAAGCAATATGCTAACCCCCTGGGACCGTTAATGAATCTGCTTTGTGGTAAACTTTTTAGGAGTACATGCTACAGAGACTTTTTAAGCATGTTGCTTTCTGAATTCTCTTATTTCCATGAAGTTCTTGACTGAAATTCATATTTCATTTTATTCAGGAGATTCCTGCAGCTCAGTTTTCACTGCACTACGCATTTAGTATTGGGGCAGCTTTTTACAAAATGTTATCTGCAGTTAAGAGTATTATTTTCAGCTTTATTTTAACGCAGGGTTTTTTATTATTTTTGCACTGCTTCATTTATACATAATATTTAGTCTCTCTCAGAGCCAGACTGCTTAGAAATTATTATTTTCTGTTGCTTTCTGTGAGTGTTGAACAATTCCAGCTACCCACCATTTACAGCCTCTCCCCTACAGAGGGCACCTTTGCCTTATTGGAATTGCTTCTGCAAAAGAGATAATCGGTGGTTATCAGAGAAATAACTGAGCCTTAAAGCGAGATCAGACTTCTCACAGATACAAGGACCTTGTTTGCCTAGTCTTTTTAATTAGCCAAGTTTTGTACTATAATTCAGCAGCAAGCAATAACAATGTTACATTCTGTATTATTATAGTCTCCACCAAGAAGTGAGGAGATGAACTGGAGATTTCTAGGATTTATATCAGAGGCCATGAGTACAATGAGTACTGAGATGAATTAAAGAGTGTAAGTTTGGGTTTAGGGGTTTTTTCCATCAATAATTAAGGGTTTTGTCATTAAAAAATGTTTCTGAGATGCATACTAAAAACATTATCTGTGGGAAAACAAGCCATAGAAAGCAAGCCAACCATTTCACAAATAAATCTTTCTAACAGACCCCCAATTAGTAATTGCTATCTGAAAGCTGTTCAAGTGGAAGAAAGGAAGATTTTATTCTCTTTTGCTGGATTAGACTATCAAAACTGACCCTAAAATTCTTATTTGGGAAAAATATCAATTGACTGCAAGACTGAGCGAAAAAAGTAATTTTCTTCCTGATTTTTTGGTGTGTTATTATTTATGAAGTGTCAAGTATATCATTTATAGTATCTGCTGGTTATGAATAAAACTAGCAATACTTTTCTGTTCAGTATTGTTTTTCAGCTCGATCTGTAACACAGTCTTCCTTTACAGGCTGTTTCACTAATCTGTTAAGACAGATGCAAACGTCACTGATTCGTAAATGGCAAAGTGAAAATTCTAAAGAATAATCTTTCTTCTGTCATTTTATATCTGTCTGACTATTCAAAACAAGCTACAGCTGTAAAAAGGAGTGTAAGACATTGCATTTATGCAACTCCCAAACAGGTCAGTACTATGTTAGTTCATATTAGCTGAGGCAAAACACACGAATAAATGCATTGGTCCCTTTGCATAATGCTTTTTTATGGCGTTCCTTTCAATAAAAGTTACAAATAGCCTTATAAATTCAACAGCAGTCAACCTGTTGCAAGAAGCCTCTAACTTCCCCGGGCTGTTTTCTGGGACTGACATTGACTGTAAAGAATCTAACACAAAACCCAGCAAGGAATGTGCCCTGCCTTCCCTAACATTTTTCTAGAAGTCTCTTATAAAAAATGCATTCATGTTTACATTTTCAGCTTCAAATACCCAGCACAAAAGCACGAGAGCACAAAACCCTGAATCTCTAGTCCAGGCTGCTAAATTAATTAAGCAGGCTCCGTATTAGTGAGTAATACTTTAATGCCATTGGAAAATTGTTTTAGGGAGTACTTTAGCAAGCTCCTCCTGTGTTATAATTCTACTTCCTTTTTCTTTTTTAATTATAGGCCAAGGCTGGATTCCTCACTAATTAAGGAAACTTTTTTTTAAGGATTTCATTTCTAGAAGTCAATAGGAATGTTGCCCATGTAAAGATTGCAAGACCAAGAGCTTGTACCTGTAAAAGTGTCCAATGTGAATATATGTTTCAAGACAGTTACTGTAATATAAAACAGTTGAAGCTACATTTGCACTTGTAAATTAAACAGTGCCAGGAATGTTCTCAGGTACTGGAACATGATGGTCTCTACTGTAAAACTGTTCGAATGGCCCCCGGCACAATTTAAGCATCCTAAAAACCAATTTCTGGGCACAGTTTGAGGGAGAGGGAGGCTGCATATCCCAGAGAGCCTTCCCAGCTGGCAGGCTGGTGCCACTACCCTCTTTTGGACAGGAGAAGAGTTTACAGATACACGTATGTGCTAGTTGGCTTTACTGCATAGGAACGTTCCCAGGCAAGTTTAATTTGCCAGCATAAATGAGCCTCCGAATCTGTATTTACTGCAGCCATTATATGTCACTGTATTTAAAAGTATTCAGCTATCGGCCCTTACTTGTAAATTGTGCGCTGAGTTCTAAGTTTATATCAGTAGGAAACAAAACACTCAAGAAAACATTTTCTCAATTATATATACTGTTGTATGCATTATTTTCCTTGTAATTGTTTCAGCTTGATAATAAAAAATAAAACTTAAAGCTGTTAAGAAAATGTTTGTTTTGAATATAGCTTTATGGCTGTAGACAGAACAGTTTAAAACAGAAAGTTAAAGCCACGGAATAACATTGTAGAAGTATCTAAGCTATTCAGGAGCCCCACTTTCAAAACAGGACAAATTTACCAGTGGAGAACAGGTCTTCATTAGCAGCATGGGGTACCTCGTGATATTGATAGGGAAGAGGCTGTTCAGCCCGACAGCAACAGCATGGCTGAATTCGGCCCTTTTAAAAATCTGCCTTTTCTCAGACAGGTGACACAAACATTTACTGAGAAGTATAAAAGAGACTACTTGGAGGTCTTTCTCCTGGTAGTAGCGTATCGGTCAACTGGCCTAAAATTTCCAAAGAAGAACCAGAGAAACCTTCACCATTGCAGACCTCATATTTGATTGCTTGTGCTCACTGCTACCATGTGGGCAACCTGGCTTAGTTCTCTTGTCCTGGGGGAACGATAGAAGCTGGATGTGTGAAAACAGGCTTTCCACTCTAGAAGTGACCTGCCTGGTTACTAGCTGTACCACAGAATGCAAATATGGACGCAGAAGCAAATAGCCTCATTTCAGCTTTACGTTGCTTGAAGCCCCGCTTTTGTGAATGTAGTGGACCGAAGCAAAGACTGTTTGTGTTTAGGCATGGACTCTCTCATGAAAAAAACCAGCAACACTGAGATTTGGGCTTTTCCAGCAAAGGAAACCTACACACTTGGTGAGTTGTGTCAACATGAGCTTATGTACTAAGGGATTTAAGCACCTATTAAAACATGCGACAACTGGTAGTATGAGTAAGGCACCTGAATCTTTTTGTGGATCTTAGTTGCCCTATCCCTCCTCGTGTGAAAACGGAATAATCCTCAACTGCCTGAGAGTGATCGTCAGGTTGAAGGGTGTAATTAAGCAAAAGCAAGACAATTAAAACTCTTTCTAACCAGCTAGATTAAAGCAACTTAGATGGTGGTAGTCCATTTTTCTTGCTTTGAAGTTTATATTTTAAGTTTATACGCACATGTTTAGAGGAACAAGCTTTAATAAAACCAACTTGCTAGTATATACTTTTGACTCAAAAATATTTCGTATGGATAAAATTTTATTACAGTAATTCACTTCCTTCTATATTTTTACAATTTTTTTAAATCAGTTTCTTATTTGAATGTATTCACTGCTTTTCCCCTAAAATTTCCTTTGCTTTTCAAAATATAAGAATCAAATGTGATTTTCTTCTTTTATTCTTTTTGGTACTTTTGTGACTCAGCTTCTTGCTTTCCAGTGTTAAGAACCTACTTACAGATCTACAGTTGTGCCTAAAGCTAAGAAATGCATTGAGGAATTGCTGTCTTCGTAAGTCTATTTTTATTGGATAAATATTTCAAGAATTTACTTTGTATAAGCGCTCAAATACATAAGCTTAAAGTCCAGTATTCATACTAATAAAATTCAATTGCATGTAAATCACTGAGCACTGAAGAGGAACAGACAACAGTGAAGTTATATTATTTATAAATTCAAACAAATAGTCATTTTAAAAGTCTTTCGCCATTATCCATAAAAATCAACAGTGTATATTTTAAGGGAACTTATTTTGGCCATACTATCCCTATTATATTTACCATAAAGAAAGAGGAACTTTTTTGTATGTTTTATATCTATGCCAAGTATTATCCTGTTTTAAAATAAGTGGGATTTTTTTGGAAAGGTGAAAATAGAGAAAATCAGGACCTGCTACAAATTGTTTTCAACTACTTTAGTATTCAGTGCCTTCTGTATTTATGGTTTTGTGTGACAATTTTTTTGGCATAGAGAATTATTTGAGCGTATATTTTGGTGCTTATTAATGAAGAAATGCATAGCAACAATAAAGGAAAAGGAAAAGATGTGACTGTCAAATAAAGAGGTAGAGAAGAGACACATGTTTATCCTGGCCCGCCTTCCATCATCCACCAGATGATTTTGGACATTAAGCCCAAGTTATTCTAGAACACATTTGGCGTTTTCCTTCTTGGCTAAACAAGGTCTTAGTATCTCAAGAAGCTTATACAATGTGAACCAACGGTTTACTGAAAGCTTTTAAAGATAGGGCTAGAAGATGACAGGATTAGCCCATTGCCACCTACTTGTGACCCAGTGTGTGTGATATAATTCAAAGCTGCCTTTTACAGCTTTGGGAATCCTGCGTGGGAAATCATATTATGCTGGACACCATTGTTAAGTGCTTGGATCTGACTGGGAACATTATCTGTCTGGGAACATTATCCAGTATCCCAACGCACAACAAACAATAAGCTTTGAGACGTTCGGTGCCACTGTGAAAGCGAATCTTGAGCTTACCTACTTGGTACCTTCTACCCAGACAAGAGGGATGTGTCACCTTCCTTGCAAAGTCCGTCCTCGTCTCCAAAGCAAGGAGAACAGTTTCCAAGAAAATCTAAATGCTGCCCATCAACAAACTCTGAACATGATGTGTATTAAAAAAAACCCTAAGAAACAAACGATCAAAAACACCTGAGGAAAGAAAGAAGGGGCCTAACAGAAATATCTTGCAGAGCTTCTTTAGTGTTGCCTGTCAAGTGTGTATCCAAAACTCAGAAACGTATCTAGCGTTGTTCGTGTTTCCCATCAGGTCTTTACAGCCGGGCAGCCCCTCCAATTCCTTTCACAATGACAGTGTCAAGACGCTGCCTATGAAACACTTGCTCCATTCACACACCTCCTCAAACAGAGGGGGCTTAGTGAGATGGGAAGAAGCAGGGAAAAGGCAACTTTTCCATTTCTGCTTTTTCTAAGCTTCCACTTAGAAAATGAAGAAACAAACCCCCACTTAACCCAAGATGAGCTTAAACCTTATCTTGTCCGTATCACATTCCCCAGTTCTGCCCGCGTTTCCTTCCCCCCGAAGGACCATTGCCCCGGGGCCGGCCCGCGGGGAGCGGAGGGGAGCGGAGGGGAGGGCTGGCCGCGCAGCCCGGCTCCCCCCCACGCACGGGCACTAGTGGGCGCTGCAATTTCTATTAAGTTTCTCCAAGCAACGCTGTTCCCACATTGCATCCGACCGGTCATTGGGGGAGGGCGGGGGGGGGCAAAAACTATTGCTTCGGTATAAAAGACTCCGTCTGCGTGTGCAGTCTACAGGCATTTGCCATTTATGTTTCTTTGCGTTACTGGAGCTGAGCTGGGAGAGGTCGCTGGACAAGCGAGCACCAGGCAAGCAGGCAAATTACTGCTTTTTTTTTTGCCCCCTTTTTTTTTTTTTAAATGCAGGACCTGGCAAAGCAGCACCCCGCGTTACAGCGCAGGGCTCAGAAATAAGGTGTCACTCCGCTTATACTACACAAAACACCCGCGAAGTCCCCAAGAAGCACAGCTGAAAACTGTCGAAAGAGCTGTACATGCCACGTTAAATTTGAGCTTCGTTTGGCGTGGCTGGCAACATAACTTTGTTTTGCCTAGGCTGCGGGGGGGGAGGGCACTTTTTAAAAAATCCCCTCCATTGACAAGTTTCTCTCTTGTTATTTAACAAAGACGGGATCTCTTCGGTACTGTGGCAAGAGACATGCAAAAAACCTCCTCGGCACATTACCCGAGCCTACTTAGCAACTTTCAGACTTTGTTCCTCTGCTCTGCTATCTAAATACAGTAGACGGAAATGGGAGATAACGCTCCCATGCAAATGAAGATAACAGTTGCTCGCCCACTCTCCGCTTAGGATAGTGGAAGACGCACTGGTTTTCCCTAAAGCAGATTTTTTTTCCCCCGGTAGCCTCCTGCATGTAAAGCGCCAGCGCATTGTCCTCTGACAGCTGATGCTTATCGTGCCGGTGGGGGTATTGTGTTTCAGCTCGTGGCACTGGAAAACCTCGTAACTTTCTTTTGAAGTTAAATGGCTTCATTTTGTTTCCATGTATGAATAACTCTCCGAAGAACTATGGTGACCCAAAAGTCGACCCATTTACAACGCCCGTCCAACCGACCCTGTCCCTCTCCCGGTCGGAGCTTTGCACAAGAAGGTCCTCTCGGAGCAGCAGGCGGGCGGGTAGGAGGCAAGGGGGAGGGAGGCTCCTCAACCAGTCCAAGTTGCATCCTAATTAAATTTTATTTTATCCTACCGAGGCATGCAAAATATCGAGCAAAATACAAGTTTAAGTAATTTGTTTGTATTCTTATCTGTAGGAGTTGGAAATTAACAGCCCCGCTAGTTTACTGTTAAGCCTGGAGAGCGAGAGATTGCTTTGCAAACATTACAGTTATTATGTCTGCAGTTGGTACTCTTTGTATAAATTATTGATCAGCCATCTTATTTTTCTTTCTGCTTAATGGATATTATAGCATAGCCGTTTACACGCTATAGTTAAGGTTGTGTCAGCACTTCCATTTATAACATCCCCCTCTTACCGAGAGTTTATAACTCGCTATAAAATTCCGCTCTGGGCTGAAACTTTTCAAGCAAGGGCTCGGACGTTTAAAGGTTCTCCCCCCCAGTCAACGAACAATTAAAAACGTTTGTCTGCTTTTTTGAAATACGGGAATAACAAAGGTAACCCCCC
>NW_008795495.1:2395459-2399971 GCF_000699145.1 Aptenodytes forsteri | reverse complement strand
AAAAGCGGTCCCCTGGCACCGGCAGAGATCGGGGCGCGTATTGGAAAAGCAGGAACATTTAAATATCGGGCCGGCTCTCCAGCGTCAGTATTTCGATTAGCCTGAGTTGGGAGCTAGGGACGGAGTGGCTGAGTGAACTAATTCTGTAAGGGGGGGAAAGCACGGGAAAGGGCATCTCAGATTAGATCACCGCTTTAACATGATTTAGTGGCAGGGGCTTTGTACTTCATAATTATTGCTCTGAGCGACTTTTCCTACCTGTTGGTAGGTGAATTAACACGTTGGACTGAGGACCACTAATGAGAGCCCAAGTATAACTCAGACATCACCGAGGGCTCCCCGTCTACTCCAGTCCTCGTTTAATTCACGCAGGGAAGTTGGTTATCATTTCCTTCTCGTACTACAGCTTTCTCTCTGGGCTGTCAGCTGTCAGGTGAATGTCAGCAGGCAGTGCCCGGTCACCTGCTCCATCCATCCATCCATCCATCCATCCATCCATCCATCCATCCATCCATCCCGAGCCAGCCCGAGAAGGGAACCCGACCCGCTTCACCGTTTGGCTCTGGTAGCTGCAACGTGACCGAGAGGCTCAAATCAACATAAGGATTATTTCAATTACTGACTTCGAAACATACTTTCTGAAGTCAGAACAGCGATTTAAGGAAAAAAAAAACAACGTAAAGAAGCAAGTAGCTTAATTGCCGTTTGGCGTTTGCAATTTGCATATATGCGCTTGTGCGTGGGTGGGGGTGGGGGTGTGCACGTGTGTTTGTGTGAGTGTCGGATGCAGGGGAGGAGGGAGGGAAGGGATGAGAAGGTTCCCAAGCCGTCGGTTACCGCATCCCTCAGTACGGCGGCGTTCTTGGTCAGAGCATCAGTTAGCATCACCGCAGATAACCCTCACTTCTCGTGGGGATGGAGGGGAAGAACTGAAGGATACTCTCCGGGGCTAAATCCTGCCCTTTCACGCGGGCGACGAATACCCTCGGAGCCAGCGAGACGGACTCGCGGGAGCAAAGCCGGCAAAAGATGCTCTGGCGCTAAAATGACTGGGTTAGGCAGGGCGTGTGCGAGCTGCCAAGCCCGGAACAATTCCTCTTCCAGTCCTGCGCTGGGGATGTGCAGCCACTGCCTTCAACTCTCCAGCTGAGAGATGCACATTAAACACTCAGCCCAGGTGATAATTTGCTCCCAGATTCTCGTTTTTAAAGACTTTAAAAGTTGTTTTTAATGGCTCCTGAAGTTTCTTCCACCACTTTTTCTTGTTAAGCAGGCACTATATGTAAATACAAATTGCAGTAAGCAGAACGTGAAAGCAATCTTGCCATGTATTCTGGACTTTTTATGATATATGGTGGACTGCTCAGAAGTGTATGCTATTGTTAAAGCTGTTTGTGCCGGGTGTGCTAATGCACTGTTTGATTGAGTGAATTAGCAGTCATAACAATCTGGCAGTCTGGCCATAGAAGTGTGCTCAAATTGATTTGTGTTATGGCTGGACTGGAAAATCCAGTGTTAGTTGTTTTTTGCCCTGAGGCATTGTTTGTACCAAACTCCACTTTTCACTTAATTTTCCAATAGATTTTGAAAGACCAAAAGGTTTGTGATCAACGTTTGCTGCACTTTATTATTATTCAGTTATTAAAAATATCCTATGAGTAATTTCAGGTTCCCCAAAACCTTGCTTTCAATTAGAGTAAACATAATTAGCGTGACGTCGTGCTTGGAATGGTAAATCTCCCTCTGTATCTATTAAGCATGTTATCTACTTGTCCTGTCACTGAAAGGAATCCAGTTTGTATTTGTATTGGACAAGGTCTGTGCTAATTTGACTATAATGCAACAATTAGAAAAACAGCTCTGCAGTATCCAGTTTGTTATTACTGGTACAACACTTCACATCAATCTCAACTGTACTCATCGTGTTTTCAACCTTTAGCAAATACCTTGGTGGAAGGGCAAATAAAAGGATCCCAATTCACAGACTTATATTTCTATGAGTCTATTTTCCTGAGCGATGCAGGGGGGATTCGGTATGAGGTCCCTCCCTCTTTCTCAGTCTTCCCTCTAAATAACAGATAGCTCCTGAAATGAGGATTGCTGCTCGAGACCCTGGAGATTAAAAGCAAAACAGAACTTACCTTCTCTTCGCCAGTACTTGCTCCTTTCTCAGAATCTTCTGCTCGGCAGTCGTTTGCCAGAATTATAATGCAGCTTGATTAAACCTGAAACATTACTCTATTGATCACACAGAAAGCTTTGTGAAATCATTTAGTTTCTTGTCTTCAGAAACCGGTGAACAAAATAGGTCACTAGACAAGGATAAGACAAAATACAAGACAGAAAGGTATTTCTCAGGAAAATGAATTCAAAAGAAATGCAGAAAAAAATATTGTGCATGAACTTAACACGGTAATACACTATTCATCCCTACCAGGTGCCTATCTTCTGAATGCTTCCCCTCCCCCCGGTCCATTCCTTCACACATGTTCAGAAGATAAGTATTTTTCTGTTTCTTTCTGAATGAATTTAAATATTTAATTATCAATAATAACTGGAGAAGGGGGAGGGAGCTGATGTACTATCCTATCTCCTGTCAGTCAGGTATTCAGATTCCTTAAAATGCAACTGCTACAATGCATTTTCTAATTGCATTTTACCCTTTACAGCTGCCCTCAAAATTGTAATTTAATAAAATAGCGAAGTCCGTATCAGTCTTTTTTTAGAGCAATAAATTACAATCACTGTCAATACATCTTACTGCTTTAACATGCATTTTAATATACCAAAATGGTCAAAAGGAAAAAAAAAAAAGACAGAGAAACAGAGAGAATACCTGCCCTGAACAGTTACATGAGCAGAATAGAAACCCTGCTTCAAACAATATTCCAGGAAAGAAATTAAAGACTTCTTAATTAGTGCAGCAATTAAGCTTTCTTGGTCGCATTTTAATCAGCCTAGGCCCTATCAAAGGACAAACAGAACGATTTGCAGGTCTTTGAATTTGAAACAGTCTTATTGATTTCAGCACCGTAAGTCTTCACTTGACACAGGGAGAATTTTCAAATATCAGTTACAGTAATTTGAGTTTTGCTGATATCAACTCAGGGAGAAAAAAAGAAAACACCCAACAACATCATTACGTGAAAGGGTCAGCAAGTAAGAGAAATGCAATCTAAAAAAGTTTACAAAGAGCAACCGCAGGATTTGTTGGGGTGTTTATGTGAGTGTGTGAGTATATGTGCGAGTTAAAATAAATCCAGTCGCTCGCCATAATCATCAGAAACACTTACCAAGCCAGCAGCTTTGAGCAGTCTTGAACCCTTTCATACATCCCTTTCTTTCTAGGTGTTTAATCCCATTGTTGCATTGCAATGATCAAGGTTAACCCAAACCTGTGGCAGTAAACCCTTTCAAACCACATTTTCTTTATACGGTTTTGAACCATGAGGATTATACATTTGTGAGGGCACCCAGCAAGAAGAAAAGCAGAAGGGCTGGTGTGCATCATGTGGTAGGGAAGGTAGAGAACAAACGAAATGATAGGTTTTCTAATTCAGAGTTCACTCAGATCTCGAAGTGGCAATATCACGCGTGTCTGGTTCTGTCCTGATCTTCTCAAGGATCTGTTCTGTCTTCACAAGGTGTAAGAGAAGGTGAGATGCAAAAGGATAGTTGAGGCAAAGAAAACATGAACAGAGATGGTTTTCTACAGCTGAAAAAAAGAAAGGCGCAGTGTATTTACGTTTTTCAACGTATTCCAAGTTTTATGCAACACTAGATCCTGCCACTGGAACTGAAGTTGTACAAGCTCCTCCAGATAAATGTTCTGAAAAACACCTGAAAACGGCTTGAAGAAGTCTTCTGCATAATACTGGGTACGCAAGACTTCAAAACAAAATGCCACTTTGTATTTTCTTGGTTTTATTTGCCAATTTTAAAGATTTTAGTGCAAGATGGCTAAAATTGCACTAGCGAAAGACGTCTTTTCTGGTATTAGGGCACAAATTCCCTTAGATTAAAGTAGAACAAGCAGGTAGGTAATATGAGAATAGTTTATGTCTGATAATGGGGAAATTCCCCTGCACTGAATTACTACCGTGGAGATTATCCACTCTGTAGATGTCTCATCCCATGAGTCATCTCTCACATAATAGTATACATAAAAAAAAAAACAACCGAGCAGCTATGGGCACATACACGCATCACAATTAATGAAGCGCACAGTGTATATTTTTAAAACTGGGAGAATTACGTACACACCAAACCCTATTTTTGCAGGACCCCCCCAACTGTCCGAACGGCCACTTCTTTACCCCTTCAAAGAAGCGAAGTGCCCTCAAGACGAGCAGAACAAAGCCCTCGGCTTTCCCGACTGCTGACCCCAACACCCCCACGCAGGCCAGCTGCCAGACACGCGTTACAACTCCACCCTCAACTCCGGCGGCGGGCAGGTACCACGCCGCGCACCGGGCCCGGCCACGCCAGGCGAGGCACGTCCCGCCGGCTGCG
>NW_008795495.1:2394175-2394737 GCF_000699145.1 Aptenodytes forsteri | reverse complement strand
GGGGGGGGGAGGAAGAGGGACTTCTCTCCCTCTCTCTCCGTTTCCCTGCTCCGGGTTCCTGGTTGGATAATTTGGGTTAATACTAGTGAGCGAGCCTTTTGCTGCTTCAAAGGGTATTTCAAGTTGCCGGAGCTCCTCCCCTCCGCACCGTGTGACAACAACAACTCGTCCAGCGAGCGAGCGAGCGGCGGCGGCAGCCAGCACTTCCCCGCCCATTTTCTCTCTGTCATTCCCCTCTCAATCTTTGATCAATGTACTTGCCAGAGAGAACCGAAGTCCTTCAAACCTCCTCCTTTTCACCTTCGTCTTTAACGTGGTGCTAGAGCAAGGACCACAAAAAGAAACTGCCCTCCCCCTCCCCTCGGCCCCAGCCCCGCCGCCCGGAGCGGACTTCTCCTCCTCCTCCTCCGTCCCCACTTGCGGGACACTTTGTGCGTTTCTCTCTCTCACTCTGCCCCCTGCTCTCTCGCTCGCCGCAGCACCTGATCCGGGGTTATCCCCCCCTTCTTCTCCCCCCTCCTCCCTTCTCTCCTTTCCTCCTTTTTTTTTTATTTTTTTTTTT
>NW_008795495.1:2308200-2391856 GCF_000699145.1 Aptenodytes forsteri | reverse complement strand
GGGGGCTCTGGTTCTGCCGCGCCGGAGGGGTGGTGGGAACTTCGCACGGAGGGAAGGAAGGCTCGCCACGGAGGAGGTCGTAGACAAAGTCCCGATGCTACTTTCGATACACGCAAATAAACAGAGCGGGCTCGTTTCACTTTCCTATTGTCAGATTTCAAGGTGCAGCAACAGCCAACACGTGGGGAATTAACCCCATGCGATGCCGTGCTCCTTCCCTTCCCTAATGGCGGGGGGTGTGACATTCCCTCCTTCCCCCCTGCCTGAGTTAGCTGGGGGTAGTTGGGACTCATTAGCATAGAGCAAGGCGAAGCAAAGCACTTTGCAGTAGCTGTTGCTAGATGGATTGTTGAAGTTCCTGAATATTCAGGGCAGCAGGACAAAACAGCCTGGAATAACTTCCAAGCGCTGACATAACTGTAGCTGCTCGGGTAACTGTACTGTTGTTTCATGTGGAATCAACATGAATATTAATAGCTGCTCTTAGACGACTGGGTTTTTTTGTGTGGCATGGTACTTGCAACAACTCTGTGCGAGTTCCAAGATTTGGTCCTTAAAATAAACTGATGGAAGTTTTATTTTGCTGCGGTCATGCTGTGTGAATTGTAATCAGAACATGTGAAATTAAAAAACAGAGAAACTTTTTTTAGGGGGGAGAGTACGGGGACACCAATTCCTGGACTTGGCAGGGCTATAAAAGGGTTTGGCAGCCTGGTTGTAACATGGGTTGATTATGTCAACAGCACAGAATCGGCTGTGTTTCAGCTGTTTCTGAGGTCTGCTGTGTTACCATCCAGCGTAGCAGAAATTACAGTAGTGGGTTCAGAAGTGGATAGGATTTGACCCTTAAAAAGTGTAATTGTAGTATTTATTTATACATCCATTAAGCAAATAACTTAATGGAAAGGATATACGATAGGTATGCAAAATGTATTATTACAGTATAGACAAATAAAGCAAAGTAGGTCAGTGAGTTTTGGTCAAAATGGATGATATCATCAGAAGATAAAACTGTATTTACTTTCTGGGTTTCCCCTCCAATACATTTCATTCTGATTCTTCTTTCCTTACAAATTAATTATTTTTAATTATTTCTGATGTTACAGTAATTACGCAGGATATTTTGATCTACTCGGTTTAGTGATTTAAGCGATGTTTCCAGACTCTCAGTTACTGCATACTTTAGCCGGGTGATGTCTTTTTGTATCCTGGGTGGACACTTACTGTTGAGATTGAAGCTGTAAGAGCCAACTCCATCCTAGCGGCTAAATTGTTATACTCATCAGATTCAAAAATTTTGAACCAGCATCTTATCACTGTTATATTTGTCTCATAATCAGCTGATGCACTCGAATACACTAATCCCTTTTTGGAAAGCTTCATCAAGGTTAATACGTTATTTAATCAAAAAAGGCATCCAAATAAAGCCATTACTTTGTTGTTCTTTAAATGGATTGAATCGTTAGTTGCCAGTTGCTGTGGAAATAATTCGTAATAACTTATTTCGAGATGGAAAAGTTTTAGATGTGTTTCACCAAAATGATACATTTTAACTGTGATATTGCTATTTAAAAAAATCAATGAAACAAAAATCAATAAAACACCAAGGGATTTTCTATTGAATGCTTAATGTGGAGGTCTGTAAAGTGAATTGGTTTCTGTGTTTATTTGTGATACTACTAATAATAACATGATACTAAAGGACCTTTTTCTAAATTAGGCTTCTGTATCAGTTCACTGGAAAAATAAGCTTCCGTTATGGAAGATGACTTTTCTTTTCTGGTCATACTGACCTTTGCTTTTATTTTCCTCATAAAAAGCACTGGTCGCCAAACAGAAATCCAGGAAATAGCAAACTGTGCATTTAGCTTACATTCCGATTAAACGGTTTGACATTAATGGGATGCTAGAAAGCCATATGCCAAACAACTAGGGGAAGGATAAAGGCAAAACATGGAAAATATTTAAAGCTACTAGATGCCAGTCGAGTCAGGTTTCTTGAATGTGTGTGTGAAAGAGAGTAGCAAACTGTGCACTGGATGTCACCTGCCTAGGATTAATGACCTGGAAGCTATTGATCCCAGATTGTTTCTGGTCTCTTGTGTTTCGAGCACTTGTCGTGGAATTTTACCATGCTGGGTCCTTTCGTGGAGTTTTCCCATAGACTTAGGCTGGCTTTGGATTGTGCCCACCCGAGTAAAGACTGAAAGCGTGTGCCTTCTTCTGACCTCCCTCCTGTGGCCAGGATATGTTAATCTTTTCTGACATTTGAAGATGATTTTGAATGAGTTCATTGACATTCATACTTAAAGCGGGGAATTATTTGCACTGTTTGGAAGCTATTTACAAATTTTGGAAAACAACCTAATTGATTTTTGAGTATAAAGGGGGAAGATGCCAAACATGAAACAATTCTCTTCAAAGCCCGTCTTACACGGCAGTTACTCAGTCTCTCTTTGCTAGCTTCTGCTCCTCTCAAATTATGTGGACCTAGCATGTGTTTGTTTACTGAATACTGCACGCTTGCACAGGTTTTTTCTGTTTGTATTAATTAAAGGAGTATCTCACCCAGTTAGGTTAGTACAGATCATAGATATTTTAAATGAACAGGTCAGCAAGTGCAGCTGGAAGGAGTGTCAAATATATAGTATCTGTGGTTTATATTGATGACCTTCCTTCTTGCCACAGATTACTAGAATATAATCAGCAGAAATATGGTAGGTTTTACAAGCAAAGACGACTTCTGGAAGGCCAGAGGATAAATTGTAGTAACTATAAAGAAGGAGTAAAAGGTTTGGAGGTGGCTTCCTCAGACTTAAAAAAACCTAAAAGACTCCAGCCGCTCGCAATAACAGAACTTTAATATCCATCTTACGCTATTTATTTATTGGTAAATATTATAAATTAGAAGCTGAGATCTTTGGACCGTACTTATTACAACAGAACAGACTATTTATCCCTTTAATCTGATGCTTAGTCCCTGGCAGTAGCCCAGTATCTGATACTCGAGGAAGGGAACGCTTCTCCCCAGTGAACGTTCGTCGCCTGTTGTGCAGCGCTGCCAGTGCTGTTCCTGTGCAGGGATGTGAGGGGCTGCCAGTGATGGGCAGAGGGACGTTTTTTCCTGGTTGCTTCACATGATTTTCCTGAAGTATTCAAATTTGATTAACTCCTCCTTTATCTTAGAGCTATGACTATCAGTAAAGATTTGTGTTTGGGGGTTTTTTTTTTAGAAATCTTTTACTGGTAGCTGTCGTTTATACAAAAATGCACAGTTTTGTTGTCAGTTTTGTATCCACTTCACTTAGGAGAAACGGACTGTGTGAAAGCATAGCGAACAGCTTTGTTATTTCCACAAACCGTTGCCATCTCTGTTCAGATGCTCGGTTTGATTTTAGGCCTCCGCTCCGTTTCTGGAGCTGCGGGCACAACGACTGGGGCTGGTGACCCCACCTGGGATGCTGGGAGCGAGCGCCCCGCAGCGTGCCCACTGTGGGCCGGTGCCCGGGGGGCCGCTGCTCCCACACGGGTGTTCTTCTCCGCGACTCCTCAGCACCGTAAACCAAAATGCACTTAAAAGTAATCTTATTTACTACTTGTCTGCCTCATACTTTGTAATCTGGAGTGTGTTCCGAATGTTTGTTGGAAATGATAATTTTGTTTGACTGCCATTTAGTATTTCTTCTGTTTTCTCCTGTTACTAGATTGTTCCAGACGGCTGTTTTTGCCTATCACTGCGATTCATCATCTAAAGGGAATTGCATATGAAGCAGAGAATTGTCATACACTGGATTGAATTTTAATATTTTCCTTTTGAACTATATCGTAGATATATTAAATTATTTCTGCAATCTCTGCTGGTCTGGTACAGGTAAATCTCTTTCAGCATTGCCAGTATTGCCTCTTTGTGGAAGAGCTTTACAAGTTTAGCTGTAAAAATTTATTTCCGGCTGCAGGATAGCAGAGGGAGCAGTCAGAAACTACCAAGTTTTATCAAAATTGTATGAGCCAGCGAACCGAGAGTCTGAAACAACCATGATGCCTGTCTGTTTTTAAGCAACAGGACTGGATTTAGATCCTCTTTGTTCTTTTATAAGTTAAATATGTTTTGTTTTAAAAATAACATTTGGGGCATCTGCTTTGCATTATGAGTTAATTCCATTCATTGTTTTAAAATAGTTATGAACCTTTTGCAAATTATATACTGCACGTGAACAGTAATTTTTTCAATAATCTTTAAATGTGCATACTGTAACAGCGCCATAATGTGGACTGACATAATATGAATTGACAGTAAATTTTTAGTTGCCTAAATACGTATTTAAATGATAGAGCTGAAGAGTCATCTGCAAAAAGCTATTATGATCCAGAGAGTTAATTCATATATAGATAATTTCTCCGGCATGCATTAAGGAAGAAATTTTCTTTTTCTATTATCATTTAAATTATTTTCAAAAATCCTGAAACATAAAACAAAAATCTTTATATTTAGAATCAAGGTATGTCTGTGACTTGAAATGATAAAATCCAGGGTGCTTCAAGGAGTAACTTCATCCTTAACCCACTATGTTCTGCTTATTTATCTGATACGGTGCTCAGCCGGGGGCATCTCCTAACAAGTGCTGATGTTTCATTTCATAAGCAGTGCAGAATATTGAAGTGTGATCTATTAAATACGGAATTTTAGCATTAACTGTGAATAACTGTGAACTGTTTTAAACTTTTTTTTTTTAATGGAAGAAAAAGAAAAAGGGTAGTAGTATATTTTCCAGAGCATAAAGTAGAAAAATGCTGTCACTGAATTTCGTGAGAGGAAGGATCAGCTTTTGCCCATACAGTTATGTCCCAATTTGGAATTCTTTACTCTAAATCACTGATAGCGATGAGCTGGGAAACTGCACTGGGGAAGGATAACTCTGTAAATACTGAATACTTGCATTCTCTCCTGTGGATTTCCATAGGTCTCTTTTAGAGATGGGATATTGGACTGAAAGGACCCTGAGCGGCAGTTCAGGATGCGTTCACCAAAACTAATGAAACTGCTTGCATGAGTTGTGATTGAGGAAATGGATCACAAAATGTAATTCAGTTCACATTGCTTTAAACGATATTTTGTGATAATTACATTTAGAGTCAACATCCTCCTGCGGCAGGTGTGTGAATATGTACAATACAATTTGCAGAATTGTATGGAAAGATCTTGTAAATAGTGTGTATCCAAACAGTTTATTAGGAATAAACAGAAACTTTCTAAAATAATATAAACCTGTTTTTAAATATCCTTAATATTATTCTTTTGATGTAACAAAACAGTCTTAAAGTTTTTATTGTGCACCACTGAGAATACTCGTGTGGGTAACACCGACCTAACTTTCTGTTCATTATTCTGTTTAAAGGTACCCTGTTCACTCCGAAACTAATTCACTGTAGATATTTTCTTCGCGTCCCCTATACTTTGCATCTTCCTCGTGAAGGAGAAAGTTATTTCAGTATGAAAAAAGAAATACATTTTTGTTACAAATATCAAACAGTGGGATTTTATGTCCATTGCAAGGCTGAAATTAGCCATAGTCCAGAAACAGTGGAGCAGGTGTAATTAAAATTTCAGGTGCACCTCGCAACACTAGCTGGATGTTGGTTTTCCATTAAAATGAGAGGATGTTTTGGTCATGAAATTTTATTCATCCTTAGAATTTATAGAATTATTCTCTAAATTAGCCAAATGGCTAAATTCTGCCTAAATTCCTTTTGATCCAAAACAAGCTCGGGTTCAAGCAAAGCTTTCAGACTAGTTTTCTTACTCACAGTATACTTTTATGTGATACTAAAAATACTGAAAAAAATGCACCTTAACTATTAAGACATGTATTTTTTATGTTTCATTTGCTCCTTAGATTGTATGACTAACTGAGAAGGCCATGCATAGGTGTGCGTACAGACTACCTGGCTGACAAAATAACAGAGTTACATACTGGAATTGGATGGAGCTGGGGAGAAGGGGGAAGAAGGGGAGTACGTGGGACTGCTGCAAACATTTTAGTATAATTGACAGCTAAAATATATTTGTAGCGTTATGGTGTCATGATTGAAGTTCGTAACTCTGAATAACGTTCATGTTACAGCACTTGTTAACGATACTGTACTGAGAACAGGTAATGGGTATTTTACATTTGGATCAAAAGCTGTTGTTCAGGACATGTCTCAGAATATGCTTGTATTTACAAACTGTTGTATGATAGAAATTATTTTTAAATCTTACTTTTGGGAAATGCTTTCCTTTTTCATCTTACATAAAACAATTGTAAGGGATCAAAAAGAAAGTAGTTACGTAAGGTAAACTATAAAGGGAACAAGTAATACATAAATATATATTTCATTACTATTTAATTACATCTGTTGTAACCTTCATTTCATGTTGCTCTCATACTTACTAATGAATTTTTTTTTAAATAAAGAGATCATGATTTTATGTGTGGGACAGAAAAAAGCTGCTTTCAGGTTATAGGTACTGTATTTTTAAGAGAAGTACAAACAATGCATTACACTTTTATCGGTGATAAATCTAGTCAGGGCTTATTAATAGTTTGAGCATTCTTTAAAAAACATTACTAAAGCTATAATTTTTGAATGATACTTTTCCAAATGTAGTAAAAATATCAACTTAATATGTTAATTGGCTTTATATCATGTTTTAATGGATGCCAGTGTTACCTGTCTTTACGAAGCATATAATTTGGTTCCAGTCTCCTGGCCTGCTGTAAAAAACTTTGTTGGAGAAGGTCACCTGTAGGATGTAGCTATTTACATTAAAATAAAAATGCTGTGGTTTTAAACCATATGCTTAACTTTAAGAATGTGGATAGTCCTGTTGCTTTCAATAGCCTACATACATCTTTTAAACCAAGCATATGCAAAATATATTTGGAAGTGCTATAAAAGAATCAGTTGACATCTTTGGTAGGAAGCTGTCTTACTGTATACTTTCTTGGATTTGTAGGGACAGTTTGAAAGCATTGAAAAAATGCTTTAGATTTAGTGTCCTGTAAATTAACACTTGTTGCATAAAATAGATTCATGATGATTTTTTAACATTTTTGTGCTTATTTTCTTCTTTCGTATTAATTAATTTTAGGAAATCAGGGCAACATCTTGGCAGGAATTAGTATCAGAATTCGGTATAACCCGTGGCTATACCCCCCTGCTGGGATTTTTTGTATTCATTTTTGTAGCACAGAAGCAGCCTATCTCTTTCCGAAGGGAATGGACACTTCCAAGATGTGTGCCATGGCTGTCACTTTTCACATTTTAGTTCTGATACTCACTGATAGTTTGGTGGGAAGGAAGTGAAACCATTTTCCAATTGTTTTCTGCTTCCTTAAATTTCTTCTTAAAAGCTAAAAAAAAGGGGCGGGGAAGGAAAATACCTCAGGTGGTATTAAGTACTGATACAAGTGAAAAGTCATATGTTCTCTTTTTTTTTTTAAATATATTTCTCTCTTAAGTTTGTTAGAACAGTTCTTATAATGTAGATGATACGTAGAACTTTATTATTTCTCTGTGTGTGTGTCTACCACTAAAGACTAATGCCATGATTCTGTTGCAAGTTTTGTTGTATATTGTTCTAATTCAAAACAGGATCAGTTGGTTTTGGTTTTGGTTTTGTTTTGTTTGGGTTTTTTTGTTTTTTTTTTAAGCTGATGCTTTTAACAGGCCAGGTTAAAAAATAAACATGAAATGCTAATAAATTATTTTGTCTTACATTATTGGGTATTGTAGACGGCTTATGATTCTACTGATTCCCTTCAAAATTAATTTGCTGCTGAAATATCATGTTAAAAATAAAGATAGTAGTAGAAAACGGAGCTCCTGCTACAGTAATTTACAGTTTAAAGTATAGCTATGTATAAAATACATTTTTGAGAAGCTATGGAGAAAACGTATTAGAAATACTAATTTAACAGCATATAGCTGTTTCAGGAGCACACATGCAAATTGTGTAAGGAAGGAGTCGTAACATTTCCTGGGGAGGGCATCAATGAGGTTTTTAGTCGAGATGTTTGGGTACAGCCACAGCTGTTGGATTGGCTTGAGGCCACCTCAAGGTACAACATGTGGGATGTGGCTAAGAATTAATAACCTTTCAACAGATTTTACCGTTCAGAGCTTCTCTGGCATCATCCCAGTAGAGTGGAGGAGAGGGTGGAATTTATCTTCAGAAGAAGCAGCCCACCTCCATAGTACGTAGATCGCAGGTTTACACACTGAGAAAGTAATTTACTTAAAGACCCTGAATTTCTTTGTTGCCTTCCACTCTTTGAATCTGTTGTTAAAAGCTCCTCCGGTGTCTGTCCCTGTGGTGGGGTTCCTCGGTCTGCCTGTGGGCTGAGATGGGGCAGCCCTTGGTGCCTCCTGGCCTTTGGCCTTCATATGGACTTACAGGCATGCATTGGAAGATGTTTGCGTGGAGCTGGCCAATATACCCTTTACGTAGGCTGGGGAAGCTTTAGTAGACCCAGAAGGAGTATGGTCCCATATGGGTGGATTTGTGTTGCTCAGTTGAGTGGTTGGACTCCACCCATTATCGTTCCAGCCTCATTGCAATGAAGTTCAGACTCTAGTTCACAGTGCATGGGACATGATGTTAAACACAGTAATTTCAGGTTGTTCCTGAAGGAGTGGAGCCTCCGTGGCATTTAGCTCTCTGCTGCTGAGCCTTTGCTGATGTGGGTCTGCCAAGTACAGGTTTCATCTTTTCTGGTGACCCCTTCTATGATTTTGTCTCGTTGCGTCTTATTTTACATGTTTTATTACTTAAATTAGGATAATATAATGATATCATGAGAGGTAATAAAATAATAGTTATGAAATGCCTTGTGAAGCATACATGTATTCACAAATATTCCAAAGTATGACTACATGAGTAAAACATTTTGACATTAAAGGAGAAGGATGTCGTCAGTTAAAACTGCTAGCATTGTTATGTGATAAGGTCATCTGCTCTTTTATTTGGTGTGCCAGCTGATGAAAGAAAAATATTTATTTTTTTAGAGGTGAAAAACGCAGGCATTTTCATCAGCTTAAATGAAAAGAGCCAACTAGTTCTAAATACTGTTTTGTGAAATCGTGTTTCACCCCCGTAAGTGGTTTTCTGTGTGGAAGGTGTGCCGTAATCAGGATGGGTCTATCTTTTCAGCTTGGCTAATCATTTCCTTTCACAAATCCAGAACGCATGCAGATTTGAACTTGTAGCCAGGAAAAAGTGCTGCCATGCTTCAAATTGCCAAAGGACCTCAAGGGACAGAAACTTGACCTGGTTTTATGAAACCATAGAATTACATTTATACAAGTTACCCCATGGGAAAGGAATGAACTGATCCCAATTCATTTCTAAATACTGGGCCCTTATGGGTCACATTTGAATTCTCTCCTACACCTGTTTTTCTACTAAATTTTTCTGAGGACATTTTTAGAAACTTACTTTACATTAGGTATGGGTCATGTGCCTAATATTTAACAGTTCAATGTTCTAATTCTTTAAAACGTCTAATGGTTTCTCAATATAATTAAGCTGCAAAAAGTTTAAATTATAGAATTTGTTTGGTATGGGCTAAATCCTCAAACCATGAACTCTCCTCTGGGTTTAGTAACTTAGGCTTCATTTTCCTGCATGTGAAATGTCAACATATGGCAGGGAGTGACTATAGTCGGTACATGTTGTATGGGCTATAGAGAAGAGAGAGACTCTGCAGATGGGTCATTAGGCTGCTCACCTGGGACATGGGACACGGTGGCTCAAGGTTCAAAAAGGGTTGCCCAGTGAGACAGTTTACAAGAAGACACCGAGACTCCTTTCTTCCTTCAAAACAACCTTTCTCCTTCCCTCAATTAGACTAAAAATTCGGGATTTGGAAAATCTGGGTTCAGACCTCCTCTTGGAATCAATGAAAGTAATGGGTAGGTGCTACCATGGCTTTCCTCTTTCAGTACTTCGGTTTGAGCTAGAAGCCTAAATACCCTGCGGTGAGTGCTTACCCCTCTCTGATGAGGTGGTATGGTACTTAAGGTGTCCAAGTGTTTCTGCCAGTGTAGTGCCAGGTTGGAGTATGCTAGCTAAGTTGAAACAGTGGGCCCTGAGGACAGGGAAGGGTTCCTTAGTTCATTTGAATATCTGGAACTATATGCTTATAGGGTTACATTAAAATTAGAATTAGCTTGCATTTTGATTTATTTAACAAACTGAGTGCTCTGTTCAGGTTAAGTTTGCCTCAGCAATTACTATCCCACAGAGGCTCTGCAAACCTTCCAGGCTTTGCTTCCACCTTCTCGTGGAAACCATTTCCTATTCTCAGGCAATCTTTACCATCCTTGAAAGACATTTTCAGTGCTGAAATTGGCATTAAGTGCCTGCAATAAGTCTAACCTGTTTCTAGTGAATGAGTGACAGATTTGGATACTACTCATCTAGTACAGATTGCTTTTCTCTTTATACACCATCTTAACACTTTAGATCGACTAAACAGCTCAGCTGATGATCCCTGGCTGTAGACTTTCTACTCTTTCAGTGTGGATGTGGCAGAGGAGGCTTTTGTGTGGGATTACTGCTCCCACTGTCACCTAGTCCTGAGTTTGTAGTCACTTTTTTGGCTTGGGCAAAAAGGATTGGAAAGTGAGAAATGGGAATAACGGTGTTGTCACAACAAGTAAAAAGACATTTATTTACTCTGTCTCTTTGCTTTTCACACCAGTGAATATTTCTGTACAGTTTGTATTAAGCCATTCATGACTTTGCCAGTCTGGATAACCAAACTGTTTCATGAGGCATCATCATAGGGCCGTTATTCACGGCCTGCACTTCCTTTGACTGGCAGAGTGAAGGGCAAGTCTTCTAAATGGTGATTACTTATCACCATTATGTATTTATTATAAATGTGTACATAATGTCACTCTCTAATTCACCTCAAAGAAGTGGTCATATCGATCCCTTAGCTTTTTTTGTCTTTCTCTAAGTCAGCCTTATGCTTTTAGCAATTCAGTTTTTGTTGATGCCATCAACAGGTTTGACTACTGTGTGATACTGATATCCTGAGTGGGTAGAGGGGGACATTTTTTCCACAACACAAAGAATGATTTTGGTCCCAAATGATTTTTAATGGAAGGAAGATGTCCAGTTGCATTCGGGAGCTTAAACATTTTTCTTAAGCACTTGTTTGCTTGGCTTTTCCTTTGTAGTTCTGTTGTTCATAAGTTGGGTAGAAGGTGCATTAATTTTACTGTATCCAGAATAAATTTAGATCAGACTAGTCTAAGGCTTTTGACTTATCGATAAAACATTTTGGCTGCTTTCTGATTTTGGTGGTAAATAAGGGAAAGCTTTAAGATCAGCTGTAGTGGCAATGAATGCTTCCTTGTGATTGAAATGTTTGTCTTAAATTTTCTTTGTATCTAAACTGGAGAGGAAAAAATTCCTTTGTTATCCGTTTAATCATAAAACAACAACTCAGAATGAAGGAACAAACTCAGATCTTTGAAAATCCAAACTCTCCCTTTCCTTTTCCTCTCCTTTTGTTTATTTTCTTCCCCTCACACAGCTCTCTGGATTTTGAAGAAAATGAAGATGAAAATTTACAATTCTTCATGGAAGCCCCATTTTATTAGGCACTGTGAAAACTTCAAATACAGAGAATTCTTGGTTGGAAGCAGTTGCTAACCCTAGCAGTAGCAGTAGGGACAAGAGCCCTGAGGCTATGGGGCTGGGAATACGCTGAAGAGTAGCATAGTGAAGAGACAAAAGTGAAAGGCTGCTTGACAGCATGTTAAAGCAAATTTACGCAGTGTTACTGTTACAAGCAGCCTTATAAGTTTACATATGTATGATCAAATTTTCAGTCTTTGGACCACAAATGTTTCCTTTCTCTTGGCTAAGTAAGACTGTGTTTAGAGTAGTGCCTGGGAAAGCAAGCAAGAGGAAATAAGCTTAGCTTTGGAGTTTGATGTGGGATGAGATTCTTGTGGCAGAGATGCTAGATGGGAAGAAGGTATTTGTGTTTTTATTATATACCTGAAAGAATGGATTACCTCCATTTCCTTTAATCGCCTCTTTTCTGGGGCTGGTATCCATACGTAGATAAAAGAAGTTACTGTTAGAACATAAGACTGAGTCTTGGTGATTGCTCCTCCACTAAACACTAACATGCAAATACCAGGCGTTGATTATGCCTCAGCATAGCCTCAGCAAGGAGAGAGACTAGAATGAAATAGTTTGTTAGACACATTTGTTTTTTTAGAAATTCACTCATTCTGGAAATTCTCACCTATGCTTTGTATGGTTCTAAGTTTACTTCAGAAGCATATAGCTGTAATTCCCAGGTTTCTTCATATTTTTCCATATCACACGTGCAGCAACAAATATAGTCACTATGATATTGGGTTGCACATAAAAGTCCTAATCCTGCAAGCAGGAAGGAAACTTTGGTTTGTGTAAGGAGTCCTGTTGCCTATAGCGTCTCAGTTGGACGATTTATAGGAATAAAATTATGCAGGTTCTTAAATATTGTCAGTATTGGTACCCTCATGGCATAGCTAGCAGAGTTTTCGTGAGCTGGAGTTTCACAGATACCAGCAACCAAGTGTGGGAACGATCAAAGAACATTACTTGTAATCAAAATGTGAGTTAGGTGTTTATAAAACAACTGGTGGGTGCTTGTATGCATGTGAAATTTGCTTACACGAGTAATCCCATTGATTTAAATGAGAGCATTCATGTGACGAAAACAATTTCAACGTGGGAATATTTAGAAGATGGTGACCTTAGAAACGAGCAGTCGTCTTTGGAAGTATTCAAAGGGTGGTTATTAAAACTTAAAGCTGAGAGTCACCGTTTGAAGGCAGAACCAGCTAGAAAGACATTTGGGGAGCTCACCTGCCAAATAATAATGCGTTTTAATGACGCTGGATAACTCTGCCTCAACTTCCTCATACTCTTTTTTGGGGGGATGGGGGAAGGGATAGGAAGGAGGGCGAGAGAGGGACGGTGACAGCGAGGCTGTTTGTTTTTCCCGAAAGTTGTTTGTGATTTCAGGTACTCATGGGAAATCTCTTGATCAGATTCACATCTGTTCCTGTCAAAGTGGGTGCTAAGATACCGGTCACCCAGCAACCATGTCCAAGAGGGAATTGGGCCGATAATAACTTCAAAAAGGAATGACAGATGCTAGATTAGGATGAAAGACAAAACGCATGAAAAATGAGCTTGTTAGAATAAAAAAATTGTTCAAGCACCTTCATGCAAATTAAATGAATATTGAACATTTGCATGCAGTGATTTCTACTTTTTCTGTTGATTGAGAAGAAATAAAGACGGTACATATAAAAACATAAATGTAATTTTTTTTTTTCACCAATTAACATACAAAGCAGTATCTTTCTTCTAAAAATGAGATTAGCCACCTGGGTGCTTGGCTGTATCCCACATATGTCGCAACATTTTTGTAATGAGTATGCTTCTGTTGAAGGAACACCTTATCTAATTCTTCGTAGCAAAACAAACAAGGAAGCAACCTTATATTAATTTTAAAATACTTTAGGTTAGCGTGGTTCTATTTTTTTTCAGCTGTGGTTTTCAGAGCTGAATTGTTTCCTGCTGTCCTTGAATTCAATCGGTATAATGTGCATTAATAAAAGATCACATAAGATGAGTTCAGACCAAATGCTAAGGTTTCCTATTGACTGGTCAAACAATACATTTTTTAAAACACAATGTCTGTCAGGGTAACATGAAAAATAAATAGTCACTTTTCCATGCCTATGTATTAAGATAATTGAAATAATCTAACAGTTTTATTATTGAAACGTTCATATAACAATCAGAATTTGAAAAAGAATGATAAAATGTTCTGATTGAGAAAGGACTCTGTGTCTTGGTTTAGCAATGTCTAATGTGGTCACGTACAGAAATTGATTTTCTTCAGAAATTAATTAATTTTTCATATCGCCCTAAGCTGCAGTTAAAAAGAGTGCATACTTGTCTGTTTTTTCCAGAAATATTGCCTAATCATATTAATACCATTGCCCCAAGGATGAAAAGATAATTGTACAAATGCATTTGGAAATATGTATCACTGAGTATTTATGATTAAATTATGCAAATGACCCAGCTCTCATCCTTTCCAGACCCAGATTGTCTAATTAGGATTGATATGCTGAATAGATGTTCCAGAATTTGAATACAAGCATGTCCAAAGAGCAGAAAATTGGAAATGACAAGGCTGAAATGCTAAGAAAAGTGTCTTTCCCTTTTATACTTTACTAATGTGGTGTTAGCAGTTGCAGTTTTTCCTTTGGCTATATTGTGTGACTCATATGTCCTACAAGAAATAAGTCAGGAAAGAAAAATCAACTTTCATAAATAGCATTACTTTGCTCTGGACTTATTTTTCTTTAAAAGTCTGCTGGTCATTCCTCTCCCCTTTAAAGCTTTGTATCCTTCATGTTAAAATAATGATGTATCCTACATAAATTACTTCTTAATTTGGAGCACTGTTGTTTGTAGCTTGTCTCCAGCTGCCGGTGCTAGGTATTTAGCTCATCAGTGTCTCATGTGTTCAGATGAGATTTACATACCTAACATTTTTAAGGTTGGTGGGTTTTTTTGGTTCTTATTTTTTTGAATTCACAATTCCTTAATGTAACTACCTTTCTTTTTAAGAAGAGAACTGATGTCTCATTAAGCTTGTTTATAGGCATTCTGAGTTGGAATAATAGCTATCAGCAAGTCTACAGCATTTAAATCCTTCTTCTTCAGTGGGCTGTTTGTTCATTTATCGCTCTTGGGAAGCTGGGAGAAGAGCCCGGTGAGGAGCAAGGAGGAGTAGTGAACTGTCAGTACTTCAGCCATTGTTAGCAGCGGGAGTCGCTCCCTCTGAACTCTGTTGGCTCCTGCTTCCCATCTGCGGGATGATGGATTGCTATGTTTAATACATTTCAGCTTTTGTCTGTCATAGTGTGGATAGACAGCACTATCAATGATTTCAACACTGATTAGAGCGCTGGTTGTACCCACTGCTATTGGGCAGGCACCTCCCAGGAATGTTTGATGTAGGAACTCGTTGGCACTCTCGCCATGCAAATGAGTCGCTCGGCTAACTCGAGGTGGTTTTAAACACCTACAAAAGACCGCCGGGAATTACTAAATCCGCACAGCCCCTCTGGAACAAAATTCAGACACCCCTGCGAATGCTTTGGTACCAAATGTAAATGCTCGTCCCGAGCTCAGAGAGAAATGCCTCATGCTTTTAATAGACTGGGGATGGGAGCAGGGATGCAGGGATGCATTCCAGGGGGTGTGATGTCAGCGGCGCTCGGCCCATCTGTACTTAAGTGTTTCGCTACTGGTGATACGGTAGGAGTGCAAGGGTTGCGTTGAAGCAATAAGATACGACATGACATGTGTCGTATGAGGATTTGCTAAGCCGTGGGTGCTTTGTGATTCACAAATCCACGGGCTGAATGATTTCAACCACCAGAGAAGTCGCTGCACACCAGCACAACATATGCCCCGGAGTATTGTCTAATAATTATAAAATGGTGCAGTGGACATATAAATTAGAAAAAAAAAGATAATAGTGTTATAGGCATAATTTTAGAGAAGCGGATATATATTATTTTTATTATTAGCATATTAATTTTCCATTCTTGGAAGAAATTATTATTCAAAATCTTAAGTGTGAAACAGTATTGTGTCAGAAACAAATAGATTATTATGCTTGCTAAAGCATATAATATTAGCTTTAAAAGATGCTTGACCCAGTTTTCTTGATTTGGACCGTTGCCCACCATGACAGGCCAGGCTGAGGATAACTTTCACTTCATTTTGGACTGTGGGAGGAAGGGAAGTTAAATCAGGAGATATTAATCATCCTTGATTTAGCTTTGTTAGTAGAGAATTTAATTTACAGAACCAGAAGAATGAGTGACTAATAAAACCCACCAATAACAGAAGTGGAGAAATTGCCAGGCTTAAATGTGTTTTCTTTACCCCTACGTCACTTTATATTCACTTGACCGTGGTATTTTTTGCTTTTAAAAAAAATTCTTCACATTTGGTTATACCAACGTTCAACTTCCATGGCTCTGCTTATAGGCAATGGTTTGTAATTTCTCTTGTTGTGCTTGCTGGAAATGTAAGCTCCACAGCACAGTCGCAGGATGCCATTTTTATTCCTTTTTAAGACGATCCAGGCAGTGGCAATGCTCATAGGGAGGAGTGTTCGTGCTAATTAAAAGCTCAAGTTTACGTTTCAAAAAAATACTGGCAATTTGCCTTGGAGAAAATTCTGTCTTCACTCACCATTTTTAATCTACTTGGCTGTTTGGAGTTATCTTCACTTTAAGAGTTGCCTGGTTTTAAAAGTTGCCTGGATGTTGAAATAGTTTCTTTGACATCATTCCTAAGTGGTCACTTGCCATATATGATGATCAGAGGATCTGAGGGCTTTGTGGAAAGGAGTATCAGTAATAAGGAGGCATAATCTTGACATTTACAGCTGCCAGCTTTTCTCAATTTAGGCTCCCTTCGTTAGCAATGGCTGCATGGTGGTGAAACAAGGAAACTTGAGGAGTGCGTTGCAAATTCAAGAGAGAAGTAGAAATAAAGATTCTTAACATATTAAAGCTTTCCTGATTTTTTTTTCTCCCCTTTAAAATAAATGGCATTTGGCTAGAGATAGTGAAAGGGGTTGTTCTTCTGCAGAGATCAATAGCTGGATCGTTCATACATGCACAGAGAGGAAATAACAGCAACTTGAAAGTTAATGAAAAGCAAGTATGAAATAAATCCATGTATTAGTAGGTGATGTATTAATAAATGTATCATATAAATATGATAGGTAAAGGAATCAGATAAATGGTTCCTTAATCAGATTAAAGATCTCTGTTGTTTATGTTCTTTCTGTAGAAGTAAGGCTGTGATTTACAGCCTTTTTTGATAGCAGGGCTGGTTTAGATAATTTTGCCCCTTTTCTGTTTCCTCCAGGCACCATGATCGCATTCCTGGACAGCTATGCCTGTACAACCATGTGTGACCATTTTCTGCACAGGATCAGGACTAGGTTAAAAATGCTTCCCGCTTACTCCCTCTTTTTCAGTATTATTTTAATTAACCCTGATCTGTTTTGGGAAAACAATTCACCATGTGTTTTCATCAGCAGTTGTGCTGTTACAAGTGAACGGGCAACGGGGACAGAAATGAATGATGGTGGCAGGAGCAGGGGGGGGAACCGAGCCTTCAATTTTATGTATCATCGTCCTGTGTGCCATGAAATCGTCCTGCATCCTAACTGCAGTGTCCTGACCCTAGCCTGGGAAATGAACTGTGGATTACATAGTGGTTTTAACACTATATTTAAAAGGAGGGAAAAGGAGGGGGGTCAGCGCTAATGAACAGAGAAGTAAAACCTTTGAAAGCCATGTTCCTCTCTCGTGGAAATCTGCTTTACTAAATCTTGGCAAACTGGCCTGGTGTATACTGCAAAACAAATGCGGTCGGTCTCTGAGATACAGCGTGATTTCGGCCTTTGGATGCTCCCCCTAGCCATGTTCTGGTGGCAGGGAAAGATGAGACGCGGGTGTGCACCATCTTCCATGCCCCACATATGTCGGCTTGTTCAGGGAGAGGAAGCCCGCTTGTTACAGAGCATCCTCTGTTCTGTGGGAGGTACTCCACAGTGGAAGAACTCTGGAACTTAGGTCGAGCCTAAGTCTCTGCTGGTGGAGTGAGGTGGAGCGAAAGCCCTCAATTGTTCTGCTTTTTTGAGTGGACTTTCATCACTCATACCTCTTGCCTTCTTTGGGACTTCTTTTCCCCTGGTAATGGCATATACGTTAGTATAGAAAGCATCTCCTACAGCTATGCAGGATCTGACAGTGTCACTTAGACCTCTGGGTTCCGATACAGTATAAAATTACTGACTATTGTTTTATTGTGAGCACCTAGTTCACAATAGTCCTGCCAAATGTTAACGATGATGGAAATATTCTGCTATCTGTAAGAAAAGCTAGGCTATGATAACCTGTGCACTTTTCGCAAGCTATGTTGATAGAATTATGCTAGTTTGTACTTCTTTAGGAATACTGTTTATTATTATTATTATTATTTAGAACAGAAAACCTGTTTTAGACACCAGGTGATTTCTTCAGCAGCTTTTTGCAGACGTGATGGAAATACGTCTGAAGCTACAAGATCCTTGTCTACACAGAACCAGTGAGAAACTCAAAATTTCCCTGGGTAGGCATGGTTTTAGCAAAACTCCACTCTGTTCAGAATGGTCTGACTTCACTGTAAAGTGGGTTCTACTGTGCTAATCCTCTTGGAATGCAGCAATTATCACCTACGTATAGGTGTTAAGTGCTGAATTTCAAAGGGATTATCACTTTCCTCCTTTAGTGGCTAAGCAAGAAGAGAAAAGTTGTTAGTACTTCTAAAGGGGAGGGAAGAGGAAAAAAAAAAGAAATCTCTTTTGTTTTCTTTCTGTGATTGCCTTCAGTCTGGCAAAAGATGAGCAAGCTGGGTTTTGCTACAGCTAGTTACTTTGGGTTTGATCTTTGAGAATTCTAAAGGCATTTATTTCCCACCCCTCCAAAGTACCTTTCTTTTGTGGAAAGAGGTAAATATCTCAGCCATTCAGAATAAAAACCGAAAGTTATGTAGGTGGACAAAATTATATAGGAAAACCGAAGTTCTCTATATCCTGAGAGTGTGTTTTCATCATCTGGAGACTTTTGTCAAGCTAAGTACATAGCAGTACTTCAGATCTTCACAATTTGTACAAGTTGGTATCTTTTCAGTCTAAAAACATAATTGATGGTTTTATTGATGTTGCAGACAGAGCACTGGAAATTATCCTAAGACTATTTCTGTGCATATTCTCTTTCCACGTACCTTTTTCTTTAACTGACATGCCAATATTTTGTTCTTCTACTAGCACTATCTACAATACAGATAATATTAATTTCACATGGTTGTTGGATAAGGTGGGATTAATGTCCTTGAATCCTTCCCTTTTTTTAATCCACTCCTAAGAATCTCATCTATGGCTACTTCTGTAAGTGCTTGCTCCTGCAATCTTGATCTTCAATGAACTTTTGTCTGGGTACATAATGGGCAATGAAAGCAGAGCAGAACCCCGCGACCCTAACAATGTACCCTGGATACTATGCAGCAACCGTAGGCAATGCTTCTTCCATATTTGATTTTCAGATTATGAGTTCAGTTTCTGCCTGGAAATGAGCTCAGCATTCCTCAGTGTCATCTCGTAATTAGCAGGCAGTGTATTCAGCTTTTCCGTCTGCTGTGTTTGTTTTTCAGTTACGAGTATGAAAAAAAAGGGACTCCAGTTGCACAGGGACAAATGTGTGCACTTGAGCGTACCACTGAGGTACATTCTTAAGTAAATAGAGAAGCCAGGGGCTTGGTGCCCAGCCCATACATGCCCAGCCCATACATGTTATATGCCTGGCCTTTAGCTTGCTCAGCCTACCTTTCTTTAGGAATGTATCAGGGTCGACAGCCAAGTCTCCAGAGGTTGCTTTTGGGTTTGCTGATGTGAACTAAATGGGGAATGGTAGTTAAGGAGAGGGCATTCACATCTGGAGAAGCGTTTAAGATGTTATAAAAGATAGAGGTAGTTAATAATGGGCAGGAGAGGGCTGCTATATGGAGAGGTCCTATTCGTGAGGCTGCAAAATAACCAAAAGGGGCTTTTAGAGAAGAAGGCAGCATTTGGAATTGTATTGATGATGCTGAATAGGAGGTTTCATGGAGAAAGGATGCAGAATATCAGACTGTAAGATTGTCTCCTAGCCTGTTATTTTTATTTTCATTATCACTTTATTGGAGTGAAGAATGATAAATTCTGTCAGAAGTGTTTGGTCTAGACCAAACACTGGCTTTCTCAGAGCTAAGAATTTAAAGTTTTAGTGCTCGAAAATGGGTTAAAAAAAGTTGCAGTTTCTTCACAGTCAAATCACAGAAGTTCATGAATTGCAGAATTAAGCTGTATCACAGTGTTTAGATAGCATTTTCTAAGGATTGCGCCAGAACATTTCAACAAATGATGAAAATTTTCTTCTATTAAAGAAAATATTTTAGATATTATACATAGTGCTCAAAATACAAGATAGTATATCTTGGTGCTGGTAGGATTAGTTCCTATTGTAAGAATTTGTAAGATACTTCCAATACATTTTATTGAAAGAAGACATAAAAAATTGCGTTTCACTTCTATAGCTAACAATATTTTCCTGGGAATAACAATCTCCTTCTTAAATGTAAAACAATTTGACGGAAGAACATATTCTGCTAAACTTAGGAAGTTGTAAAAATGAGTATTCTTAATTTTTAATGAATTTCTGAAATATTAATTCATTTAGTCCATTTTTGATGGCAGTAATGGTTTGTAGACTTCATGGGGTATTTTGAACTGTAAGGGCTTAACTGCTTAACTTTCTGTATCAAGATGATAATATTATATACCACCAAATGTCCACAGTGGAGAGAAGGTCCTTTGTATTGTTGGAAGTGATGTTCATTCAGGTCTGTTGTACATGCAAAGAAGGCAGTATTTATGTAGATAGGGATTCAACATGGGATCAATGTCATCAGAAGACACAGATACTTGTTTCAAGAAGTCGGGAGCACCCTGCTATTATAGGGTATCCGAGTATTTGGCTTGTAAATTCTGGCATTTTCCCTGATTTAGTGCATCATAATTTGCATTCATTTTATATGGAATTTCATCCTATAGAAATAACTTGGCAACTTCTGGATGAAGTTGCATTTTATGCAACTTTATGCCCATAAAAAGGGGCATTTTAAAGTAACACATTTCTGCCATTTGTTTTGCTGCCTCTTTAGTGTAATGATGCCAATGCCAAAGAACTACAGCTCCTCCTTTGTCAGCAGGATTTATGATAATGTCTTCGCATTTTTGTAAATTATGTAACACACACTGTTCCTCCTTTGTTTTATAGTGAAATTTAGTAGGTTGTCTTAATTGTTTGATTGATTTTTTTTTCCTTTGGCATTTGTCTACACTGAAATCTAGTGTCTGAGATTTACTAGGAGGAGCAATCGAGAAGAATGTCTTTTGTCTGAATTTCTGAAGATGTCAGGTGTTTTAGGAATGTTTGTGATAAGTCTTTTGTTTTGCAAAGTCTAGAATTGGGTATGCCATGCTGTCTGAAAAGTGTTGAGCAGCACATTTCTTAACAGGAACAAACACCAGTCTTTCATGTAGTACCGAATATTCAGCAGCATTTAGTGGTTCATATTTATTGTTGTTGAAACAGTAGTAATGTTTTAAACACTCTGCTACATGGGACACCTAGAATATAGATTGCTTTGATCATTGTTATGCAGCGAACTTGGAGGCGATACCAAGATGCCCATAGATTTAACTGAGACCAGGTATTACCCTACTGCCTGAAACAAATAGTTTCCTTACAAAGATGCCAGTACCCATTTATTAAAGCACTCCTGTTACTTGTTGCACCATGATGATCTAGAATGTAAAAGAATTAGCAGGTAGAGTCCTTGCCTTCCTACATTTTCAAACAGAAGTGTTAAAGTTTATTTTTCATAACTCTTTGGGGTAGACAGGAGAGACTCAACCAAAAAGGGCTGAGCCATTCTGGTTCTGTTTTGTAAGGGACTTGAAAAATAGGCTAATGCAAAGTTGAGATGTTTTTAGGATATTTTATAGATTTTTTTCTTACTTCATTTTGGTGGGTGACTTAGACCGAACATGTTCTTGTTCAAAGGCTGATTCTGGGATAGTATTTTTGAAAAATATGCCTGCAATTCTCTAGCTGCTATTTGTGGACTTAACTGGGATTTCATGGATGTGACTGAGCAGCCCAGGTCCCAATTTTCTGGGTTTCCTTTTCTGACAAGTCGATATTAAAACTACCCAACCAACTGCTCCTCAGAAGCTTTCCAAGAAACCTGGTTTTATGTTAATTTCAATATATCGTGTATTTAAAATTATCAAGGTCCCTGATGGGATAATTGGTCACTGAAATTATTAATTATATAAAAGTCCAAATCCATATAGTTGCCATATTTTAAGTTTGTAGACATAATGTATAATTTTTACTGCCTTGCCCCTCCCAAAGTTATGTTTTCTATTTGAATACTTTGAATCTTCTTACTGATTTAACATTTGCTGTGACTGTAAGCAAGACCTCAGCTGAAAACATGGAGATCTGGCCTTTGACTTTCAAGTTGAACTACATAAGAATAGCTGTTGAGCTGCTATAATGTCTATTTCGTTATAAAAGTTATTTAGGTTTTTTTTCAATTGTTATTCTACTGCTAGGAAACCCTTTAAACTCTCTTTCTATATGTGTAGCTATAAAGAAGGATAGATACTTAAGTCAGTAAAGTTACCGTCATTATCTTTCACCGTTGCTGTGATTATTGTGATTATTATTTTATTATCACTCTTCTGAGATGATGATTCATGTTTTGAAAGAGTGACTTCTATAAGGTATTGACTGACTAGTGACGAGTACATTTTCTTTCCCTCCATTTCTCCCCAAGATGTTTTGCTGTCTATCCAGGTTTTTTTTCATGTATTGGGCTTTGAAGTAATTCAGAGGATTGTGAAGACAGGCATATTCATGAGATTTATCAAATCTCCACATAAATGGAGCTAAAACGTGATAAAAGTAATTCTGCACTTGCTTCTGGCACAACTAGTGTGCTCAGACGTACAGAGAAACCTGAAATGGATGAACTGAGGGGGCATGGATGATAGAGGTAAAAATGATGTAGATGCGGTATTTAGACTAAGCATTTCAGACATCATGTTCCTGTGCTAGCAGATGCATAGAATATCAATATGGATGGTTTCTAAGGCTCAAGTATGTTTTAGTGCCTGTGAATGTTGACGTTTCCTTATTGACCGTTCTATAGTGAACTAATATTCTTAAGGTCCTAGAAGGTTAAAATTGTTTTTGTTTTTCTTATTTGAGATGGCGATCTGGGTGTCAGAACTGAAAGCTGTAAGAAACACAGTTATTTCAGATACCAATTTAAATAATGTTTTTGACTGTATTTGTAGCCATTGTTGAAAATACATGTTGTAAGAAAGATAAATATTAAACCTGCGTTACTGTTTAGTGAATACTTCTGCAGCTTCATGATTGTTCTTTGAAATCTAGATAATATTTTGACTGTTGTTTTTAATAGAAACTTTTTTCACCACTGCAGATCTGTGCCCACAGACCTGCTCATGAAACAACTCACAATCAAATGCTTCTTTTTATTTTGAGCATAATTATGTTATATTTTAGTTACAGCTCTGGAAACATCTCATATTTGCAAATCAGTTTCCAGAAGAATAGATTCATGTCTAAATGAGCTTGTATTCAAGGCTTCTACTAGTTTCAAAGAGTTTTATTACAGTTGTATCTGTAATAGCTATTTTTTATAAGATTTTGAAATGTTTTTGTCTTATCAAAAGCCATTCTCTGCTATCCTTTAAGCCATTTGAAATGGAGCATGCGGTTTAGATCAGCTACGATGAATTTCCTTAGATCAGCGAGTGTTCATGTGAATCTTAAAATATTCTGCACTCTGCTTTTTGTGGTTCTGTTGCCATTTTTTCTCAAGATTATCAGAACAGAAATAATTGCTTCCACCCATTTTTAAAGATGTTGGAGTTCAAGTATGAAAGCAGTTCAAAAGGGGATTTATGTATGCACACGCGTAATCATTCATATAAAAATATTCCCCTTAAAAGTTTGGCAAGGAGCTCCACATATTTTCCCGCATCTTAATTCAGGTAATTGCTAATGCAAAATAAAATAGGATCATTATTTTTCCAAGCTAAAAAATAATTTTCACTAATAAGGTTCTGAAATATGAAAGACACTTAACTGATAATTTGTAGGGCATCTAATGTGCTTTTTCTTAAAATTTTGGGTTTCCATATCTCCCTTCCACTTTATGCCTTTTTCCACATTATGGCAACATGCTAAAATCACTGTAACTCTTCCTTTATCCAGCCTGGCTTATTTAGGGCTAGTTCGTACATATCTGTGTGTTATGGTTCATTATACGGTGTGGCATGTAGAAAAGTCACCTTAGTGTAATATTGGAGGTACACAAAGGCACATGCTATTCTTCCTGCTGTATCACTTTCCAAACACTTCCACAAGCTCCTTCCATGTTTCAAAGCCCATTGGTTCAGTTTTCTCATTTTGTTTCCGTGTATGCATCTCATCATAGACAGCAACATATCAGCGTGACTCTTTTTCACTAACTTTCTGAAGCTAGCTCAGGTGTCTTCTCAGGGAATTTGATAATTAGAGACATTTCTTTGGAGGTAGGGTTCCTCTTAAGAAACTGGTGAAATGACTTTAAAGATGAAACTGCAAACAGGGCACTGGATGTTCTGCATTCGTGAAAAGCACCGAGACTCACTATTACTTGTGAGTGAACAAGTAAAGTCAGGAAAGACAGGTTGAGGCACCTTATACCTTTAATGCCAGGAAAAAAATCCAAATATATATAGTGAATAAATGGCCTGTCTGTGTAAGACAGGTTTGGGATTTCTGCTTTAGGTTCAATAATCATTTGAACTTAAAGATATGTTTCAGAAGAAAAATCAACCTTTTCTCAAATTTTAAGTAATAGGGATTCTTCACCTCTCAGTCTGTTTAGTCTCTGCCTTCTGTTATGTGGGGTTTTTTTTCCTTCTACATTTGCTTACTACATGCTTATCAACTGCTTACATTATTGAAATTTTGTTTCCCGGGTAGGTACTTTCAGATCTTCACTCCTTCTCTTTGATAAGTTAAATAGCTTGAGCTCATTAAATCTTTCACTGCATTTGTTTTCTTTGCCATCCTTTTTTCTTTCAAATGCTCATCATGAGTAACGTTTATTTTGCCCTTGTTTATACTTGCACAGCCTAATTGTTTTTTGTAAACGATGGGGTTTTTTTAGTGGGACTGTATAGATGTAACAGAATAAAAATTTTGGTGGGGCAAAGAGAACTTCATTAATAATCCTGTTGCTGCAGGAACAGGGGTGGGACTCCTGCAGAATGAGCGAAGTCATGTTAGTTTTGCTGGGTTAACAGCAGTAAAGAGCGGCGAAAACTGAACTCTAAAGTGAGCAAACATTTGCCTTAATACTCCCCAAAAGCAGGTCTGTTCAGTAAGAAGATGATGTTTTTCAAGTTATTTCTTAGAGTGATACTGTTTTTTAAGAGTTGGTATTTGTTCAGGCAGGGTGCTTTTAAGATGTGTACTATGTGAAGGGACTTTGTGGATTTCTGTTCTTCAAAAAAGTCAGGGTACGATGATATGAGTAATTATAAGAATGGCACTTTTAATGAAAACCTATTTTAAGAGTATTTTGAGTAGTTCCTGTTTCCAGAGTCAAAAAGGAAGTGATTGGAGATAGGGACATTAAGTGCAGACAATACCAGACTTTCCAGGTCTGATCCTTTAACTATAGTACACTCATGCTCTAAGGTACAACATCTTGTGACTTTTCAGGATCAAACATCATTGAAGGACTAGTGTTCAAAAGAAAAAAAAAAAAGAGCTTTTAATCTTTAGTCTGCTAGCAAATAGGTCTATTAAGTGTTAAACAGTGTGAGATAAAATACATGATTAAGGACTATTGACTACAGCTAGAGTAATCCAACAATTAATTGAGATTGTTGAATCAAGCTCAAGGAATAGTTCAATAATAGACCATTGTCTGAAATTAATGGGAAAAAAGGTAAGAAAACATCTGACCGATACATGGCATTCTCAAATGACAAACCAGATGCAGTCTGTAAACAAATTGCAGGAAAGAGCAGACATAGGCTAAGCAAAATGTTTATGCCATTCAGATATGTTTATGATGACACAGTTACCTTAAAAGGTATTAAGATTATATTTGTTAATATTTTTTAACTTTTATAATGGATTATAGAATTAGAATTTCTCATTAAATTTCTGTTCTGTTTATATAGCTTCTTACTGGTATTTGTTATTTTTTGAGATATTGGCTTTTATTAAGGACAGTGAAGGATCTTACGACATTTCTGAGATGTAGGAACAGGGGAAGGATTATAGTGGTAAAACATCAAGATTTGTATCCCTGAATTTTGGTCCATTAATGGTGTCGTTGGAGAGGGGCTGTTCATTCATCGGTATGTAAAGTCTGAGCCGACTAATTGCAGCCATAAAGGTAACAGTTTTCAAATGGAGAGCTTAGGGTTTGTGTAGGCCCTGCCTGTTTTTGTGTGAGCAGGAAATCGTCTCCTTCATTCCATGTTGTTTGTGAGGTACAAAGCTGGACTGTTCACTTATTGTGGAATAACTAAACTCAATTTGCTTAATATTTTCTTATCCCTACTTTGAGTTGCACTGCCATATTGATAGCATATCTGGTGATGAACAGCAGCAAACCTTGTGGGAAACTAGTGTTCTCAGCCCAGGTAGCTGTTTCAGCTCTTGTAGTACAGGTCTTATCCCCAACAAAACATAATTGTTACTGATTCACTTACTGAGCGTCCTAGCAGAGTTAATAGAGACAGTTGTGCACTTCGGAGGAATGCTGTGTTGAGGTTCTCAGTGAGGTTTATATAAGAGCTGTAGTTCCAGGTTCAGGCTTGAAATGGCCACATTGATTTGAATAAAAGCAATCTGAATAGGGTCGTAGAAAAGGGGTTACAGATTATGCTGTAATTGTTTTTCTACAAGTGAAAGCTTTGTGTTGAAGGCAAGATTCTTGAAATCCGTTTTTTGGGGAAAAAACAAGCCAAACTTCTTTGGGCTAGCTTTAGCTTTACGGTCTACCTGACATGCAGTTTGAAAAATAAAAGAAAGGTTAGGAAAGAATTTTTGGGTTTTGAGGGATGGTTTTTTTAATTATGAAGTCAGAGTCTTGTAATTACTTGAAGAGCCAGTCCCCCAAAGATAATGGGAGAAGTGAGTCAGGTACAGGACAAGTCTGCTTTCCCAGTCCAGAAAAACGCAAAAGTTTGTGGTCCTTTTGGAACTTAGGCTTTTGTATTTCATGCTTACAGCACCACAAGAAGAATGTGCATTGGGGGAGCAAGAATCGTGGAGCAAGAATTAGTGATAGCACCCAGGAAAAAATTAGCCACTGTTAGGGTATGTTTTCATAGCAGAAGGTAAGTGTGACTGTAGCAGGAGCCAGCAACTTTGCCAGCACGTGTAACAGGCGCAGTGAAGATCTGGCAGCGTGGTCTAGCAGCTAGAGTATTGTCCCTTTAAAAGCCTGTACCAAGCATTACAGTTGCCAGTTCCTGATGAAGGCAGTGCAGCAGTGTCTTCACTAATATTCTCACCTATGCGAGCTAAATTAAAAGTGAGATGAATGCTCTGATATAACCACATTTTCATTTTATGTAGATCAAGACAGGCTGCAACACATTTCTGCTAGACAAGGTTAAGAACTCTCCGCTGTCCCTGAACAACAGTGTTCTAATTAAACAGGAGTATGGTAAGCAGGTTGTTTCCCTGCTCAGACCAGCTGAAAATTAATCCTTTTTTTTTCCTTTTTTTTTTTTTCTTCTCCCTTTTTGGAAGGACTAGTTTCCAGGCAGACCAGTCATCTGAAGTGTCTCGCTACACGGCACAAATTCTAGTGCCTGTATGGAGGAAGGGGTGGCAGTGCATGGCTTGGGACAGGAGGAAGACAACACTGTAAATTGGTGGCCTCAATGTGCAAGAGTTTAAGCCGCCACAGAAGCACGTACTTACATTTGAACAGTTTTAGGTATGTCAGTAATCTTAGAACAGGGGCAAAAAGGCAAAAAAAAAAAAAAAAAGGAAAAAAAACCCCAAGACAGTTAATAGAACAGCAATCCTGAACATAGTCTCTTAGGTCTAATGAATGCGTAACTACTTTTGCTACAGTAAAATAGATTCAGAAATGAAAAGGTAACTGGTAATGAGTCTTCAAACAACATGGGAAAATACTGGTTGTTGAAAGTCAACTAAACTAAACTTATAAGGTTCCACCTCCAAGAAGACTAACTATGTTTTAAGGATGGAAAGGTAGGCTAGGCAATTGTTTATTCTCCAGAGCTCGAATTTTGTAGTATTAAGGGTAAAAAAAGGTTGGTTGTGGTTTAAAAAAAAGTCACTGGCAATGCTGACCAGTTATTTCCCATTTGAGTAATGGCAAAGTTTCAACTTAACTCTAACCAACATATTGAGGTACGATAGGATCATGTGGTGAAGCAAACTGCTTCAAGACATGTGAAATGTATTAAAGGACCTTCTACAATGGAGGAGGAGGAGGAGGAGTCAGGTTTTGAGAATGACAGTTACGAAGCATGTCAGAAGTTGATATCTCCAGGAGCACTCTAATTTTGTATCTCCCATTTAATACAATCTTTGATTTTTACATCAATCTTTACTTTTCCCTAATAGGGAATCAAGTCAGGAGAAGACACTGATGATGACCAATATTTCTTAGAATATTTTTTTACTCCTTAAGCTGTTATTAGCTGTAGAATGAAGCTGTTAGTAGAAGATAGCTGTTCATACAACACATTCCCTTGTTCACTCACATGGTTCACTCATACACTGAAATATTCACTCAGCGTTACCTGCTTGGAGCAACAGCTGGGAGGCCAACCCAAACTGTGTACTCAGAAGTGGAAGGTGGTACTGATGCTTCCTGGCTCCCAGGCTCAGAAAATCTCCGAGTCACGTGTTTCATCAGGTGAATGAATCCGGTAGTCTTTGTCTGTGCATAGCAGCCACCAGCCTCCTGGACGTAAGCCGAATTACAAGAGCCTGTTGTTGATGCCAGCGTGTGCTGGTGGCCTGGGCAGAAGTGGCAGGCTCTCGGTGTCCTGAGTGTATCAGCTCTTTCGGATTCAACAGGACCATCAATCTCTGGAGCTTGGGCAACTTCTGCACTGTACTCTCTCAGCACGTAATTTTCCCCTCTTTGGCCTGTTATTTTCTGGTAATTATTTCTCCATCCAAAACCATAACTTTTGGGGTTTTTTTAAGGACAAAAAATGGGGCATTGTTTATTTTAATGTTTTGATTTCATTGTCCGGTCAGTTGTGTTCTCCATGTCAGGAATTCAGTTTTTCTCAAACGTAGTTTTCAGATACGAACTAGGACAGTGGCTCCATGTTACTGTTCACCTGGCAGCTTTTTAAGAGGTTCCCTTCCTTATTCCTGCCAATGGTTCTGTCCTGTGAGTTGCATTGATTCAATTCTTTCTTTAGCTGTCTGAACTGGCTCTGTGAAATGATTGTATTAAAAAACCCAAACCCAAAACCAAACCAACACTTTTTAGACTTTTAGAGGTTTTTTCCCCTTTCATTTCATGCATTTGATTTCGGAACACAGCCAGGCAAATGTTTGACCTAACGTGATTTATAGCAAGGGACAAGAACCTTTAGATGAGTGAGAACTGGAGGTGAAGGGAAGGAATGATGGGGAAATATATAGAAAACCTCTTATACTTGATCTGCTGCTGACAGAATAATGACATGTAACAACAGCTTAAATGTCTAAAATATCACAGAAGGTGTGCAGAACAAATTTCTATGACATGCTTTCTTATTCTTCACCTTCAGAGTAATAACAAATTTGTGGTTACTATCACATTGATGTTTATCATTATGGGGTGGCTGTCATCAGGTGGAGACAGTGTGAAAATCTTAACAGCTCCTAAGATTTTAAACCTTTGTGATAATGACGGAGAAAGCATTTAATGTGCTGTAGTCAAAGAATATCATATTTTATGGAAAAACTTATGGAGTCTCTTTTTCTTCACTTCTTTTAGCTATTGAATGACACAGTCGCCATCATTCATTTTGAAAATGTGGGTATATTTGTTCAAATAAAAATGTTACTTTGGGAGCACAGGTAAATAAAAATTTATGACTAAGGTTATTATATGGTACAGTAGAAATCCAGGGTTAAATATCTGAAGGAATAATGTTCTTTAGTTTGGCAAGGGAAGATCTTCCAGTCACTCCTTTCAGACCAACAAGGTAAAAGACTTGTGCATGGAGAAGTTACTTTCAAGTAAGCTAACATATCATTTTAATGCACTAGCTACTCCAAATTAACTTGCTGTTTGGAATTGTAGGACATGATTCAATTGCATAAACACAGGCATCTAGATGCATTTGAAAGGCCCTAGGGTATCTTCTCTGTTTTACAGCTGCCATTCAGAGGAGTGCAAGTCTTTCCCAGGTCCTTTGTCAAGTCTGCCAGCTTGTCTGCATGTCTTGGATACTCCAGGGCATCGCAGATGGCACTAGGCTCCTATATTCAGACAGCCGATCAAACTCGTAGGGAAGAATTCAACTCTGGATTCAGACACCTAGATTTAGTCAATGGCGGTTTAGTCGATACAGTCAAAGGAAGACTCATTATTCTAAAGTAGACACCTACATTTGCTCCGCTGAATAGCTTTCTAGACTTCTTTGACTGCATTGACTAGATCTCCTTTGACAATAATGGGTGCTTAGACAACCACTTTGTAGATACCTAATTTTAGACACTCTTCCTTAACATACAGTAGATAAGAAGCAGCATAATATATTTTTAAAGCAGCATGACTGAGAGTGAATTTCAGTCCTTTAGCCTCAGATATGTAAATTTTTTTAATTTGAGCTACACGCCCTTTATAGTCAAATGGAGAGGGTTGGGCACCTCCAGAAAAGCCATTCATCTGTCCTTAAAGTATATGGTAAGATAGGCAAGATGAATTGCTTTCTAGAGGTGCCAGTCTTTGTTCTTTTGACTGTAGAAAGAGTCTTGATCACTAGTTTAGATTTAGACAGCTAGTAGATGCCTAAAGTTGGGGGCAAATAATCTTACCTTAAAATGGGCTCAATTTAGTTGCCTAAGCGTAGGCATCTGGTGCCACTTGAGGTGCTCTGTGTGTAAGAGCATCCAGCGTTAGACATCTGTAAAGGGCTGGCGGATATGACGAGTGACTTTCAGGAGATCTGTTTCTTCTTAGAAGCCATCATGGTACCCTACGGGGACTAAAATAACTTTACATGCCTATTCAGGCAACTGAATCCTATCTTGCATGTCTGTACACAGGTTTTGTCCGAAATATGAAATGTGCTGTAAATGCATACTCTTTTTTGCAATAACTTCCCTGGATAGGCATACCCACTTTTATTTCCTGCTGATTTGAAATATAATTTTGTCTACACGTCCCTTTAGTTGAAGTGCTTTGAAAGCATTGTACTATATAAAGGTCATTTCTCCGTCACTGAAATTACTAGTCATAAGTAGAGTGAAACACAGCATCTACGTAACAGCATGCAGCCACATTCTGAGGTGTAAGGAATAATATATACAGAACTTATTTATCTATTTTTTAATCCAGAACACACTGGGTGGGAAAGTTTGGATGAACACAATATAATTTGTCAATTAGTGTTGGGCCAGACTGTTGGGACTGACATTCAGGCTTTAGTGACAAGTGCTTTAATACAAAAGTATACACCTGCAGTGCAGTCTGAGACAGTGATTAATCCAATAGATTTTTAAAAAAAAAGTAGATATCATATATTTTTTGTTACTGTTTTGCACATAAAAGAGCAAGAAGAGGTTTTTTTCTTTTTTTTTTTTTTTTTTAAAATAAGTTTAAATTAACAGCAAATAGGATGAAAAGTGATTAAGAGAAATTCCTGGCTTTCCTGTTTTGTTCTTTGATTGTCCTTCGAAGGTGGGATTCATTGGTGGGTATTCATGATTGCAGATTGGGACTGCTTTTTGTAGTTTGTGGAATGAATGGATAATCTCTCCACCCCACCCCCTGATAGACTGCAGTGTGAAGGCCCTATAAGGACCTAGTTAGAAAGACTAATAAGTGAATGGTTCAGTATAAAAGTTTCTTTACATTAGCCACTCCTACTGACTTTTAATGTTGCAATCCTAGGAATATGCATTTTGTTTCCAGTCGCATTTTCTGCATCTATCAGATATTTTACTTCCTAACCCCTCTTTTATCCAGCGGCTCTTGCTGATTCAGCATTGGTTTTCAGTGTTCACTTCTGAACCTGCCTTGTTACCATAAAGAGTACTACTTAGAAACATGCAGTAAGTATGTATTACTTTGAACAAACTGAGGGAATGATTGAGAAGTGCATGAACTGCCAAACTAACTTTATCCTAAGGGACTTTTCTCCGTTTTAATTGATTTTTTTTTTTCCCCGAGATTCTGTTCATCTTATTAAGCAAGTCCTTAGAGGAGTGAAACAGTAGGTTACCTCCTTGAGAGCAAAGGACAACCTGACTTATTTGCTACAATTATCAATTTGTCCTTATCTTCATGAAGTGAAATACTTTTTTTATCCTCCTGAAACAGCTTACAGTGATGAATAAAACAATAAAGAATAGCTGGTGTTAACTCCAGCCTCTAAGCCTATTTAATTTTTAACTATCAAGTGCAATATTGTGAAGACTACACGTAATTTTATTTTCCTAAACCAGATATTTGGCAGGTGAAGAAATTGTGAGGCACAGCGAATTGAAATGCTATATTTTGTTGTCTTTACTAGAATATTGAACAGTTACGTTCTTGGTAAAAAATTGTTTCACATTTAACTACAGCCTATCATATGAAGAAGTTGTCTGTTGAAGTTTTGTGCATAATTCAATTACCTATTATATTTACTCATAGCTTTCTAATATTGTTTCAAGTGATAGTTACCTGATTTGTACTTCTATTGAAAATTGTTTTGAAATGCTACTAGCTTGGATAGGGAAAGGTAGGACCCAATAGGTACCATGTGGATCAGCTGAGCATTTGCTTTAAAAGAGAAATCTTGCAACAATCAATTCAGTGCAAATTTTGCCAATAACGGATCAAGTTCTAATTATGACCAAATTGAAACTTCTTTTATACGGACAGTCAGATCAGGAGGGAGGCAGCTTCTCTAACTTATCCGTATACTGTCCGAAGTAGGGATACCAGGGAATCCATGCTGTACCGGGTGGGACTCAGGACAGTTTACTGAATTTCTGGCATAGCATGGGCAATTGAGGGGGAGATGGTGGCTATTATCATCATAAACTTTCACCTGAGGTTATACAAGGATGTCTTGACCAGGGGTCATAACAAAGTCACTGCTGGGCTCTAAATTAACCTATCTTTAATGATTAATTTTTGAATGCGTAAATCAAATGAATATTAACTCATTTTAGGGGAAGCATAAAATTATGCATACTTTTAGTGCTGTTTGTTTTTAAAGTGCTGTGGTTTAAAATGTGCAAGGACTAAGCACTATGTCAAGGTAAGCTTTTTTAAAATTACGTTGCTAAAAATATTTGTAGATAGTAAAATTAGCAATGTTTTCCATTAGAATGAGTGAAATAAGCATACCTCAGATGGCCATTTCCTTCATAAAGCAAGTATGCTGAAGGAGGGGAAACATCAAAAATATTTTCTCAAAGTACGTTTATTTAATAAACAAGAAAATTGCATATTTATTTTAATGTTTGTGGAAGTTCCCCTCTTTAGGTTTTCTGCTGCACTGTATGTATGTTATCTGCTTCTTTCTCTCCTTTTTCCTGCTTAAAAATGTTTTACAGGCATTTCTCAAAACTTGTATTTAATTCACATATGGAATATTTTCTGTTTTATCAATGAATACTCCGGATATTTTGTTCCTGAAGTGGAAAAGCATATTTGATAAAAAGATTGCAGCATGATATGTAGTCAGTAGTAGTTTGATAAGTTTAGAAGAAATAGTATTATTTCTGTCATTAAGACATCCACTTCATTATTTTCCTATTTAGTTGTCTTCTCTGGGTTAGGCATCAGACTAATGAAAAATTCTTAGAACGGTCCTTTTTCTGTCTAAACACCATGCACAGAAATGCTTTCAACAGGAAAAAAAACCCCAACAACCCACAAGAAGTGCGTGCAGAGATAATATGTAGCCTGAAAAATACTTATGTGCTGACAGCTATCCAACAGTGTTGTCACAGCAGGAAGACATCAGTTGAAGAAACAGATAGCGACCTCAAAAAAAAAAAAAAAAAAGTCTGGTCAGCAGTGTGGACAGGGTTTCACAAGATTATAAATCACCCCAGGGTCGCTGTGTTCCCACCATAAAGAGAGCATGGTCGTTTTATTGTAATCTAATAAGTGATGGGAGCAAAGGACAGCTCCAGTGTGTGTGTTTGAAAAAAAAAAAAAATCTTGATTACAGTTTCAAAACTATACAGTTTCCCTTGCCATTGAAGTGCAGATTATGGGGGTTAAGGCCATTTTAGGATTGGATTACCTTTTTATAGCTGTGTGTTATTCCCTTGTTCATGAATCAGAAAGTACTTAAATTAAACTGAACATTTGGGAGTAATACTAATAGGGAGTGTGGTAGTAGAAAATTAATCACTATTTAGTCTTAGACGGCTAGCCAAGTAAGTCTTTGTTTTCAAGGCTTTTTTCACTGAATGAAATAGCCACCTTAATGAACTGAGGAGAATTTATATCCGGTGGTTCCTTTTATTTTTCAAAAAGTTAGTTTTTGTGGTGACTCATGTGTGAAAGCAAGTTGGTAGGAATGTATTTTTAATGTCAGATTTAATCAACTTATTCACACTTTCATTGTGGAGTTTATTCTATATTGGGTAGAATTAGCCAGAGGAAATTTTTGTTCTTCTTTGTCTTACTTCTTGGGGTTACACATTTGCTACATCTTAACATGTTGGGTAATAGCCTTGATGTGCACAAAGAAGAGTCAGAAACGAGATTTCTTTTCTTACCTTTCTGACTTTTTACATCTTAGCCCTCCAATTCTTTTCCTGTTATTTCGATAGCTCTTCTGCCACCATTTATTTTTTTCTCCAGAATCTTCTCGGATGCTTGAAGCCACCTTGTGAAGCGAGTGGCTCCAGAAGTGAAGAGGTAGGGAGCTGAGCAGCAGGGCTAGGGATGGCTGAAGAGGAAAACGGGTACAGAAGCCAGTAAAATGCTCCAGCGCTTCCCTATGTTAGTGTTCACATGCCTGCTTATTTCCTCCATACGCTGAAGTTACCAGCTAGTGGCCCGTTTTGGTGCCTACTGCCCAAACGCTCGCTGGTTCTGAGTAGGCATCTGCTGTCCTTCTGTCCTTCTGCCACTAAGGACAAGCGGTTGAGAGAAAACGAATAGGAAAGAGAAGCCAAACAGGCCTTCATATGCTTTCCAGACCTCCCTCCTCAGACTAAGAACTGCTGTTCTCAGTTCCTCTTGACGGCCATACTTTCTAAACCAAAACCCTGGCAGCCTTTCCTTCGTGGCCATTTCTTTCCTTGGTATGCTTTTTTTTAAGTAAAGATGGCACCAAATTTATTCCTGCTTACCTCCTGCATCCACAGGTAGACTTGGGAAAAGAACAGATCTAACACTTTAAGAGTGTAAAGCCAGAGGGTTCAGGAACTGTTTTCTCTGCAGTCTCCTCAGGCTCCACATTTTCTTCTTGGCATTTAATTCCACTTGCTCACGCAGACATCCAGGTCTGTGTTAAAACCAAAAGTCCTAATGCGTAGAGTCAGGCTTGGGTTTTAAGAAAAAAAAGCCCTATAGGCCAACTTCTGGGGCAAAACGCAGGAAAAAATGTTTCAAATAAACTTTCTTTTTGCTGACAATTAAAAAAAAAAAAAAAAAAATATTTTGGTATGGCATAACGTCACTGAAAAATTTTTCTGATTTTTTTTTCCTTACGCTTTTGTATTTCAGAGTTAATGTTAATCGGTAGGAAGTTTCCTAAGACAAAATTATCCAAATTTAGATTTGTTAGTGGTATTTTAATTTCAAGATTTTTATTTCCCTTCTTCTGTGTGTCAGGACGTACAGTAGCATCACAGTAACTCCTGAGATGCACTCTGTCAGATCTGGGCAATTTACCAAATGTTGTCTTCTAGGAAGCAGACGTATCATGAGAAGACCTGGAGTGCAGGTGGCTGCCTGCTTCACAATTCATCTTGCATTTCAAGTTTCCAAACTGAAATAGATGGAAAGGTTTTTGTTTGTTTGTTTGTTTTGCTATAGCTCACAATTTTAATGATATTTTTCAAATGTGTTCAGTGTGGTAGCATTACCAAAGGCCCAACAGTATATTAAGTGCCTTCTTCGTTCAGAAACTTCACCCAATCATGCAACTGTTCCTGCTTGCTTTCTTGAACAAAATGTGAGTATTAGTCTTCCTCAGATATTGGTTGATGATGAAGATGATGATTTGCACTTAGACTCATAAAGCGAACCTTTGGTCCACTCCAGCTCACTTGTCTGTCATCGTTCCCATGTTATTCCATGAGTCTCACCCCCTTCAGCTGTTATTATAGGCAACTCTCACCCTGTATCTAATAGGACTGACAGAATCTCCTACCGCTGCTATCGGTGTCATTCCTTTAATTGAAAATGCGGCATGATTGATGGCTATGCAGGTTCTGCTTACTGTTGGACAGAAAGCTTTGCCTGCTTGACTTTCCCAGCACATTTTTGGTAAAGAGAATAACATCACCGGTGTAATTACTACACCAAATCCAACATGGTGCACAGGGTATCTGAAGTTCCCATCTTATCATATTAGATACACAAAACTCTTACCAATGTTGCAACAAAACATCGCAAAAAATAAAGAAGGGAAAATGTGGTTGTGGATCTAACTTCACTTCTGCTCTGAATATCCATTGATTTGTCTAGGATCCTCCAAAGTATCAGTCAGGTGAGTTCAATTTTTGTTTTGTCCAGTTAAGGGATTTGCAAGGTGTTTTTCCTCCCTTGATGGCTAAGTTTAAAAAATAAAAAAAAAATAGTGAATTTCTGTCACTGTGTTATGGAGAATTGAGTTGATCAGACACACTGTATTTAACCAAAAGCAGGATGTTGCATAAAAATAATCTCAGGATTCATGAGATGTTGTAGTGGGGAGAAACATCTTCCTATCCAGCTTCAGATAACAGTGCTAGTTCCCACATAAGTCAAGCTATACTTGTTATTATTAGAAGAAAGGAATGAGTGAGTTGTTTTACATACCATGTTTTACTACTTGCAAAATTACTCATGCTCTCAGAATAAACTACAGAGTGCAAATGCCAGGGTGATTTTTTTGTTGCTGTTGTTGAAGACATAGGGTAGATTGGTTAAGGTAGAGAAACAAATGTAGTTGCTTTGATTTATCACTTGTGACATTAGCATGTACTATACCGTTCTCCTGGAAACAAAATGGTTGCACCAGAGGACAGTGATATAAACACTACTTTGATTATTTGAAACAAACCATTAGGCTTTGATGAAAGAACCATTACTTTAGTAGACCTTGTACAGAGAGCGCGCTTAGAGATAATGGATGAGCAGCCTACAAATTGCTTGCTTAGAATTTAAAGAAGTCACATGTTTGTTTGAACTTCATGGAATAAACAGATAATCTAACATGAGCAAGACAAGCTAATGGTATACTTACAATGTAGTTGGAAAAACACTCTTGCAAACTTTACTTGCAATGCTTTAAATACTTGCAATACTATGAAAAAAATTAATTAGCTGTGTAGCCGTAATGTATACAATAGTTTTATATATTGATGTGTATACAGCATACACATTTGTGTATACATGTATTTGTATACTACATATTTGTATTAAAACAGTAAGTTTCATTTTGTATATTTGCTGCATGTTTTCATAATGAAAATACATATTTTGGAGTATTACATAACTAAAATGGTTGTAAAAGGTGTCAAATTTGAGTCTATTTAACAAGGAAAGCCCAAAATATATTTAAAATACTTGTGTTCTGTGGTAGATTTTCTTTATCATCTCTTAAATTATTATCTAGAAAGTTGTTTTTTCAGTTCTGTATATGGTGCCTTAGGTAGAGCTGGTCTCTGTGGGCGTTCCTGTGCTGTAAAATAGCTCCCCTTTTACTTCTTGATCCTGATCACCCACACTCCACCACTTTTTGTGTATTCTTTTGGGATAAACCAGCTACGTCCCTCTGAAACAAAATGCAAGTGTAGTTCTGGTGATAGTCCACTCTAGGAACTATTTCCCAAAGGCACTATGGACAAGACAGCACTCGGTTTGTTTCTTTCTGCTTCACACAATCCTCCAACACTGTCCCAGAAAACTGCATTTTCTCGTACTCCCCTGTACTCTCATGTTATTTCCTAGATAATGCAATACATACCTTACACATCAGCCATAATTTGGAGATGAAGAAAATTTCCTAAACATCCCACCAATAGGACCTGTACTTGCAGTGTTCAAAATACGTTGATCTGTACTGGTGGAATTGGTTCATCCACATTTACATCTACAGTGTACAACTCTCCATCTGAACCAATGACCAGTGATCTTTGGCTTGATAGTCAAGGAACTGTATTTTTAAGATGTTATTCACTTTGTTATAAAGAAGTTCAAAACCGGTCAGATGAAGCAAACTGTAGAAGTTCCTGTGTTGCACCATTGGTTATGAAAGAAGTATATCGGATGGCTGTGCCACATGGGTATTTCTACATTGCAGATATCTAAATCTAAGTGAAAGGAGGGCACCCCATTTGTAAATATGGTGTGAGTGAGAAAGCTTAAAATTGCACAATGAATTCATAGGCCCTTAATGTGTACTGGTGGGGGGGGGGGGGGGGGGGGCAGTGCTGCAAATTTCTGCAAATAATCTTTATCTGCCCATACTTTTAAAGTGAAGATTATTAATTAACTTATTTATTAATTACTTACACTATCAGTAAAAGTGCCAGACTGCAATCTCCCCCTTAGTATTCCCTCAAATAATCGTCTAGCCGTAACTGCTGTTGGAGATGGAAAGATTGAGAAGATATAATTCTAAACCCGTGTGACAGCCAAGGACATGTAGAGCCTGAATGATTTACCTTTGCATTATGGTAGTCATGTCCGAGGATCCTGTTTCATGTGACAAGTCAACAAGCAGTAAAAAATACAACACTTGAATATCTGACTGTTTTTCATGTTTAATTGCAGGAACAAAATAAATACAGTTACTATATGTAGAACATCAGGTACTGGTTACAGAATACTGAGGACTGTACTGAATAGTGGACTGTATTTTCATAGTCCATGGAAACATTTCCATTTCCATACTGCCTGATAGGAGAATATGAGCTCTCTTTTTTTCAGTTTCATAGATAGCTTCTTGATTTATTAAAATGCTTCTCCAGGCCATAAGCACAAGCATGGTACCATAGTCTAAGTCTCTCTGTGTTGTGTATTTCGAAGTGGTTGCGTTACCCTGCAAACCTGTAAAATGTTCAGTATTTAGACATAAACGTCCTAAGCAGGTTACATTTTGTGAAACAAATATTTATCCTACTTAACTATTTTGAACTTTTTATAGGCCTGTTAAGTGACATAAAACCTTTAAATGATTGTCCTTTAACAACTTTCTTTTCTTTTGAAGTTCATGTATTTAGCTACCATTCCCTTGCTCAAGCTTTTTGTGCTTGATCTAACAGATTTTATTAGAGGTAATGAATTGAGAGCAAACTTTGATCTGCTATGGATACATCCTCTTAACTGTATTACAACTGTAATACAGCCCACAAACTACTTCTGTCCTGATTAAGGACACATTACCAAGCTGCTGTAGGGCTTTTTAATTGTAGCAAGTACTTTTTTTTGTAGGTTGTGTTCATTTAAATCTTTATTTTTAAAATGCCGTTAAATATACAGCTGGTAAATCAAGAGGTTTTATAGTTCTATAGAAATGCATACAAAGATGTGAACCAGTAAAATTGTTCAGTAGTTTACTAATCAATAAATTCGGGACATTTTTGAAAAAAGAATTTTCACATTTCTAAGCCTGAATTCACATTAGCAATTCGTGGTTCATTGAATTAGTTGCTTTCTCTTTTATGAGCAGCAGAATTGTATTCTGTGAACCACCTAAATCACCTAAATTTTGTTTCATTCTCTGATAAATGATGAATCCAGTATCAATAGTGAGATTAGTTTATTCCAAAGCAAAATGCTGTGTACATGAGAAGAAATGATGGAGAGGTGGTTTTGACTCCTATTCCTGCTCAGTTTAAATAAGTTAATCACTTGTCTTTTTATGAGATCTTTCATGGCTTGATAGCCCTCTGAAGTTCCATTGTGAGCTTTTAGTATCATTATGTGCATGCTGCTTGGATATCAAGGGGTTTAGTTAACTGATGAAAAGCTTTTTTTTCAAATTCAGTTTTCATACGGTGACCCGTAATATTTTTTTCTCATAAAGTTTGCGAACTCTCATCAAAGAAGAATTCTACGATGGTGACGAATTTAAGCAGTTTTTAAAGATGAGTTTTGTTTTTACAGCTTGAAAAAGTCAGCGCCCGTTTTAATCAGAACAAAAAATTCTCTGCTCTGGAAATGGGGAAAAGTTAAGCTAAACGGGGCAGTAATGAGGCTAGCTCTTCCTAATGTTTGTAATTTCAATTAATGAGAAGATATTTAGCTGCTTCTGAACTGAATATGCCCAAAGAAATAATCAATTATTTTCACACATAAGAGACTATATATGTATGTATGTATGTGTGAATTAAAGCAATCTTACAGTTGCATGTCTTCTTACTTGAGTCAGAAACTTTGTTGTATTTCTTTAGGGGCTGCAAGATGGGGTATTCAGTTAACTAACTTCTCTATTTTCTTCCTCGTGATTTTAAGACTGACTTTTAAGATGTTTGCTGGATTGCTCTCACTAGTTCATTTAGATGGTTGTCCGGCAAAAACTCAAAGCAGATACATGGCTTTCTCGCTTGTTGGCAAATACTATCTGAGGTAGGATTCATCAGGCCAGATTTAGTTATCCACTATCCAGACACCTATATTTGAGCTTGCTACCTTTGTACCGAGTAGAAAGAAATAGGCGCTTCTCGGACTACGATTCACCTGACCTATTTGAAAAGACCACCAAAGGATGAGATGATTCATGCCTGGAATTGCCTGTTTCTCTCCAAAAACTGGAAAACACAGCAAGGGGGGCTAGCGTAGATACAGATGTGTACGGCAGGTCAGATATTTCCCACTTCCTGGGGACGACGTTAGCATACAGTGCGCCTCCAGTCAGATTAGGGCATTATTTGGGGTAGCTTGTTCATTCTGCAAAGAGAACAAGTACCGTTTGGCGTCCTTTGTGAAGAAATAGTGTCTTCTGCTTTCTTCTGCCTGGAAAATAAGGTTGAAAATAATAAACCCATGTCATCTTCCTGCAAAACGTTGTCGTGCCAGCGGACCATGTGCCATTTAATTTCCAGGAAAAGTTTTTCTGGAGGAGCTTCCCCTCTCCCACCCCCAAAGTATGGTGTCTAAAATGACAGGCTAATTTCAGATTCAGCTGTGATTGAGCACATGCCAGTTTTTACATGCTTTACATAACTAAAATAGAGCTGTCTTTAGAAATCTGTATATTAGGGAAATGAGCTCTAATCAGTGAAAGCTTTTTTCATAAGTGGATATATTCACATAATTTTTACTTTTTTTCAAACATGTAGCACTTAAAATTATATTAGGAAACTTACAGAATTATTACTACATGGCTCATAGCAGTATATAGGAAGTAATGGAAATGATAATTCTGTTATTTTCCCTAATAGATAACCACTGATATTATATCAGTTGCACAATCATCCTCAGTCTAAACCATCTGCCTTTCATCTGCGTAATATTTTTTAAAGATGAAAGAAAATAAGCTTCCCTAAGGTTTACGGGTATACGATGCTGTTGTTAAGTTTGATGGTTTTCCTTTTTTATTTGTTTAGAGTAGAAGGACTAAAAATGATTAGCCCAGATTAATTTCGGTGCAAATAATAAGCAGAAAGTTAAACTTTGGGATTCTTATTAAGGAACGCTTGTCTATTACCTACATAATCCGCAAGCCAAAATGTAGTGTTTTTCATACTAAGAATCTCAAAACCAAAACTGATAAAACATGCAGAACTTGGAAAATCAAATTTGTCCCAAATCTTACTCTCAGAATAGAATCACACCACTGCCACTACCCAAAATGTAGTTTATAGGGGAAAACTGAGTAAAGATGTGGACCTACTAGCTTTTTCAAAAACTAATTTTGAAAGATATATTTTTTAAAGATTAACAGGCAACAAACAGAACTGTCTTTGTACTGTGGTGCTTGAAATTGTTGTAAGAATGAGGATGAAATCTTACTTTTCTTTAGTTTGACCATGTATTTGTGCTGCCGTGTAGGAAAAAGCTAAACTGAACTAGCAGATCTTTTGGATTTGATAGCTGGGTTAAATGGTATTCGGAAGTGTATCACTGCAGACCCATTAAGTCTTGAGCATTGCATGGGGAATTCACACAACAGACTCACTTTATGTTGCTCTGTGATTGTCTCTGCAGCTTTTTGGTTTCTGTGCTGCTCTTTGTAGATGATGGGTGATGCTTTAAAAGGATTTCTAATAAAAGGCATGTGTATCCATGGTCATTTGACCACATGCAGTGTTGTGCTATGTAATGGAAAGCAGATAAATACATGATTTTTTACCATTAATTAGAATATGACACAAACAAGCAGTAATGAAATAATTAAGTATAAGCATACATAGAAGGGGATAAATAACATCACTTAAGTGGCTTTGATACCATATGAGTCATGAGGGCATTGTTCTCAGTCTGGGAACCTAGAGATCTAAGTGAATCCTGGAAAACAGAAAAATAATATTCTGCATACTAATATCCTTCTTCACACAGTATATCCAGCTGGGTGGTCAAGCTCTCATTTACAGCCCTGACTAGCCTTTTTTGTATCCCACACTCAGGAAGCATCTGGGCTTAATATTTTTCCTGTTGCCTTTGACTGCCAATAGGAACTGTTAGCTAGATGGTAATCAATAAGATTAATTTTGAGACACTGAACCTTAAAGTGGTCAAATTTGCCTTCTAGATCAAGAGGTAGATGCACAAGTGAGTAGCTTTGCTAAGCCACTCATGTAGGCAAGCAACAGGTATTTCTTTCATGACCGTGTAGATGCCTGCATAGGATAGTTCTTGGGTAGATCATACTGGAAGCTCCAAGGAAGGGATTCATCTGCAGCTGAGGTATGTAAAAAAGGAATAAACACTTCCAGAGCACTGCTCGTCTGCTCCTGATGTGAATGTTTAAAATAGATTGGATGAATTATGCCTTAAAAGTTCCTGTTCCTCTTAGTTGAGGGTAAGGAATGATTTGCTCAGATGGAGATGCTTACGCTTGAGACCTCTATGTTAGGTCAGATGAATGTGATCAATACAACTTATGATGCAAGCGTGCTTCAAAGAATGGTGTAAAGGATTTGGCTTACTAGAATTACATAGTCAGGACAGAAATTGCACAGAGCTGTGACTTTATAGAAAGGCAAGTTGTTAGCTCACATAGAACAAGGAGAATAAAACAACTGGTGGGCAGCTGAGACATGTAAACCCAACTTCAGTGCTTCACGCAATTTGAAAGCTTTTCCCTAAGATATCAAGGAACCCTTCCTAAAGTTGATCTCTACGGATACACTATGGTAATCATAGCAGTTAACATTCAACAGAGTTAACATCCGATATAATAAAGGCTAATGGTAAATAAAGGTATGGTAAAAACTGAATTGGTAAGTGATCTTAAAGGGTGTTAATGCAATCCAAATAAAAATGCATTTAAGAATCTAAGTTAGGTGTCTATGGAAAAAAGCCATTTGAATTTATGCATTTATAGTATTTCTTCCAAGAGTCACTTTTGTCCAAAGTAGGAGGGAAGATATTACTGTTACGTTATGTTTTTTTTAAAGGCTATTTTCACTTGCTTAAGAGAATTCTTTGGTATTTAGGATTATGTTATTTCTTCTACAAACCCCCGTGAAATACATAGTCATCAACTTGCATGTAATTCCTGGGTAATGTGGGGACCTTCATTTTAAGGAATAAACAGGAGAGTTAAAATTTTTGAAAACACACCTTCGTAACAACACAGTAAACCAATGGATTTGCTCATATTAATAAGGATTTGCAAACCTGGGGCTGCTTTTAGTTGAGCATGGCAAACTACGTAATAAGTGGTGGCTAAATAAAAATGTTGTTAATGCTGTGCCCTACATTTGGTTGTGTGATGAGGAGATTAATTTTGTTTAGGAAAGACATATCAACGTGTAGCATTGATTCTAGACATCAGTTTGAACACAGAGATGCTTTTAAATGCAGTGTGTCTAGTGCTTCTTTTATAGATACTGTTAACACTTTGAAAATGCATTATTTCACGCAGAGGGTGTCTATAAGCGAGTGAATATAGTGTAGTACATCAAGTTAAAGAGTTACTTTAGATAAGGTGATAATACTGAATAATGATGCGAAGTGTTTCAGTAGTTTTGTAGATAAGGTGATAATACTGAATAATGATGTGAAGCGTTTCAGTAGTTTTGTTTCAGTTGAAATCCAGATTTACTGGAATGTTTCAAAGTCCAAAAAACCCAGTCTCTGCCACTTGAACAGTATTGCTCTAAGGAATATGTGGACATTAGCATAAAGGTTGCACATGTTATACAAAGTGTAATTAAAGAAGCTTTGATCCCCCAAATGTCAACTAGCTTGCTAAGTGTCATAACAAAGTGTCAAGCATCTGGTATACAGTTAATTTGTAGTCATTAACTGCATATTGTTGATGTGACAGTTTGTTAGCAAAGCAAGCTTGACAGTTTGCATTTTGTTATTGATTGACACCTACAGACCACCCCACTGAGGGTTCCACAGGTTGCACTTTTACTTTTAACTAATTAGTTTAGTTAGTTGGTCCAATATGTTAAAAAGGAGTGAATGTATATAGGGAGCCCAAGACCCCTAATTCCATAGCAAGAGTGTTTCTCAATTGCATGTGTCTTGGTCTGTCTTCATTGGGTTAGCAGTCAGTTTTACAAATGTGCTTTTCTTTTGATATTGTTGGTAATCTATAGCTTACATCAATGTATACCATCAAAAACACCTATTTACATTTACACAAAGCACACATGATCTAGATTGTGGTATCTTCCAATGTCACTTACCAAAGAGCCTAAAAGAGTAGCTTTCTACTGCGTTCCATTTTGTACTATGCAGCATAAACGTATTTTGGTTTGTATAGCTTGTTAAATATTCAATAGCATTCTACATTATTTTGAAAGCTGGAATTAATTAAAATAATTAAACTGCTTTTTGATTTTGGTTCCAATTTCCTCTTTCCCCCCATATGATATGAAGGCAATCTATCAACAAACTGAGCATGCTAATGAGCAGCAATAAATATTATGCAACTATTCTCATATCCAGAAAGGAATTTGTGTATATTTTTTATAATGGGTGATGAAAGTGGGTTATAAAAGAAGTAATATAAGGAATATTGATTCAAAGTAGTTAGATGTTTTGACGTTTTTCAGGCACTTCCGCAAACTTCTGAATGTTGTTTTCTAAATTAAATCAAATTGTACTGGTTGCACTTTCAAAGTTCATGCTTATGACTAAAGAGAGAAATGCTAAGGAACTCCTTATTTATTGATTCATTTTATTTACCCGTCTTCAGATGTTGAATCTATCACCCACTCCACAAGAAGTGGACTGGATTAAATTTCTTCCAGAGCCTGCCACCTTCGCTTAGACTGATGCTGACATAATACGAGAAGCTAGATACAAGGCTTTGCTCAGTTCCATAAGTTATGTACACTCTAGTCTACCATCCTGATAGTCCTCATACTCGTGTATTAATGTGTGTCCCTGTCACTTGCTTCTGGAAGTGTGCTAGCTAATGGTAGTTTTCATGTTGTATGTTATATGCACATGCAAGTAATAGCACGTGTTTTTGCATCAATACACCATTTTCATGCCATACAAAAATTACGCACAGTTTTGTCATCCTAAAATTTCAGACTTTGCCTAAAAATCATAAGAATAGTTTTGGATTTCAGTCTTTATCTTGCTTCTGTTTGGTTGTTTTTTGGGGTTTTTTTTTGACCTTTAGTCTTCATAGATAATGTGGACTATAGCTTCTCAGATTTTCTGTTTTATTTAGACTTACTTTAACAAAAATTGAGATACCTGATTTCATGATCTGTGTGAAATTCCAGATACGGTGCTTGAAAGAAAGATGGCAAGCACTTGAGGAAGCAGCAAATATTTCAGTGATAACACACTGAAATAAATTGACTTTATTTTTATATTTTAATTATTATGGAAAGGCAGTGTATTGAATAATAGGTACGGAGTGCTTGAATAAATGAGAAAGGAGAAACAAAAAGGATACATTTATTGGTTCTTACGCCTCTATTTATGGTGCTCTGAAAAGATTCTTCATCCACCGCTGTTGGTGGTATTGCATGATGCTGAGGGACAAGTTGAGTGGAGAACACTGAACTGCATGGAGGAATTAAGAGCAGTTACCACCTTTTTGGCATGAACAAAATGTGAGATCCTGGTGATGTTAAAGGCAACACCAAAATTCCCATTGTCCTCTTTTGGGCCAGCATTTTGTGTTGGTGCTGTTTCCAAGGAGAGGACAGTACCCATATAAAGTCACTCAGTGGTACTAAAGTTAGGAGGTGATTTTCTCCTTTTTTTATTCTTGTAAAATAAAGTTACTAAAACTGCATAAGGAACAGTATATTAGTACTCTGTCAATTTAAGAAGGGTATGTAAAAGCACAAATAATGGAGAATATTAGAGCATTTTTCCTTACTGACTGAACAATGGATTCAGAGAGAGGGAGCACCGGGAACAAAACATTCTTTAAATTGGCTTTCTGAAATAATTTTACTAAAGAAAAATTAAAGTGTTTAGTTGGACTTGCTTCCTTTTTATTGATTCCTTCACACTTGACATACTTAGAGGATTCCCAGAATTTAAAGTGGAGAAGATTGTATGAGATGTGGTATTCTTTGTTTATTCTTTAAAGGTGTTATTTTTTTTTTCTTTAAAATTTTGAAATTTTAGAAAAAAAAATGTGTAAATTAGAACTTCCTAAGATGGCTTTAAATCGTGCCCCTGGTATGTACGCAGCAAAGACTGCTGGCTTTGGCAGAGACTATATTTTTATATAGGTTTATTAGTCAGGAACAATTTCTTTATTATGTTAAACAGAAAGATGCTTTGGGCTCTAACAGCATGAATACTATGAGTACTGAAAGAATCCAGTGCTTAAGTGCTTAAACATAAATGAAGTTTTATTGTGACTTAAATTCATTTAATAAAAAACCTAGCACTTTGCCTGTATAGAAAAAAATACCGCTATTTTACTCATATTCAGATTACTAGAGTGTGGTCCAGGTTTTGTTTAGAATGGTTGAAGAAAGCAATTTGAGTATCTGCTCTCATTTGCTGTGGTGCTGTTCCTACATGGAGGCTGTTCCACTTGCTGCCGGTTCAACCTCTATGAAATGCTATCACAAGGGTCAGCAAAACGCTGTCCTTACCGACTGCCTTTTATCAGAAACAGCGTGGCAGTCGTATCTTATAAGGTGATCCTCCTTGAGGAGGCTTGTCTAAATGAGAAGCTGCATTTCAGAATGCATTTAAGCTCGGTATTTAACGGAGCATGAGTGTAATGCTTGGGGACAGTTTTGTAGCTGGTATAATTTAACATAACTTCATTGCAGTCTGTGGACCTATTACAGTTTGCACCAACTGAGAATCTGCACTGATTTTTTATATAGGGATGCTGAGTACCTCTTTCTGTGGGTGATTACTTTTACTTTGTCAGAAATGGTACCCTATTTTTCATTCCTTCATACCTGTAGTCATTTAGTTCACAAACTTACCATTTCTGGTGGTTAGTTATTTCAAATACATTAAATAAATTATTAGATTTTTAGACTACATTTGAAAGTAGGCATTTGAAACTTCCTGTCCTAGTGAAAGGAAAAATTAAGACTGAGTTTTAAAAAAAAAATGATTGGATGAAAACAGTTTTTTTTAAAAGGAACAAATAATGCATTTATGTATCCTTTAGTAATGCTAAATAGAGGAGATGTGAACTTTTCCTTCATTTTTTGCTTTATTTGTGGTGACGATTGATACTGTTCTGAAAGCTTATTCCTAGGTGCTTTTAGGTTGGTACTTCTTAATCTCTTTTTAAACACTTCAGGCCATGTATGTTACATGTACTTTTAGCCTGGTTTCTTAAAGAAGTGAGACCTGTATATTTGCCTGTTTCTCCCTCAGACCTCATCTCTCACAAGATGTGTGTTCAAGTGCTAGTCTAGGTAAGGCGTGGGGATAGGGTATCCTTTCCAGTGGAAATATTCAGCACCGGCTAAATAAAAGGACAAAAAAGGATGTAAAAAGGGGAATGACTTTGGCTGCCCAACAGCTGCTTTTCTTTTGATTTCCCCTTATACAAATGGAATCCAGAAATTGTCCAAACTCCAGACCTTCAAACACCATTGTTTTCAAACTGTTCAGTAAAAAAAAAAACAAACAAAACTTCACCTTCCTTTTGAATTATTTTCCACTTTAAAAAAACAAAAAAAAAAGGGGGAGGCAGAGGAACTCTTTGTTACCTGCCTCTATGTTAATCCTTAAAATTGTGGCAGATTATACAAAAAAATCTTCCTGGACTTGCCCAAGACATATCCCATTGGCCAATAAACACACCTTCCTTTTTAATTATTTTCCACTTTAAAAAAACAAAAAAAAAAGGGGGAGGCAGAGGAACTCTTTGTTACCTGCCTCTATGTTAATCCTTAAAATTGTGGCAGATTATACAAAAAAATCTTCCTGGACTTGCCCAAGACATATCCCATTGGCCAATAAACACAATTAATCCTTCTTCTTGGAGTAAATCAGGTTCCTGCTTGATAAATACGTAGTATGAAAATCCTGCTAGCAGATGTGAGAGATGAGATGTGCACTTTCCTGGATTACTGTACTTTCTGGAAGAGCTGGTTCATGTTACCCCTGACGCAGAGGAGACCTACCCAGAAGAGAAATGTCCTCTTTGGGCAATGCTTCCGTCAGTGGGTACCCCAACACTGAATTGAATAGTGACAGGTAATTAAGAAAGAAAATAATCAGTCACATTTACGTCAGGTTCAGGTCCCTTGACGTAAGCATCAACCAAACACCGGTAACCTTGCTGACAGTAAGCAGGATTTGGCATATATACTGATGTCCCTAAAGCTAATGACTTCATTACTGGTTTGCTGTTTCTTGGTCCAAGGTAAGGTGAGGCCAAGAGGCCCCATCAAGCAGAACTCAGAGGGCCAGACACTGGAAAATGTCCATTAAGGAGAAGCGGGTGGGAATCCAGATTTATTGCTATTGATTATGAAGAAGTTGCCTTTACAATTAACTGACTTGATTTAAAATAGCAGTGAGGACAAAGAACTGGCTTGAGTTTTGGCAGTTTTAACTAGGACTAGAAGTTAGGTTTCAATCTCGGACTGCTTTTCAGATCTTGAGTACTGCTTAAACTTGAGTTGTCTAATTCAAGTTAGCTAACATAGCTTTTTTTTTTTTTTGCACAGCAGATATACCCCAAAGCTTCTGCCAAGAAAAAGTTATGATTTTCAAGTCAGACCTGGCACTAACCAAGATGCTGGTGCTTATTCCTGGACGTTTACCTGCAATAAGATAGTCTTTGAAACCTCTTCTTCCCAGGGATGCTTTTGAAACCTTTGAAACTTCTTTTTCCCAGGGACACTTCTGGTGCAGTGTTTACTTGACACCAGAAAATTAATATATGATTTTGCAATTAACGTTCTCTTTCACGCCCTCCAAATCTTATCTTCTGCTCCATCATCTCAGGCAGAGATGCCTCTCTGCTCTATGCCAAGAGAAAAAATATTAAGTGATATCCATTACCCAGTACCAAGCCAGGGGAGGCATAATAGATAAATTGTGTGCGACAACTCCAGTACCTTTTTCTATTTGCCATCATTATCTCAGATACAGTTCTCTTTCCTGTAAATCAGAGGAAGGGTCTTTCTCATGCCGTTGTTAGTTGGGCAACCATGAATAGAACCCAAGTTTGTGAATGGGGATTTTAGTAATGAATTTCAAAGAATTATCCTTATAATTGATGAAAAATGTGCCTAGTCCGTTCACCCAGCTGTGGACAATGTAAAATCAAAAATTTTGGTTTAGGTCCTGTGATAATATCAGTGCACACTTTTATGTGTTCAAAATTGTGAGGCGTGATTCCAGTCAGGTTTCTGCTGTTTAGCAAGAAAATGGTAGCTTCATTATTTTGATACTAAATCGATGAAATCTTCTGTTGACTTTATAGGGAATCTGGAGATGGTTTAAAGTCCATTGGGAAGGTCTGCCTTAAGGCCTAAGCCTCTTCCCAAAGAAGATCAGTGCGAGGGCACGCCAGGGTGTTTATTCACTGTGCACCATTTCTATCTTCTCTCCTTCACACTTCCCGAGAAAGTGAAGTGACTCCTGATTGACCGGTTAGCATAGACGAAATCCTCCTTGCATATCCACCTTTGGATGGCGGATAAGGGTAATTGAGTGAAACACAACTGCTGCGTAAAGTGTCTACTGGATTCTCTAGGAGGGGTTATAAGATGGATTTTGCAGACAAAAGGCTAGAATTTCATCTGGCATACATTGACATGGACCCATTGACTAAAAGGAGCCCTTTGAAGGTAAAACAGCTGAGAATCTGGCATAAAATCCTGAACGTAGTGTTGAGAAGTATGTAATTTTTCTTTCAATTACACTCATTTTTTCCTTCTGTACATAGTTGGTATTTGTGAATATTTTCTTCCATCTACCTGTTGGTTTGACTGACTGTGAAATGCTATGCCATAAGTGTTTTTTTCTTTAAGTTAGAAAATAATAAATTCTGAGCTTGCTTACCAAAAGGTTTTCCACAAAATGCCTTGCTCCAGGAAGAAAAAAAACAACAACAAAAAATCCCTCTCCAGTTTCTGGTTGCATTTATTTTTCATTACGTTTTTTATTTGCATACTTACCTTTGAATTATCAACATCGTTTTAGCTTTCTCAGTAATCAAATGTGGATTATCACAGTCATTCACAAATCAAAGTGACTAGGAAAGAATTTATATTTTGTTAAAACATGGCTAATATTCCACTTCTTTTTCCTTCTAACTAAATTTAGAAGGTACAGACTGTATTCATCAGGCTATTCTGCAGAACCCTTCTGGATGTGGTAGAAAAGCTGATTTGTATGCATGAACTTTCATTCTTGTGTTTGTGCTAGCTTTAAGTAGCAACACAGCTTTTAATTGTGAGGTTTTAAGTTCTGCAATTAAAATTTACCCTTTCTACTGAGAGGATTGAGTGATAGTTTTTTGATTTACTTTAGACAGTTTAGACAAATTATATTTAAAAGCACATAAAGATGCAAGATGCATTTCCTGACTATAAGAAGGTCAATATGGCTTAGGCACATTTGCTGAAAGTTTTACTTTGAATAGCTAATGATTTTTTTCTACTGTATTGCAGAGAACATACTAAGATGCTACAAAGAGTTTTCCTGTCAATCTCCTCCAAGGAATCAGTTTTCTTGAAAACCATGACTAAAAAGACCTTGAGGAGTTTAGTTAATAAATTTTCCATTGTGTAAAGTTATGTCAATAGCATTCATTTTATTAGAAGTCTAAAAGACAAATATGTACAAAATATCCAAAGTACCTTAAGGGTATTTTCATATTTATAAAGTAGATAAATGACATTTTTAAGAGGTATGGTTGTATGATTAAGGAATCTTGAGATAGATAAGGTAGAGTTCATAATGAAGAGTTTTGTAAATGATGTGTACATGTCTTCTCATTAGAAGACAAAGGAATGAGCACATTGTTAACTGGTTGGTTTTAAATTATGTTAACTGTATATTAACTGCAGGTATGCAAAAAATAAAGTACCTCCTCAAATTGGTAAATTTGTAAAATTACATTAAAATAATATATGTAAGTTCATGTACTGTTACCTGCTTACGATAACACAGACTATTGGATGTCCCTTAGTTTATATCTGCATGAATGTATCTTTTAGAAACTCGTCCAATCTTGATTTCAGAAGTTCTTCTAAGAGTATTAGTCCAACCTGTGACAATTTTATCAGTAATAAAAAAATTGTTTTGTTTATAATATCAATTTTAGATTCTAGTTTTTGGTTTTTGTTTCTTTTTTTTTTTAAGAAGTATTAAACTGTTTACTAGCTGGAAAAAGCTCCTATTTTTATTTTCCTGTATTTCTGTCCTATTCACATCACTCTTGTTTCTAGAAGTCCTCACCGTGGACCGTTGTGCTACTCAGTTCAGACATTCAGTCCCTGCCCCAAGGAGTCCTTGGTCTCAGTATAAGCAAAAGAGAACAGATGAATGCTGCCATATGGAGTATATGCAAATGAGATAATATTGATCAACATGATAAGCATGCTGTGACTCTTAAACTGTATGTAAACCTTTTTTACAGTTTGCAGACAACTTCTGCATCTTCCCATTTTAAGTCTTCTACCAAGTATATATACTTCATGGTCACAGCTGCAATAATAGTAATAAAAAGGTTAATAAAGAACCTCCAAGCCGTCAAGAATAATATACATTTAAAAAAAAAAATCAGATGTTGCAGATGTCCTCAAAAGTATATACTTTTAACAGTACAGTGTACTGTTGTGTATACTTAAAATACAGTATTAAATTATTTTTGTCTGAACAGTATATAACTTTAAGGCATCAGTTCTTTTATTCTTAAAAAAACGCTAGTACTCTAGCAATCAAAGGACTGAACACAGATGTGTTGATGCATATGTTTGCAATATGCATGACCATGCTTCATGTTATAAAAATTAGACCATATTCAAATTTTTAGGTGATTACTACAAATCAAGAAGGAAATAATGTATAAAACAAACAGTAGAGGAATTGAAGAATTCAAAGTGTGACCTGAAAAAAAGGGGATTTAGATTTTTAGAGTAAAAAAAATCCTTTGGTTTCATAAATTAGTGAAACCTTATGTTTTATATTAGCAGTATTTGCTAACATCGCATCTTTGATTCTAAATATATACAAATTTTATTCTGGTTGGATCCGAGAAGGCGACATGAGTGTGGAAAACAAGATGAACGGGTATAGAGTTCACTTCTCATTCATCTAGGTTACTCTTATCTTAACGTTTAAATGTATCCTACTGCAGCAACAGACAACGTTGCTTTCCACGTTGTGTTCCAGATAGGAGCTTGCTATTTTTAGGAAGTTGGTAATCATCCCGAACTTAGTTTACATGCTCGGAATGATGATTTGGCACATCATTTCTCTCATTAATATTGTTTTTAAGCAATAAGCATTGCATGAAAGCATGAAAATCCTACCAGGATGAGGCAGCTCTGGTCTTGCAGAGTTGGGTGTCTCTTCTCTGTTACAGGTGTTCAGTGGCCCATGGGAAATGAGTTGGTAATTTTGGCGTAATACTTAGTAGTCGTCCTGACACCGAGACTGCCTCTCAGTTCCAGAAGTAAACTGAGGAGTGAATGGGCATAGGATTAAATTCCATTTTATTTCTTGGTGAAAGTAGAAGCGGGATGTGAACGTTTTTTTCATGAAGGCTGATGTTGTCCTTGACTTCAGTCTTTGTTTCACAGAAAGTAATCTGAAATGATGGGCCAACTTTTGGCATAGTCTTAAACTAAACCCAACCTTCCAGCTTACTTTTATTGCTGAAAAACAGATTTTAACAGAATATGCTTTGGTTTGCTTCCTTCTCTAGCCAAAGCATGGGAGAAGGAAGAGTGTGTTTGGGAGAGCAGGGTTGGAAGGGGAATACAAATAGATCAAGTCTCTCTGTGGGATTAGTTCAGTGATGAACTGGTGCCTTCTTTCTTTCACTGAAAGAAAAGCTGCTTTACAAGTGTTAGGCTAATGTAAGTGTTAATGTTTGCTTAGGAGACTGGAAGGGGACTCTGCTTCAGGCTATCAGAAGAAATAAAGGATCTTTAATAGGAAAAGTAGGGGAAAACATGAAAAATGCAAGTGTATTAAATCAGGAATCGGCATACAGTAGGTATGTTTATATGTAGGATTTCTGTATTGAAAAAACCTCAGTAGTAACACCCCTACATTTTTAGAATTCAGGAGCTCAGTAGTAACACCCCTACATTTTTAGAAGCAAATTCAGGATATTTGAAAATGTTCCTTGGGTAAAGCATTTCAGATACTTAGCAAGAAATTATTCTTCATTATTGTTGTGACTTTAACCTCTGATAAATGGAAGTAATCATCTGTTCTTATTTACTGCATTTCTGAAAATATTAGGTGTGGGTTTTTTAATATGGCAGTTAGGCAATAAAGTTGCTTTACAGGATACCAAAATATCATTCAGTGAAAATACTACACATGGTTTCTATTCAAGTTCTTCATTGTTCAAAATTCAATTTTCCTCCACCCTCATGCATTATGTTGATGGTGTTGACTTTAAGGGGTACATTTTCAAAGTCTTTTCTTCAGGATTTATAGCTAAATAACTCCCATTAATTTTAATGGTAAATGTGTGGCTAAATCCTGTGTACTGTTTTTGAAAAATGTGTCCCTAAGGTTATTGTTTTACATACTTCTGTGTAGATCCAACTATCAAAGTTTATATTTTTCAGCTGTTTTATATAATACATACATGAAAGTGTAACATATATAATAATGTTAAACAGATTTTGGTCTAAAGATACAGTCTTTTCAAAAAATCTGTTTATATATTTTTCCAAAAGATAAAGCAATATAAATCGCAGTCAAAAGTTTCACCGTGTGTATTTTATGCAAATCAAATTTACTGCTGTTTTGTTTGGTATTCTTATCTTGGTTCTGTAAATATATGTTCAGTTAGGCAGTTGCCTCTTATGCTTACCATTATCTGCAAATTCAACAATAAGTAACCTTTGAAATAACAAATTTTGCTATTTTTCATTAAAATGTGAAGAGTTAATTACATATTGTATTCTATTCACAATAATATTTGTAATGTCTCTGTGTTAATCTTAGCTCTCATTATTCACAAATGCCTGTGGCATCTCTGAGTTATTAGGACCTTCTTTTGTGGTATAAGCCTGCTTTCCTCCTGCAACGGACATCTGTGTGGCTTGTACTAATATAAAAATCATCTTCTTTTCCTCCACAGGAGTAGAAAATGTGCATAAGACATAGTTTCATCGTTTCGTGCAGTTACTATGTGGGGTTTTTTACTTCTTAATCATAATGAATTCAGTGTTTGGAGGAGTTTTCCAGCAGATAATCAGAAACTAGCAAGACAAACAGTGTATGTTGCTTTAGCTGACGGTATATTAACTATTTTGTTGCAATTTGGGGGAAAAAAAAAAAAGAAAGTTCAGTGAACTGAATAAATGGGATAATCTAATTGGCCACATTGCCTGGCCCAAAGTGTACTAGTATGGTTAAAAAGTATGTTCTTGTAAAAATAAGTAAATGAATTAGAAACTGAATTTCAATTTCTTTTAGAATAAAAATGATAGCAAGTGGGGAGGGGAAAAGAAGTGATGGTAGTATTTACTAAAAAACACAGACAATATGAAAGGATTAAAATGCTTTAATCAGACAGAAAAAAAGGCTTTGGCTACTTGATTAGGGCTGATTTCCACCATCTGCTTATACTTACTGAGGATCTAGCCCTGACTGAACACTAATTTGTGCACTTCCTAGAAATTGAAATCTCTCAGCAAGCAAATTAACAAGAGCAGGGATTCAGCAATAATGGAGCTCCTCGGCTTTTGTTTCCCTCTGACAGATGGACAGGGTGCGCTCAAATTGAATTCAGCTTTAATTGCATTGTGCCATTTAAAATTTTATCTGCTCCACAGATTTTGTTTACAGGTTTCAGGATTCCAAACCTTTGGAAATTTTTTCAGCTCTGGGTGAAATAAAGAGCACTATAATTCTGTGTGACTAGTAGGTGTTCATTACCACTCTTTGCCCTAAAGGGTGGCGTGCTGAAAAAAGGCAAAGAATTCTATTTTCAAGCCTTAAATTGAGGGGTGGAGAAGTACAATTTTTCTCACTGTAAATGCTCTCTTATTGAGTATCTATTCATAAATAGAAATATTGTTAAAAGCTAGGCCAGAAAATAAGATGTGTTGGAGCTGCTTTGATTTTCTTTTTTTATTAAGGCATCACAAATTTTTCTCAGCTGTGAAGTCTGTTGCCTAGAGTTATAAATTTTTTGTGCTTTAGAGATAAATTTTTACCAAATAAATAATGACATTGTAAAACGTTCTGCCTTTTTCCTGACTGAAGGTTGGTCTGATTGAAGAGGCTAATGAGAACCTGTTCCTTTCGGGCGAGGTGTGAAATATGACTAAACATTTTACTTGGGTTCTAAACATTCCTGTGATGCCAGTGTTGGAGGGATGCTTTTGTAACAAAATTGCTTGTCAGTCTGTGAGCTCTTCTTCATAAATCTGTGGTTTGGTGGATACTGAACTGTGGCTCTTCTGGTGGTGAACCAGAGATCTCAGAGTTTGAGTCAACCATGATAACTGATCTCTATTTCTGCTTCAGCAAAGGCTGAAGACTCTGCATGGCTGCCAAGGATCTGAGTTTCATACTCTGACACACTATGTAAATGTTCCTCTAATTTTACTTTTTGCTGAACATCGGCAGCGAGGATTGCTGAATGATGATGGGAAGTACTGGAAACTCATCTTGCTTCTCTGTACAGAGGTACAAGAGTGTTTCATGCACCTACAAGCTGGTTGTTCCAGAGCTAAGTTCTTGGCTGTGACAAGTACCACAGTTCCCATATGAACCAGTGGGAACTGTGATATTGAAAATGTATTTTATGAGGTAGATTTTGTAGTCATGGATAAAATTTCAAAGTCTGCGGGAAAGGGAAGAGCTAACTTACCTTAACTTACCTTTCTTTGCATTGCAGAGTAGACTTATTTTAGGGCTAACCTCAATTTCTTTTTTTTTTTTTAAAAGAGAAGACCACAAAAATACATGTCTTTTAAAATCAGTTATTTGCATTTATGGATGCTAACCAAGCTATACATGTGTTTAAGCAGGTTCCAACAGGGAAAGAATTAAAAAAAAAAAAAAAAAAAGTGACAATCATGGCAAAAGAGAAGATTTTGTAAAAACTTACTATATGCAACCTCATATACCAGGAGGACAGGTCTATGATGTTAAACTTTCTTCCGTTACCTTGGAAGGTCAGATGTGAGCAAAGCCAGCATGGATAGAGACTGCCGCCTGATGCTGCTTGGTTTGGATACAGTTACTTTGGGTTGTCAGTTTCTTTGAGCAGATCTTTGTAAGGATTTTTAAAGAACAGTGTCATACGTGGAACCCTTGTTGCAGTGGTGGCCCTCCAAATGTCTAGACATATTATTGAGAGTCTCAGGGAGATATGGCAGGGAATTGCCCTGGCAAATTGAAACCCAAAATCCTAGTGATTTCAGTGAGGCCAAGATTTGGTCCATGAGCTACAGATATCTGTTCTGGTTTTGGCATCTGATAGCAATCTCAAATGCATTTTGTGATCCTTCAAAGGCACTGAATTTTCTTATTTAAAAAATAAGAGAAAGCATGACAAAGCGATGGAGTAAGTAACAACCACCTGACATTGCTTCCCTTGAGCATTTCTAAAGGGTTAAATTGAGAATTATAAAATTCCATTTTAATAACTTTTATATTTTTCCAGTCTTTTATGATTCGAGTTAGTAAAATCTTGAGAAATACTCTAAGGAATCAATGTCCTTACCTGGTTTTGACCTGTACTGAAGTCTTCAAGACAGTTTACTGTGCCTTTCCTGGTGCAGAGTGTTTAGCAAGTTCAGTGATGGAGTATCATTTTTTTTTTTATTTTTCATTAATATTTTGTACTACAGTAGCACTTGAAAGCACTAGTCAGGTACTGGGACTGTATTGTTAGGTGGTATAGAGATAGGCTGTTGCTCTATTGAAGAAGAAGTGAAGGTAATACAAAATAATAGAAATGGACTTTGAGACTCGGAGCGTAAGAGGTACTGAGAAACCTTAACAGAGATGGTTTCTTTACACACTAAGTTTCCTAGGATTTCCTCACTCTCTGCATGACTTTAGTCCATTGTGTTCTGCTTAGCAATAAAAATCCAAGTAGGTAAAAGTGAGAAAATATCTTCTGGCTGAGGTAAGAAAAACCTTAGGATACATCAAAGTACTTTGTGCTGTACAGTAATTGGGAGCTGATAAATTCTTCTTTTGCCAATTCAGGAATGAAGGAGTCAATTGGAGTTTCGCCATTGTCATCAGTGGGAACAGGATCATGCCTATTCTGCCTTAATCAGTTATGATAAGAGAGATTTATAGGTAGGAAGTATATACATGACAGTTTCCAGTTCAGTGAGTTAACGCTTACAGCTATGAGATTTTTGGCTAATTCCCTGGAGTCCTCCCATCACATTTCTTCTCTTAGGTCAGCTGCATTAGATTCTCTGGGATTTTAAGTAGGAGGACTAAATACCCCCCTATGGTGGCTTAATTGTTCTTAAAACGAGATGGATTTCATTTATCAGCTTGAGTTTTTGAAGGGAACCATGGAACTGTTAGTACTGGCGTTGGAGGCTACTATATGCTAAGGATCAATATTACCAGGTTTTTGAGACACAGTGTTAGACCTCTCCCGTTCCACACAGTTAGAATCCACTTGCTGCTCTGATTTGGTCTCCTGTCTCTACGCATCAAGTAGCTGAGATTTGGTGTTAGCAGTTTAGTAGCTGGGTTTTAGAGTGAATATCTAGAGTAATGTTTCTTCTAACAACTTAGTTTACCAGGAAATAGTACAAAATCCTTTTTCTCCCTCAAAGTGGAAGAAAATCCAGCTGAAGAAATGTAACCGTGTTGATGTGCATGTGTCACATCCACAAATACTTATATACACCTAGATTTAACTTTAGTAAGGGGCTTATCAACAAAAACGTGCTTAACTTCTGGAGCAACACCCACAACATAGTTTCCATATGTAATAGGTGAAGGTGTTTGTTTTACCCTAAAACCGAATTTAGCAGTAGGGCTGTAGGCTACTAGTGAGTGCCCTAATTTCTAAGTCACAGATTATTTGTGGTCACAAAATGTTAAGTAATTTTGTGTGACATGGATGGCTCAGTTTGAGTAAGAGCCATTTATAATACTGATCACCTGGCCAGTTGTCTAATGTGTATTCCTGAGAGGTGAGTTGATGTGGGTTTGAACTTTCTCAGGTGAAGGAACTGAACCTTTCCATCTCATTGTCTAGACAAATTTCCAGATCTCTGAAACGTTCCACAAAATGTGGCTTTGGGGAAAAAAAAAACAACCCCAAACATGGTGAATCTTGCAAGGAATTTAAGCCATTTAGTGTGTGTTAGGTGCCCTCCTAGCATGCCAGTTTGGTTGAGGTCTTTAGACAGTGAGATATCCAGTTCATGATCCCAGTTGACTTTATAACTGGGATGAGTCTTTAACGTATGTGTATTCAAGAAACTGGGAAAAGTAAAATAATAAAGCATAGGAACTTACAGGACTAGTTCCTGTTTTAGAGAAGTCCTCAGTTTAACAGCTTTTGAATTTACATTGAAATTCTGTCTAAATTGCCTCACAAGTTCTGAGTCAAATGACTTGATAGGTTCTTAAATGCATTTCTTTTCTTTTCAAGATGAATACTGTAGTGATTGTTAGAAGCCTGGTTCTATTAAAAATATTCCTGATATAAGGGTAGTTCTGGAAGTCTTTTATTTTCTCATGGTACTTTTTTTCTAAACGGGAGCGCAAAGGAAGTATTGTCTAAATCAGTTTAGGTGATTAGGAAATTATAATTAAGAGTAACTGTGTCTTGTATGCTGGCATTTTTTTTTTATCCCTCTATTGAAAAAGATTGATTATACTGAATTAAAGTTACTCAATGGCTGCTAGTTGTGGGTTTTTTCCACTTAAAAAAAACAACTTTGAAAGTATTTTTAGTTCCTTTTTTTTTAAGCAGTGGCATATTGTGTTATTTTCTTTGCCCGAGGATTTTTACATCTTGAAATCAAAGTAGATCTTTCTAACGTCACTCATTTTAACCACAAACATTTGCTTTTATCATGTTGTTAGTCTTGGTCACTTGTAGTTAATTAAGATTTCAAATGTAGAGTTGCCAATCAACATACTAAATGTACCTCACTCTTCTGTTTTCACAAGCAGGCACCAGGAGATTCAACGCAGTAGTCGATAGCTGGTATGTGATATCTGTCTCTTGGTTTATAGCCTGGTACAATAATGTCATTGCCCCATGTGGCAAATGGTGTAAGCTATTGTAAAACTGTTTGTCTATGTGATTAAGACATTGCAGCAGTGTGCAGCACCAGCCAATTACTTTTTTAATTTAATTATAGCAGAAAAAAGAGAATAGCATAATAGAAATTCTTGTCATAGGGAATATGTAAAATGTAAATTGAAGAGCCATGAAAATTTCATGCATTGGCAGGCTGATTTGTTCTTATTTTCAACTTGTTATAAAGACTGAGTTTCTTAAATGCAATAAAACAAGACATAGCAGTGTTTAGTAATTACTTAGTTCTACATCAAAATAATTATATACAGTATGTGTTTGCAATCCACTTTGCTGCGTATGAATGTAAAAATGAACACTTCAGGGCCCATATCAATTTTGTCTTTTAGACAGTGTAAATAAAGCTGAATCTTCAACTTTCAAATTAAAACTGATAACCTTGGGCAATCAGGGCTTTTATAAAGAAGGGGAAAAAAACTTTAACTTGCCTCAGAACAGGTTGTGTCTCTGGAATGCTTCTGGGACTAAAGAGATCAATTAAGTGTGTATAAACAAACAGTTGGAAAAAAGCTACTAAAACAACAGAGGAGAAAGCTCTCTATTGGGCTCCAGGGGCCTGGGGGAGCGAAGTTTCATTAACTGGATCTGAAGTCCTATGGCCTTCTATAAACAGGCATTAATTAAAGAATGTAAAAAATAAAGTTTCAGACCTTGCAATATGTTAATGATCATATGATTCAGGGCCTGGGAAGGAGAGGAGCAGCAGAGGTCATAAAATAAGCATGAAGCATTTAATATGAGTGCTTGGCAGGGATTTCTGCAAATTAGTTGGTTATTTGCTGGTCCAAAGCAAATTAAGGTGATTTTGCTTCACTTGCTAATTTTTTATGTGCATGCTTGGCAAAATGTTTTTCACAAATGGATGAAGGTTATTGTTAATGGCATAATGAGAAATATTAACATATTTAAATAAACCAGTGTATTCTGACATAGGCCACAAGCGCTCACTTTTACATGTGTATTTAAATAGATCTTCTTCTGTAGCACAGCAAAAGCATTTTGGATAAAGTTCGTAAAAGAGCTTATGTTATTTGTAATATCCTGTTTAGGTATTAGGGTATTTAAATCCAGCTAACACCTGAAACTTTCTTTATCTTTGTGTAAAAGGACATTCTCCTTCTGAAACCTTAAAGGAACACTTACAAGTTAAAACTCGTGTTAAAGACAAATTATTATTTTTGCATATATTTAAGAAAGTCTTCATTTTTATAAATCTTAATTATTATAATTGATTAACAAACTATTTTGTTTTCACTGCCCATGATGTATGCTTTTTATATCACTTCCAACTTTTGAAACGCCCTAAGTTCTTTATTATTTCTAGGAAAGTTAAAGATTTTGAACACGTGGGAGCATAAATGTATTTGCGTGTCTATTTCTTCCTCTCCACACAGCTGTAAAATCAAATCAGGACCAAATATAATCTGTTTCTTCTTTACTGTTATGAGTAGAGTGAGAACGATGGTTGCTCACTTCTTGCAGCAGCTACTGTCGAAAAACAAAGCGCAAAACAAAAAGTCCAAGGAAGGTGACGGGAGTTGACTATTCTTAATTCCGGGTAATGGGATTCTAGCTCTAACTTGTTCAAGTAGGACATTTTTCTTGTCACTTGTTGGTATTCTTTCATTTCATCTGTTCAGTCATATGCACTACTAGTTTCTTACTTTTGGCATCTGATTAGTCCCTTTATTTGCATTTTTTTTATTTCCATTACCTAGTGGATTAAGAAAAGGAAGTGCTTGAGGAACTGTTTAACATGTAGATGGAAGAAGCTCTGTGTCTTTAAATTCTCTGAAGTTAGGAGGTGGATGTAGCAAGAGTGTAGTAGAGGGAGGTGGTATGAGTAGGAAGCTACTATTGACATTGTTCTGTTGCAGCAATTTTAGATGGACAAATTGCAGTTGAGAAAATTTCATGACTCGGTAAAATGAGCAATGATGACATCTGTGGATGCAGGTCTGTTCATATCTTTGCAGAGCCTTTAGGGAAATAAATATCTCGGAACATTCGGTGAAGTGAAGCTCACTCAATAAATCAACCTGACACAATAACACTTCTGGCACATGAGCTCTACTTCTCCTCAGCACCACCTACCCCTCTGTGTTCCTGTGCTACCAAATGGTGTCTCCCCACAGGCCCCTAAATCAAATCAGAGCACACAAATACAGTGAGAATTTATTGGGAATTGGTTTTGTTCGGCAAAAACATTACTTATTAGATGAACTGAAATGATAAATTTTGACCCTTTAAGCGCTGAGGAAGTTCAGACACCTTTCTTAAGTAGAAAAGGGAAGATGAACTTTATGCTAACTTTCAGAAGGTAAATAAATGGGAAGATGAGTTTACAGTCTGGTTTGTCAAAGGGAATACGTAAGTTCCCCGAATGAGGTAAGTTAGCTTTTCAACTTTTTAATTAGTTGCTCTATTTCGGAAATAAAATTAGAATCTATGAAGTTCTAGCAATAGGAATAAGAAACGTACCACCCTGTTGCACTGGGGCAGTACAACAAGGAGTGTCCCAACCAGTTCACAGGTAGATGCTATTCTTATATAATAACATTTAAACACATTATTTCTATGGACTCAAGCTTGAATGTGTAGAATAGTGTATTCTGTCCATTGATGAGAGTTACTGGAAGCAGATGGCAAAAAGGAAGGGTTCAATGCTTTTTCTCTTACACTTTAGAGATTTGGAACAGAAACATTTAGAACAAATGAAGAGACCCTGGGTTAAGTAAAATACAATAGGACTCGGTAAGTAGTTTTGATAAAAGTGTATCACTTGGCTGGAAAAAAAAGTGTGTGGTATGTTAAATCTTTGTTTTATTCTGAAAAGAAAGAGTACTTTTAAAAATTACAGACGTTTCCCGGAGAAGTTGCAAAATGACATTTTCATGAACTTAAGCATGCATACATAGATGCATACATAAAATTACATGTCTATAAATATTTTATACATATGTACAAACACATAAAACAATTAGGGAGGATTGCTTTGCCATTGGGAGTTGTTTCAACAGATAACTTTCTTCACTGTTCTTAACTTGTTAAACTCTCAATGATTTAAGAAGTAAACTGATGTTCGAAAGAGCAGTTACTTAAAATGGCAGGAAAAGATGGAGCCTTACTGTGCTGCTGTTTTGCCCTCCATCTAAAAAATTCAATATCCTTTTAGATGATTATCTAATTAATAAGATTTCTTTGTAATTAGGTTGAAATTGTAACATTTCGTGAATGTCCCCTTACTAAGCAAGACACTTCTTAGAATACCTGCACTCTGGGGAACACGAAGTATCTTTTCTTGAGGGAATTGTAGCAACCTTAAGATTGTTAAACTGGAACATCTGATGGATTTTCTGATTGAAATGCCAAATGCTACTTTACAGAAGTGGGTTTAAATCTGAACAGTATTTTACATTCTATCAAGTTAAGAAAATACAGAGATGGTGTGAGTCTAATTTTTTTTTCCTTTTATATTTCATTTTGAACCTAGGAGAGTAAGCTAATGGACTTGTTCTCTGTATTTTGCTGAAGATATTAAGTTCTGATATTTCATTTGTTTATACTGAGCCAGAAGCTCTTGATAGATTTTTTTACAAATTATGATGTCTGTCCCCCTCCCTTTTTTATAGGAAAGGAAGTTTTAAAGAAAAGAAACACTAAAAAATTGGGTCTTGTATTTCACCACAGTTCTGGCAGAACACCAAACTTTTCTGTACATCAGTTGTCCTGCTTGAAATGTATTAAAGCAAGAAGAGCTGTGCAACCCACTGAGTGGAATGCAGTTGTATTTTTTGTACTGTTAGAGTTTGTTTCTGTATCTGGAGGAGAAGAAGGATAGTGATAACCAAGGCTTGTCTAGCCCAGACAGTTTTGTTACTTCAGGATAATTTTGCAAAGCTTGTGTTCTATTGCGCGGTGTGAATGCAACAGCATTGGTATGAAGGTGACAAAGTGATCCAAGTTTTATATGGGGAACCACTGTTCCTTTGTCAGAGTGAATTCTTGCATCTCACTGAGATTGGTGTCTAATCTTGAACATGCTCCTATTTTGGTGCAAAGTTGAGGTAAAAATAGTTATCTTGCACTATCGTGCACTATTCTTGAGAAACGCTAACCCAATCAGTGATGATTTTGTGAACACGTGCCAGGTAGAGCAGGCTTTTAATGAAACTTTGGTAAGGAACAGTAGAAATTCTAACTGTAACCAATATGGTTGCACTTGTTTGTGTGAAGCAGACTTAAACTGATGAATGAACATTTGCCTTGAGATTGGTTTGACTGTCAGACTTTTGTCCTGAAAGAGAAAAGAGAGGTTGTAGTACTTGAGAAGTATAGAAGTATGTAAACAAAATATAGTTATGTAGGATCAGACTGTGAAGATTTTTTTTGGGGGGGTGGGGGTGTATGTAGCATCACTGAGATGGCAGCTCCTTACAGGAGAAAGGGCTGTGATTTGGTCCATCGTCTTCCCTCAAGCTGCACATTCCCTGATGCAGGAGGTTGCTAAGTCAAATACCATGGAAGAATTTTTAAAAGGTCTGGGTAATTGTGTGACTACAGTAACATTTATAGTCATGCGTGTTAAAATACAGACGATACAATCCCATGCTTCAGGGTATAAAATTATGATGATTAGGGTTCTGGAGGGAATTTCTCTCTTGCATGGTGGTACACGACTGACTGCGCCCTGAGTTACTGATGTTTCATGGAGGCTCTGGGAATTTACTGGGCTCAGCGTGGTGACATTTCATAGACTATCCACATTTGGTAGACTGATAGCCCAAAAGCTGTGGTGAATTTTCTACTGTTAGGCATCTGCCTATCTGTGTCAGCTACTGTTTGTTCTAAGTTGGCCCAATGTAAGCTAGCATTGCTGTCAGTAGGGGGTTGGACCAGAGGACATCTAGAAGTCTTTTCTGATATAAATAATTCATGATTACATGTTTTTTGGGGGGGTTTGTTGGGTTTTTTTTACCAGTATGTAGTATAATGGGGATAACAATATGATGCCATGAAAAATGGAAATTCCAAATAATCAGATCACAGCATAATTTCTAAAAATGTATTCTTCCTTGTTTCCTTCTTTTCCACCTTTGAAGTACGTGATTGTGCTTCATCTTCACGCTTCATCAATTATTTTGCTGTATTGGTCATTCAACCAAACTTCCTACTGAGACAACTTTGGCTTTTAAACTTAAGTTAAATTTTCATTGCTTATAAACGTTTACTACATTTTCTTTGTTGAATCTCTCATACCCATAGGGAGCAAGTCGATTTTTCCCCCCCCTTGGAAAAAATGTCTTAAGCAAGAATTTTCTATAGAATGATGAAGTTATCTTTCCTTGCTATCCCATCTTCAGGATTCCAGACAGAGCGTCCTGTTACCATTTTCGTATCTGGGAAACTAAACTTGGTCAGCACCTATCATTCTGAGAGAGGCCTTAAGTATGAAATAAAACTACCTTCAGAAATGACTAAAAGGTATAGCCTCAACTAGGAGCTCCGTTTGTTTTTCTTTTACACTGGTTAAAAAAAAAAAGAAGGTCTGTTTCAAATCCTATTTGTCCCTTATCTCTGTTTGTTCAGTTGTTTTTAATATCACGTACTGAAAGAATTTCAATAGCTGTTTCACCATGAAGTCATTTGTTATCCTTCAGCAGGCCTTTGCCTGCTGAATTGTAAAGCAGCCTCGACTATTTGCATCCTCCAGATGGAGCAGCATATAAACACTCCCAGATATTTCTGGTAAGTATGAAAAAATATCTTATTTGTCCCTTCTGTGAATAAATAAGAGAATGTCAAATTTTATAGACTAATAAATTTGTATGCTGGCACTGACATTGAATCTCGCATGGCCTGCAACGTCACAGACCCTGAGAAACATAATTTTTTTGTTTTCAGATGTATACTAAGTCAAATAGAAGCTCAATAAAAAGCCAGGGAATTTGATTGCATTGTTTATGTCTGCCCAGTAGTCTAATTCAGTTGCAATTTGCTATGAGGAAATACAATTTACATTTTTCCCAGGCTTATTGCATAAGCAATCACTCACATATACATGCATGACTGTATGTCAAGGAGAACTCAAATAATGGGTTAAAGTGGCATTTAATAATATATTCTAATGTCTGTTTTTATAATGAACAAAAAACTTTGCTGTATTACAATGCATTCTCCTAGCTACTGAAAATTAATTCAAAGCTTATCATTATTAATATTTTTTATTCCTCTCATTTACACCATATTCTAAATCTCAATTGTCTTGTGATACAAATGTATGTATCAAGTATCACCACACGCAGCAGTTCCAGACATCACCGTAAGTCTACATTTTAAATTCTATTTTAGTTCCTGAAATTAATCTCAATGAGAATTTTAATTTATGTATTTCTAATTTTAAACGGAACACACAATAGAATAACTTATAATGCTCATCTAAATAATGAAGCCTGACAGTATCCTCTGTGGTTGAGTAATAGGCTTTTTATATTTGCTAGTTTTTGTAGTTTGTTTTTGAGTTTCTTTCTAAATTAGATCCAGACTTTTTGAAACAGAATAAAAATATACATAGGACATAAAAGTCAATGAATGTATAAAGTGTTAGGGATTTAATTTAGTTCACTGTATTTACACATGATAAAATACTCCTTCATTGAATGCCTACTGATTATTTTCTGAACTGTTTGATTTTCAAAACAAAGTTATAATAAGTTGTATGCAATATTTATCTTGTTTCATTAGTGCCGCTAAATGGAAATTAGTGCGATTTACTTGCGTTTTTCAGCACCAGTCTAATTCCTTGAAAATTAACTTCACTTAGTAGGTTTTTACCTAGCTGAAGTGAAATGTTTAAAATCAATGTTTGAGTGTTTTCTGAAATAGTGCTCAGTAGCAGCAACAGCTCATCAGAGGAGATGGAGAGGACACTATCGTATGCTAAGAATAAGTATACTTTTTCTCTGTAATGGTTACTGGACAACTTTTTCATTCAGGACATGTTGCTGCTGTTTTTCTGGGAGAAAGTTGCAGAAGGTACACGGTTTGTATGTATGAATATAAGACAGGCTTTAATTTGGTTTTTATGTAATTCCGTTTTCTTTCATAATGATAGCTGATTTGCCATGGTTTAGGTCATTACTGGTTTGTTTCAGTTGTTTGTGTGCTCATGTAAATAGAAAGCAAATAAGCTATATATTAAAAGGTCAGTCCTGAAGTATTGCCTGTCTTAAAAGGCTTTCCCATGAAGCCAAATGAAGTCCCACAGATGTTGCAAGTCTTTTTGCAGATAAAACATCCATTTACTTAAATATTTTTTCCAAAGTAACAACTGCAGTATTTGCCTCATTGTCATTATAAGATAGCATTATTATTGTTACTTTGATAACAAGAGAGATATGAGATAGAACACAATATTGTCTGGCACTTTTTTTTTCCTCCGACTTTGGTATTACCAGTTTTTTTTTTAAACACAATGTACTCTTTACTTGATAAAAAGTCAAATTATTACAAATAGTAGAAAAGAGGGAGGCTGGTAGGAAACAAAAAAGATTGGAATTTGGCATAGTCTGCTGTACCAGGACTCTAGCTGAAAAAAATGGGGCATTTTGAGAATGGGACTGGGAAGAGGAAAGAATCGTTTGATTCAATGGATTGCTTTCCAGTGACATTGGAAAACATCTAGATGGAATCTGATTTTAATGTCCAAAACAATGTTGTCTTCCAGTTTCTGCAGAATAGGCAGCAGATACAGATAGAGCCCCTGACAATACAGTTCTTGTGAGAGTTACTCTGCTCATTATCACCCAGAATAGTCTGATAGTGGGATTCATCTCACCAACTTTGGTCATCTAGAAATTAGTCATCTAGTCTTAGCTAGTCATCTGGGTTCTCTGAGGTCGTGGACTCTGTCTTTGATGGAGAGACACACTCTCAGAGGGTGTTGTAAGACAGTTGTGATTAATTGCCCGCTGGGGGTGCTTGTCTCTGTCTCCTCCCTCTCTTTATTTGTTGACTGCAGAGGGAGCTTAGATGACTAACGTGGACCAAATGCTTTGGATTTTCATGGATTCTGCCCTAAGCATCTAGTGGAAGCTGGCTGGCTGGGTAGAGATAAATCATCATCTGGGAGTGCCTATCCATTGAGTTGAAAGGGAGTGCAGGCAGATAACTTAATGGGGTAAAATAAAAGTTTCTGAAAATAGGTACAATGAATGTTACGTCAGGCACACAACTCTCCCTGAGTGTGTTCATCCACAGCTTCAAGTTTTTAATGGACTCAGAACTGAGCAAAGAATTGCTGTGTGTGTTATGGCCAACAAGCATCTTCAAGATTCCTCACCAGAACAAAACTTTTTCCAAAGCCCTTTTTATGTTACTTGAAGTGCATTTGATTCACTTCAGTACTTTCACTGAAGCTTCCTTCTCCTTTCTGTTCTCAACATGCAAGTTTTCTTTTTCCGGGTCATACTCAATCATTGTTTAATACATATGGGTCCCAGCAAAATGAATAAGACTTTGGTGACATTGGTCACAAAGAGCCACTTAAAAACTGTCAAGCAATGCTATGTACTTGTCATCACTTTCGTGAGTTCTGTATCAAGACTAGGAAAGCCTCAAAGGTTTGAGGATGGGTAATATGTGTTAATTTTGAGATACAGAAGAATTGTTAACTATTGACCTGATGTAAAGACGGGCTACTACTGTGGTTGGTGTCCTCAAAGGAAATGGAAGATGGAATTAACAGAGGATCGTGACGGCCTGTACAGGGAGCGGATGCACTGAAAATTGTATGGTTGTTTCATGCACCTCTTGGAACCGTCCTAATTACCCATGCCGTCAACGTGCGTTTATTCAAATGAGGACAGGGGTGAAGAAAAATTAAAGGTGTGGACTGAAACTATCCAGAGTGCTGCTTTTTCTTGAGATCAGTAGTTAAACTTCCCCTGACTTCAGCGAGATCAGGAGTAGTTGCATTCACGTTAAATACGTGAGATAGCAATTACCATAGTTTTTCATATTGTGTATTTGAACACATAACTTGCTTGCATGTCTCTCCTGCTAAAACGTCAGCGAGCTAGACTCACATCACTGTGCTAGCTGTACTTAAAGATCTTAGTTTTATGTTTCTGAAAATGTCATCTATTCCTTCAATCACTTGTAAGCCCCCTGTAATCTCTTTTTAATGTAAGCGCGCTGGAGTTTTCCCTTTTGTTTGCTGCCCTTGCATTATTTACTTTGATCCGCTGTGAGAAAATCTGAAAGTGTGTTGTCCTAAATGCTAGCATCTCACCAACAAGATTTGAGGCCTTGTACTTCACATTGAAGAAAAAGGCTCTTGTGTGAAGACGCAGGTTTTGTTTAGTTCTCTGTCCCTGGTGGGAGCCTTAATTGCATTTTCTCTCTCACACAGTGGCTGGCTAAGGAGTGCCTGCCTTCCCTGCTGATGCTGGAGTTTTCAAGCTCTATTACTCTGTGACGGAGAAAATTCCTTGGTCCAAGAAGAAAAGACTTAGATTAAAAAAAAAAAAAAGAAAAAGTTTAAGTATTGTCAGTTTACCATGTGTGGTAAACAGAACAAACAATAGACTTGCTTAACCTTCCTCCCCACCCTCTGAGACTCCTTTACAAGTTTTGTATGACCTACTTTATAGAAATCGCATCGTATTTAGAATGTTAAATATTATGAAAAGTATAATTCCCTAGGGCAAATAAATTAGACTTCTTGGGAAAAGTGGTAAACAGAAAATTATAAATGCTTTGTGTTCTCTTAAGCTGTGCCAGCCCATTCTAATGCATATTTTATAACCTTTAACTGGAGTTAAAACAAAGCAAGAGTCCCTGGTTCGTTTTTAAATTCTATTTCATTTACACTGGGAAAATCTTTGAGATTTCAGATGTTGCAAATAAATATTTACTATTCGAGCATGGTTGTGACAGAACTTTCGATCAAGTAAGGAGAAGCTTTGCAACAGATTTTAAATTGCAGTTAGGAGTCATTTGCACTGAATGTTTCCTAACACACTGTGCTGTGCTGTGCTGCACTGTGCACTGGACAGGGCTCTCTAGAATAGCTGGAAATAATGTGAAGAATTAAGGGCTATATCATTTTAACTTGTGTGAACATGCTGCTGGATGGAAGCAAGCTTGTGTATTTTTAGTAGTCTTAGGCATGCATGTGTCTATGACAGCTTGGTGAATTTTGCACTTTGATCTGTGAATTCATGTCCCACTTAAAAATTCTGTGTTTTGGAAGGCAAAAAACCCCTTCCTATGGCAGGGGAAAAAAAACCTCATCTTTTTTTTTTTCCTGAAATTTTGGCATGTTCTTCACTCATCTGTGGTTGCTAATGGTGAAACAATGATGTCATAGGTAGGAGATTATTTTTTTCCATTAGTGTTCAGCTGTAAAGTCTTTTTATATGGAAGTAGCGTTTGCCTCGCATGTCCATGTCCTCCTTCCCTCAGGATTAGAGTCTACAGAACTTAAATTTTGGAATGATTAAAATAAGTACTTTATATTTTTAATCCCGGTTATTCTGCACTTAACAACAAATCATCAAGACCTTTGAGCAAAAATTTATTCAGATTTTGGATAGCAAATTTGGACTTTGAGTAGCCCAAAATATCCCTGCCTGCTAGTGAAGTTTCTGATGTTGTACAGATGACACACTTCGCTTTGTACTTTTCACTGATGGGCTTTTGTTTGTTTGTTTTTCCAAGATGTTTAATTCTTAAACATGATTTATCTTAAAGAATTATCTCACTTACTGTAAATCTTGACAGTAGAGATCACCCAGGATGCTTTTGATAAACAGCTCTCCGGTGTGAGCCTGAGGCTGTTGAAAGGTTTCTGAGTTGGGGAGGGGGAAGATGGGCCAAGCTGTGGAGTTCACTTCTGTGATTAGTCTCACAGAGCCCAAATTTGTTGGGCACATTACAAGATCTATCTGTCTTAAGAAAAACTTAAGTTTTTCTGGGAGAAAGTAGATTTCTCCTGTGATTTGGCAGGAGTCTGTTTCGACTATGTAGAGTCATGAATGCAGAGGGGCATTTTAAAGCCATCTCGCTACGGAGATGCCTAGAAGAATCCCAGAAGAATCCAGCTTCAGAAGTAGTTCTGGAAGGGGCAGAATAATTGCACTTTTCTTCACTTGCAAGCCTACTCAGAGGGTGGATAAACATGTTTTTCTTCACATAGATATCTGTTGTTATAAAGGTCTCAGTGCAAATATTAACGCTTGATAAACATCTTGATGACTCGCAGTTTTTCATGTAGTATTCAGAGGATGCTTAAGACATTTGTCTGTTCTGTTTTCTGAAAATATGTTGGAATAGTTCTGAAATAGTGTATTCTTCATGGCCTGCTATATGTTTTTAGAATGTACGGAAAGACCAATTGAATAACTTCCCATTACATTAGGGGAAAAAAATCATCTTTTTTTAGTAATTCCAGCCATTGCTAAATATACACTTAGTAAAAGAATGGTCTTTCTCCTCTCAGTTCTCCGATCTCAAAGAATACGTAGTTCATCTAGTTCTTCAACCTTCCTCTGCCCCCACCACATCATGCTTGTATGAGGTAAGGCATTCACCCCTTACCTCAGTGGACGTGTAAAACACTGTTAGATTTTGAAGATTCTGAACATTTTCACTGAGGCTTTAAATCAGTTCTAAGGTACTCATACAAGTAGCTTATTATGTAGATTCTTTTGTCTTCCCAAAGTATTTTTAATAGCCTTAGCTTTGGTCTGACTGAAGGAAGATATCTTTCTGTTGTATGAAGTATTTCTTAATGATACTGAAATTAAAAAAGAGGTTCTTTTACATCTATGCTTTTGGAAGACAACAAACAACTTGATGTTCTTTCTCTCTCCTAGTTAACTCATTTTGAAATAGAAAAATAAAAAAGAAAATCAGTTTCTTGTTCGTATCAGTGTCCTTTGTAGGCATTGTTAAGGATTATAAGGTCCCAGAAATGTGCTTTAAGTAGGTATGGAGAAGAGTATTACATAAAAGGAGTCCTGTTTCTCAGGAGGATCACGTGCATTTGCATTAACTATTTTATTTTTTAGGTTTTTTTAAGAAGATAAAAATAATCTGAATGGTATAATTACAGTTTTTCTGTGACATTAACAAACACTGTAGCTTAGATGCTTGTTTATTCATCAGATGGAAATTACACCTGATCAGAGTCTAGAAGTCTCTTCTACTTCTGATGTGCAGGTGTTGTGGTTTAACCTCAGTCGGCAACTGAGTACCACACAGCCGCTCTCTCATGCCGCCCCCCCCTGCCCCGGTGGAAAGGAAATGAAGTGATTTCCATCTTTTTCTTTGTTCAGAGTGCATTCCCTGAACAAGATGTAAAAATTTGAACTATACCTGTATTTTTTTCCCCACTTCCATCTGGAAAGATGCTCTCAGCAATCCTATCCTAGAAAGACATACTAACTTTGCTTGCATTTCAATTCAGTTGTTTTTCTGCTCTTCCATTTAGATGTGTTTCAAGTTTTTATTTATTATAGTATTATAGATAAGAAATTATTAACTGGAATAGCAATATTGGAATCAAAAGGATGGTCAATCACAGGTTTGCAGTGCTGGAATGGAGAATGCTGCATAGGAAACTGCCTGTATACCAATGAGAAGAACTCTCACGGTGTGCTGAGACATTTTACAGCTTCTGTGTTTCTTTATTCTTTTGTTAAATGTAGATGAGTCTTCAGGTTCCTTACTGTGAGCAAAAGCAACTATGCTTCAGATTAACTGAAGCATTCAGATAGAAAGAGATAATATTTTAGGAAGCACCTAAAAGTGAAGACAAGGTAGCTTTCATGAGCAGCTCAGCATTTAAACATAGCTTTGAAATTAACATCTGGTGGAACGCTGAGCATGTATTTTGAGCAATGTAGATCTGGAAACCTTTCTCATCCGTGGCTATATAACTCATGCGACACTAAGGGAATGGTGCAAGTTGAATTTTTTCCATCCCGGTTTTACAACAAAATCCCTGAACAGTTGGGTGAATATGGATATCTGATAAGAGTCTGCTTATAATAATAATAAAAATAATAGCAATGTCTTAAGTCAGTAACTGTTGCCTGTTTACTTGTAAGCAAGTGACTAACCCAATCTCAGTTTCGCTCTCCTTTTACATAATTACTTGTTGGAAGGGCTATAATTTGGTAAGAAGAGAAAAAAGACGTGACTTGACACCGCTCCTCATAAAGGTGGGTGGAACTGAGACTGAGGGCAAATGTCTGTTGCTCTTTTTTTTCTTGTGCTACTTTATTTTGATTCTTGTTTTAAGCATTAACCTTTGAAGACTACCTTTGCTGATATCATCTGTTTGTTTCTGCTGAGTCAGTCTACCAGCTTATAAAATTTATGTATACAGAAACTCATGTAACCAAAGGCACTGTTCTGTTCTAATTGAATTCAGTGGCAGATCTCTCAACGATTTGATTAGTTGGTTGAACTGCATAAAACAACATCTTCCACTTTTCGTAAAAGAAATTTTTGCAACCCTTTTCTTTTTCTGCTTGGTTTGGCACCTTGCATCTGTCTAAGGAAAGATGGCGTATTCACATAGCAATGTGCAATAGGAGCTGATTGTCTATGTCCAGCAGGAAATTTTTTTCCCAAGGATTATGAGTAGATATAACATCTAGTCAGCTTTTGTATAGGTAGATTACGTGTCTTAGAGGGGAGGATGTTTGTCGTAAGTATGTGAAAGGCCTTTCTAGCTGAATTATAGTATCATATTTTAAACAGTGAATCATAAAATCCGTGGCTAAAAGGACCTAGAGTAATGATTTTAGTCTACCCCTTGCCCAAATATGTAGTTCACTTTCCTAGGCCATTCGTGAAATGTTTGTGTGACCTGTTTAATATAAACTGATGCAGCAGAACTATTTTTAAGTATGTTAGATTTCTGAAAGTTTACAGCTGGTCTCTGTAAAATGACCCACACGTGTATAGATACATAAAAGAAGAATACATAATTTGACTTAAACTTCAGATTGTAGGAGTAAAAGAAGTATTTTCTCCTTCTGTTTTTCTGACTTATAAGTTGTATTATAAAAAATATTACAGAATTAATTTCATCTACTACCTAAAAATCCAGAGGCCTGCCTTATTCTGTAGCTGATTTTGTAGGACACAAGAAAAATTGATGGGATGTGCTTTATGGACTTAGAGATCATTATTGCAAAAGAGATGTTCACTTCTGGTAATTATTTGACCCTGGGTTGACAAAGGCTCCTTGGATAACCATGTGTTTATGTCCCGCTATTTTAAATACATCCATAATAATCCTTACGCTAATATAATCTTACAGTTTCTTGTTAAATCTATCATGCAGTGAGGAATTTGGAGTTTGTTAAATTAAATTCCATTTCCAGTCCACCTTACCAGTTCATTCCAGAGTGGGCTGTCAGGTAACCTTAGGAAGCTAAAGAAAAATTGCTACAACAACTGTTAATTTATTGCAGAGACATCATATTATGTGATTGAGAGGATATTAGGTGTAACTAGTGAAAGATATATTTTGTACCATAACATTGCTTTAGACTCATAGGTACCTCTGATGGTATTGGCTTCATATGAGAGGAAGTCAGGATCCTGTGAGATCTCAAATCGTAATACAGTTGCCTCAGCAGCTCAGAACACAACTTTCTTTTTTCTTCTCTTTTAAAGTCTTGGATGTTGAATATCAATTTTCCGGAAGGTATTTTCAAAAATGTTTCATACTGCGGTGATTCTTAGAGCTTAGCAGCATTTGACGTTGAGTTTCTGGCAGCATAGCTAAGCTCTTTTTGGAGAACTCAACGATGTTTACCGTGCTGATCCTAAACGTAAACTTGTTTGAAAACAAGGTGGTTTAGTTTGCAGTCAGATCATTGTGATCTTTATCGCTATACTTGATGTATTACAGACTGCATAATTCTCTCTTCTTAAGAAAATATTGTTGTATGAAATTGTTAAGAACCTTCTGCATTTTGAGCATTGAGTCAGGAGCTGAAAATTGTGGGAAGAAAGATGAAAAAGAAATGCTTTTTCTTGTTGGTGTTGACCTCCAGCTTGGGATAGCTAAGACAAATGGTTTTGAAACATATTGTCTTTCCTCTTCTCGCTTGTGTTCCTCAATAAAATTTTGACAGCCCAACAAAATAATTTATTTTGACCATCCTAATGTAGGGCTGGTGGAAATGAAGAAAGAAAAATGAAGAAAGAAAAATGAAGTAGAAAAGGATCCTCATAGCAAATTAAAGTCAGTGTGCAGACTCAGAGGTCCAACTTTGAGGGGAATCTCCAGAGGAAGGAAAGAAAGGACAGGATGAACAGGACTGTTCATAGGCTGGATCAGCTAGACCTAGTCTTGTGGCCCTGATAACTCATTTCAGCTCCTACAACCTTCTGCTGCTTATTTGAAGACGATGTTCAGTAACTTAATATTTTATGCAGTGATGAAGGCTAAATAATCAATTAATTCTGAGGTACTGTGAGGCAAGATTGGAGTATATGTATATATGATTCCGATTACAAAGCCAATATCTGAAAAGTCCTGAACGCCCAACTTCGATAGTCCATGGAGCATTCGCACTAAGTTGTTATCATTAGGATACGGTTTTTAATTTATGTATCATATGCTATTTTTTATTTAGCATCCCTGTCTATTTCGGTGCACAGGATGGTTGTTTATAGGAACTTTGGCTCATTTTCTGCAGAAACTGGAACAAATCCGGGACTGCAAAAAGAGAGAGGATGCTTTTGTGATTGAGTCAAGAGAAGGACACTCTGGCAAACCCAGTTTTATCCCTGTTTCTGTCACAGGCTTTCTGTGTGATGCTGAGCAACTCAATTAAAACATTTGGCAGATGGCCACTAACTGCATATAATTCATTTTCAGGGTGCTCAGCTTGAGATATGTGGGCTCTTACTTGCAGCAGTTGTTATTCTCCTTACAGCCACTGAAATCAATGGAAGTAGTGGCTGCTCAGCATGTTCGTTAGCGTAGCGGAGGAATGTGCACGTGGGGAAAGTGAAAGTTCCTGAAGCCTAGTGCCATCTTTCTCACTGATTCTGCCAAGACAGGGAAGCCTCCCTGTCTTGGATTACCAATGGTTATTTTATGCTATATGTGCAATATTATGTATAGGTATATATTAGGAAAAGAATGTTCTTGTTTCAGTTGGAATCTGTGAAGTTTATCATGAACATCTTACAAAAGAGCGCAAGAAGCCAATTATTTCTATATTTCTTGTCTGATAAACTGTGAACAAGGTGTAGTCTACTAGCTGGATGATGCATACAAAATCACTGAATAACTGCCCCATTTCCCGCGTACAGCCTATCCAGAGCATGGGCTAAAACATAGCAACTTTAGAAAAAATACCATGTGATCACATAATTAAAAAATGATTACATAATGTAACATGTAGAAGGAGGCAGAATTCAGATTACAGCAGAAGCCATCTTCTGATATTTCTCAATTTCAAAATGCTTGATTTGACAACCTGAATATTGTTCTGAGTAATGTAATATATGGTATGGGAAATTAAAGTATGGCTGCACAGCTATAAATACAATTCACAGGCTAAAAACTACTCCTATTAACATTGCAACTGAAAGATATAAATCAGTTCATAAATACAAAATTACTTGCGTGCTTGGGTTTTTGCAGAATCGAGGTCTAATTAGTGAAAGGCATGATCTTATGAAATACCAGGGTGGGAATTGTAGTTGCACCTTCTAGGACTGGGCCCTACCTTGAAATGATTATAACTATATGTCTATTTATAGCTAAGGAGAAATTTAAAAGAAATATTTGTTTTATTTGTATAGTATTTTCATTGGTTTACCCTAAAGATATATGCTAGATGATAATAAAGTAATAAAAGATTGTTTTCACAGCTGTTTGTCTTTGATTACATATTTCTTTGAAGTATTGCAATAAGACAGACTTTGAACCTGGAAAGAGATCAAATAATGAATTGTTCTGCTTTGTGAAGCTTAAGAAGGGATTTTATTGTTGAAACATATAGTGCAACATAGTTTTTTTTCTTCTAACAGTTAAATAATGGTTGAAAGTACTATGAGATCATTACAGATGGACTAGATTAAAGAGCTTGGGGCCAAACATTAGGAACTGTGTTAGTACTAACTAAAATAATTTCTTAAGTTCTGTCATTACCAATTTATTTTTGTTAGTTTTCTTTTTGAATCAAAATACAATTTCAAAGAAAGTGTTTTAAATCTTTTAATTATCCATTAACTTAAAGCAAAGGATGACAGGAAACTTAATAAATGTATGAATCCTGTGGGATTCTGTTTGTATTATGGATCATTTGGCCACACTTTGTACCTTGGATAATATATTTAATGTTAAATTGGAATAAAAGTTGTAGAGTTGTGAATAAACTTTGTAGGTTTTTCTAAAACTGGAAGGATTATAGCTTTTAAAATGTGTGAGGAGGTTAAAGTGAAATATTCAATACAAAATTTGAAAGCTTTTTATAATGCTTTTGCTCAAAACAATATTATATATGACATTAACTTCACCACCTCCCCCCCCCGAAATTCATCTTGAAAGCAAGTGACAAATACGTAAGTGACAGAGAAAGATACTTAGTTTATTTTTTTCAAGGCTAGCGAACAATAAAATATCAAATAATGCAGGTCAGCATTTCACATGATGTATTTGCGTTCTGGCTGGTTATGTTGGAAGAATATTTCTCTCTACAAGAGAATACCTGAAATACCTGAAAGTCTATGATCGTATATCTTGGATATACAAAAATGTTAAGGTGTATCTTTTTAAAATCCCTGAAATGTTTGTACTCTCTGTATCAGTCGACTGAAATTAGTTGTTGTGTTATTTAGAACAAACTTTTGCCTCTGTGGAAGAGAGAAACCTTTCAAATGATAATTTCAATAGAAACATTAGACAAAGGAATATTGTAACTTTAGAGATTTTTATGATGAAGGTGTGTTTAAGAGATGTCACTTTGATATTTTTACATTATGTCCTACATTTGTCAGCTAAAACCAGGATATTGCCTCAATGAGAAAAAGCATGTTCTGCACTTGTCAAAAGGCAGTAAGTAATGATTAAAATAGCAGTGTGAAACGCTGGGAGATTAAAGTGATGCTAATGATAAGTGAGAGAAGAAAAGGGCAAGCTATATTTTAATCCCTGAGAGAATGGTTAATGACTTCTATTGCCTGAGATTAAACTAAACCTGTCTCATCAGCTTTTTCTGCCTGGTGAAAAAAAGCTCTCTGCACTTTAATTTATTAAAGTCTTTTAAGGAAGCACATTGATCCAAAGAGGTTAAACTTTAAAAAATTGTGCAAAATACACACTAAAAATGCTTTAACAAAAGTGTGACTTTGTTGCTTTAGGCAAGCTCACAGTTTTATAAAGAATTCATTGTCTATGGCTTGGTGAATTTAATTAAGGAATATTAATTACTTAAACTGGGAGGTTTGTTCCTTTTTAAACCAGAACATTTTTGCAATACTGGTGCAGGAAGGGTAGCTGGTATGTTTTAGGAGATATCAGCAGAAAGGGACAGACTAAGTTACGGTTAAATTACTGTGATAGTGATATCGAAAAGCCATTTTAAATACGCTTTTCAAAATATATGTACTACTTGGTATAATGTAATGAGTGCATTTGTTTATACTGAGTTACTGTTAATCCATTTCTTTTAATAATTCTTATGACTGCAAGACAGTGTTGTAAAATCATCTTTATATTGAGAAGCTGCCCAGTTCAGCATTGCCTTTTCAAAAAGCATGTAAAGTCTTTCTTCACATTAGAGAGGGATGGCAGGAGAATTGTTAATTAGACTATTTTTTAAATACGTGTGATAAAATTGTCGAGTCTGAGTTCTTAGGATAAACTGCAACATTGCAGCATGCTTGGGAAAACAAGATTTTCCTCTCAGGCAGCTTTGCAAGCTTTTGTCACTTTTAACCTCTATCCTTTCATTAGACTTACTTCACATAGCATGTGTATCCTCAGCCTACAGGACAGACAATAGGTTTAGAAACAGAAAACGGAAAATATTCAAGCAAATATGCATGGCTTGCCTAAGCCTTATTCAAGTTCCAACTCCATTTGCTTTTTGATTTTTTTTTTTTCCCCTCTATAGGTAAGAACACTGGAAGTAAACAGTGTGCTTTTGTCCTTTTTTGCAAGTTCAGTACCCACAGTGCCTTTCTGGCTCCATACTAGCAAACTGCAACGTGCATCCCAGCTCGGGGAATAAATGCGGTGCTCATGTATACCAACAGCTCTGCTCTGTATCCTTTCCCTCTTGCCTCATGGAGAGCATTTTCCCTTTTCAAATCTCCGAACCTCTGTAAATAAGGAGCCCATTTAGTGACTATCTTATGTGATGGTTATAATCCAGGTTATTTTTTAAAGCTGTTTTTTAAGTATAACTTGTTTGGTAAGTGAGTTTAAACTTGATTCATGCTTTGATGTTAATGAAACACCAATTTATCGGAAGGCCCTGCAGCCCTAATGAGCAGTTTCTTTAAAAAGAACATTTAATCAAGGTTTATTTTTAACTTGTTTAAACAGATCTAATAGTTTGTACTGATTTCATTTCAGTATAATAATTGCTAGCAATCCTATTAGTAAGTCGTGGTACATGGAAGTTAACACAAATTCCATTCTAATGAGTGTAGTATAACAGCAAAACCCTGTAGTCAAGGAAAGGTTCATGTTCGAGAGGAGTGACAGAGGCACTCGGACGTTTTGCTGACAGCAGATTATTTTTGTTTTTATACAAATGTCAGGCATGACTTGCTAGTATTTAAGTGGGTTTTGTTATTTTTGAGAGGTGAAGCATTTTCATATTAACTTTTTAAGGTGAAAGGAGCCACTTATTTCCTGATGTTAGGAAAAGTACTTGATCTGCTAGCATAACTCATATTTGTCTTTATACTTTACCTGTATGTGAGGATTTAGCTGTAATATGCTATTTTATGAGGATAAAGTTCCACAATCTAAAAATGCAACTTGTGGCATTTATTTTAATGAATATAAAATCTTGAAGGCAATTTAGTGTGAAAAGCAAATGAAGTTTCAGCGCTCAATTTATAGTTAAGAAAAATCTCTAAAAGAGCAGATGAAGCTGAAAAACGTGTGATCGTCTGAAATACTATTTTTTATGATTAGCTTAGAGCTGCATCTGTACGTACTGGAGATTACGTAGTCATATTTTCATTGTGACTAAAGTCTTAAGTCTAAATTCTGGTTTATTGGCAAAAAATAAAGAAGAAAAATAATTATTCCTAAATTTGAAAATATAAATACCAAATCAGTATTTTCAGGCCTAAATACAGCGTTCAGGTGTTATCAGTCGAGTTCAGTTATTAGGTTTTAAACTTTTTATTACTTAGTCTGACACCTGACATTTAAAATGTGAGGAAGTTTGGAGATAAATAATACGGAGTGATTTAGGATTTTAGAGCCGTACTAAAAAGCGTTCTGATGCACTGAAGGGCATCTGTAAGTTACACATTGTTTATAGGTTTCTGGGTTTCTGATTAGAATCCAGGAGCCCCATGTTTTACAAGCTTTGGGGGAGTGGAAGAAAATAGCTTGAGAGAACATTGATTATTTCAGTTGTGCAAGAAGGAGTCTTCGAAGTCTTTACAAATTTAGGGGTCCACCCAAACAGGCAAACTTGCAGGGTTAGTACTTGAGCCCGTCATTAGGTGGAATAACTCTCCATTATTTGTGTCAGCATGTTACTAGGAATTTATTCAGAGGGATTCTTCTACCTCTGGGGGCAGAGAGGGAGGAACATCTGCATTCGTATCTCAGCTCTAGCTTGCTCTTGTGACACTAGTTTCCTCATTTTGAAAGAAGTCACAGAATAATAGTAATGATCTACTTTCTGTATACTTCCTCCTTTTTCTTCCTTTGCTTCTCTGGTTATAGAATAAGTAACCTGATTTGGTCATAGTACTTATGTGTGTGACTTCAATTATATACTGTCCATATTATTTAGAAAATGTTTGTAACGAGTACAACAAAAGAGAATGCAACTGCTTTGTGACGATATGGGCGATATGGGGCAGATCATCTGATGCTGATGTGTGAAGACTTTTTCTCTTCTCTTGTCCCGAATATCTTCAGGATACGATTTTCTTCTGCCCAACTGACTCCACTCATGTGACCCATGTTTGTGCCGTAGAAAGGATGCAGTTCTGGTTTTCCTGGGGGAAGAATAGGTGTAATATTTACACATCTTCCCAATGTTGTCTCCTTGCTAAAAGAGAACCTGTGAACGTACAATATGTTTCAGGAGTTACTACAACTGGCATATTGTTGTATATGCCAATATACATATTGGGAGGCCGTGTCTGCGGGTCTTCCCTGTGGAGTCCCTTCATGGACTCACCCTGGGTCAGCTCTTCGTCTGGTTCTCCCAGGCCTGGCACCCTGTTGCTCCCAGAGAAAAGAGAGGGCAGACTGTCTTGGTGAGATGTTGCAGGGCAATCTTGATGTGAGAAGTGTTGCTGAGTCCTCCTGCCGCAGCTCTTCTCGGGGAGCAGGAGGCCTGGCTACGATCACGGGGAGGTTCTGGTGCTTGAGGGTCTCGGGTGTTTAGTATGATAAGGAACAATTGTCTGTTGTGTTGAACGCGTGAGTAAAAGCAGGACACCTCCGCAGTTAAATTTCACGATGGCGTTTTAAAAAGAAAGGAATGTTTTGGAATACATGTTCTTTTGGGGCTTTATTTTGGGGACCTGTTACGAAAAAAACTAGCATAGATGATTGTGGGAGTCAAAGCACAGCATTAGCTCAAAGTCTGCTGCATTAAGCTTATTATTTGCATTGATTTTTGAATGTGAATAATATTGCATACCTTGAAATAATTTTAAAGGTATATATTTTTACAAAAATAAAAATGCTCAGTGCTGTGGTGCAAAACTAAGGTGAAAAAACAGCTCCATCTGGTTTTGGTCCTGAGTTTCTGACAACCCTTTTAAAGGGAATGCCAGTTCACATCTAGGTACTCTTTTCTAATGGAAGTTTGGAGACTTCTTTAAAGAGGAGGGAAATAAATTGGGACTCATCTGTTCATTGACAAATGTATGCTCCGATGAATCACGTCATCTGACTTAAGTCCTTTTTTCTGCCTTACTAAAAACAAACTCATGCTATTTGTACTTAATGCTGATACATGCTGCACCCTGAATACTAAGTTGGAATGTATTTACAAACGTGAAAGAACCTGTGGTCCTTTCATGCATCAGGTTGTCATAGAAACTAATTAACTTTCATTTCTGTGTCAGGGCAAAGTAGTGTGATGCAGATGTAAATTGTAGTTCAGAAATCACCGAGATGAAACTGTAGAGAAAAAGAAAACATCAGAATCTTCAGAATTCCTGCAGGACATCGGGAATGCAAAATATGTGATGGGAAGTTGCAATGTTAAATGCCTCATTTCATCAGGTCTTTTTGCATAATCTGCTGCTGCAGAAGTGCTTGGAATGTTACTAAACTGACAAAACAGTATGGTTTATGTATATTACGTTTGTGTATGTATGTGAAAACAGGTGTGTCCAGGGAGCGTGTATATGTGCACACGGAGTAGTGAAATTCTGATCAGAGAAATGGTGTCTAAAATACCGAGGGGCAATTACAGAGTACTTACTGCTAGAGAAACTTTAAAAACTTATAGTATAACCTTTGCTTTCTCAGATGAATTAAGCTGATTTCTCTCCATTTAGTTTTTCTCTCTACGAGTTATTATAATTTTACGTGAAATGTGAATACATTAATATTTTAACTGTGAGAGGTATACTTTGACTGGCTTAAGTGGTAAAGGAATGTGATTACAAGATGATTTATTGGAAGTCATTAAAAATGATTTATTAAAAGAAAAATGTTGTGTTACTAAGGCTTTTTTTTCCTCCGCTGAAGATGGGGTTATGCTGTCACGTTGCCTTCTTCAGAAGAGGAAAGCAGCCTGCAAAAGATCAGAAAAGCATTTTGCTTTGTGGGTTACTGGCATGAATAGATTGTAAAGAGAACGGCCAGCTTGCTTTTACAACAGAGACGTAGCGAGCCTTGTCCTCCGTCGCAGATTCACTCTTAATAGGTCCCAGTCTTACGGGGAAGACTGTATGCACCCGACCGGCCCGGCGGGGCTGGGCAGCAGTTTCATACACGCTCGCAAGAGCGGTGGCCAGCCCGCGCCACTCTCGTTTCTGTGCTATTCGCTCAATTTTACGTGCTACTGCTGTTTGTGGGGCTGTGCTGTGAATCAGATTAGTAATTGATCCAGCTTAAAATATCTTTTCCCCCCCTCTCCCTCCTTCCCCCAACTTCTCCC